>NW_018742455.1:0-553645 GCF_001683475.1 Chenopodium quinoa
GGAATCTCACCTAGCAGGTCTCTTAACCAACCTGCTTCTTCACTAGCTGAAGCTAGTGCTATCATCTCTGACTCCATGGTGGACTGAGCTAAAATAGTCTGTTTCTTAGACTTCCAAGATACAGCTCCACCGGCTATAGAGAAAATATATCCACTAGTAGCCTTAGAGTCGTCTGATAAGGTGTTCCAGTCGGCATCACTATAGCCTTCTAGTACAGCTGGAAACCTCTCATAATGTAATCCTAGGTTCATGGTCCTCTTAAGGTATCTCATGACCCTTTCAATAGCATGCCAATGCTCATTACCAGGACAACTAGTAAACCTGCCTAATAATCCCACGACATAGGCAATGTCGGTCTAGTGCAATCAGTGGCATACCGAAGGCTGCCAATGACGCTCGCATAATCAGATTGCCTTACACTGGGATCATAAGGTGTACTAACAGGTTTACAGTCAAAGTAACCATATTTCTTTAGGATTTTCTCAATGTAATGAGACTGATCCAAAGAAACTCCATTTACTGTCCTAGTAATCTTAATACCAAGGATTACATTCACCTCTCCTAGATCTTTCATATCAAACTCAGCATTAACAATAGCTTTCACATTATTCACAGCGTGAATATTCGAGCCAAAAATTAACAAGTCATCCACATACAGACAAATTATAGTGCAAATGTCATTCTCAAATTTTACATATATGCACTTGTCACTACCATTTATCTTAAAACCATGTGAAATGACTAAGTTATCAAATTTTTCATGCCATTGTTTAGGTGCTTGTTTGAGACCATAAAGAGACTTATCTAATTTACATACCAGATGTTCTTTTCCTGGGATGACAAAGCCCTCTGGTTGATCCATGTAGATTTCTTCTTCCAATTCACCATTCAAGAATGCTGTCTTTACATCCATCTGATGTACTACAAGATTAAAACAGAAGCAAGAGACATTAGCACTCTAATAGAAGTTATTCTAGTAACAGGTGAATAAGTATCAAAGAAATCAACATTCTCCCTTTGTCTGTAGCCTTTAGCTACCAAACGAGCTTTATACTTATCAACGGTCCCATCAACTTTTAGCTTTCTTTTTAGGACCCATTTGCAGCCAATTGTTCTGCATCCTGGTGGCAACTCAGTCAGATGCCAAGTTCGATTAGACTCAAGTGAGTCCATTTCATCATTCACGGCTTCTTGCCATAAATCTGAATCAACTGAGGCTAAGGCTTCTTGGAGGGTAGAAGGATCCTCCTCTACATTGAGAACTTCAAAGTCCGGGCCAAAGTCTTTTGCCACTCTAGCCCGCTTGCTCCTTCTTAATTCGGGTTCAGCATCTAAATCCTGTGAGTTAGACCTGACTGCAGGAATAAAGAGGAGGACGAACCCCCACTATTTCTAGATTTAAAAAGGAAACCTGTCCTCATAAAAATCAACATCATTAGATTCAATAATTACTCGTGCACTTAAATCAAAGAATCTATATGCTTTACTATTAACAGCATAGCCAATGAATACACATTCATAAGCTCTACTAGCTAACTTAACTCTTTTAGGATCAGGAATCCTAACATATGCCAGACAACCCCAAGTTCTGAAATAAGAAATGTTAGGTTGTTTGTTACGAAGTAATTCATAAGGAGAAATCTTACTCTTAGTCTTTGGAATACGGTTCAAGACATAACAAACAGTGAGAAGAATTTCTCCCCACCAATGATCAGCAGCACCAGAATTTAAGGAAATAGCAACTACTAACTCAGTAAAGGTTCTATTTTTCCTTTCAGCCTTACCATTCATTTCTGGAGAATAAGGAGCTGATCTTTCATGTATGATACCATGTGAGTTATAAAACTCTACAAAAGCATCAGTATCATACTCAGTTCCACGATCACTACGCAACCTTTTTATTTGCTTGTTGAACTGATTCTCAAACTCTGTCACAAACAACTTAAACATATCAAA
Organism: Chenopodium quinoa; assembly: GCF_001683475.1. NCBI lineage: Eukaryota > Viridiplantae > Streptophyta > Magnoliopsida > Caryophyllales > Amaranthaceae > Chenopodium > Chenopodium quinoa. The sequence continues at coordinate 1,957 of NW_018742455.1, forward strand.
AGCATCACTCTTATTTTTCATCAAATAAACACGAGTATAATCAGAACAATCATCAATAAAGGTGATGAAATATCGTTGTCCATTTCTGGTCAAGCGTTCCATTATATTCACAAATATCAGAATGAATTAAATCTAACGGTTCTGAGTTTCTAACAACAGACTTATGAGGTGTTTTTGTAATCTTAGCCTGACTACAAAAATCACATTTATCAAAGTCATTGAGGGAAACATTAGGGATAAGGCCTAAATTGCTCATATTTTTTATGAGTCTTTTGTTCACATGACAGAGTCTAGCATGCCAAATATTAACAGAAGAAGACAACATATAAGCAGAATCAGAAATTTTATTAATCTCAACATTCAGTTTAAACATGCCATCAGTAGCATAACCTTTCCCTACAAACATTCCATTCTTAGTTAAAGTAATAAATCGGAACCTATGGTTTGTGTAAAACCAGCCTTATTAAGAAGAAAACCAGAAACTAAGTTCTTTCTCATTTCCGGAGTGTGCAGTACATCCTTCAGAATGAGAGTCCTGCCAGAAGTAAACTTCAACTCAACATTACCAATACCAGCAACATTAGTGGAATGGGAATCACCCAACAGCACTTTCTTATCATCGGTGTTTTCAGAATAAGTTTTAAACATCCGACGATCATAGCAGACATGGCGTGTAGCGCCAGTGTCTACCCACCACCCTTCTGATCCACCAATAAGGTTGATCTCAGTAATCATAGCCACAAGTGGCTCTTCTATCATGCTAGCCTGTGGTACAGGGTTAGGCATGTTCCTGCACTTTCGTGCCATATGGCCTGGTTTTCCACACCTATAACATAGGAATTGACCAGTACCATTCTTAGGGGGTTGAATTTGTTGCTTTCCATCGTTCTTTTGAACATTCTGTTTATTTTTGTTGAAGTTATTCTTCCGGTTCTGAGGCTTGAAGTTCTTACCAGCGGGCTTGAGAACTGCAGCAGAACGCTTAGGAGCATTGTTTGCAGAGAGCTGTAAGACTTCTTCTTTCTGGTCCTGTTTTCTGGATTCTTCCTCTATACGGAGCCGAGTAATCAAACTCTCTAAGGAAAATTCCTTAGTCTTGTGCCTGAGACTGTTTTTGAAATCTTTCCAAGAAGGAGGCAACTTGTCAATTATAACAGCAATCTGAAATTGTTCATCAAGAGCCATACCTTCGGAAATTATCTCATGGGCAATTTTCTGAAGTTCGTGGGACTGCACTTCCACGGACTTATCATCAGTCATCTGGAATTTCAGGTACCTGCTAACAGCATACTTTTTGGCACCGGCTTCTTCGGTGTCATATTTCTTTTGCAGGGCATCCCACAAATCCTTAGCGGTGTTTTCCAGATTATAATAGTCATACAGGTTATCAGACAGACCATTAAGAATATAGTTTTTGCACATGAAATCGGTTTCATTCCAAGTTTCAATTTCAGAATTCCAATACACTAGATCATCTTGTTCAGCATTATCAGGAATAACAGGCCTAGGGACAGTCAATACAGAATGCACTTTTTTAACATTAAGAAAAACTGCATTTTCTGTTTCCACCTTTTAAAATGAGCGCCTTCAAAACGGAAGGGCTTGTTAAGGTCATTGGACATAGTTATTTCCTCGGTAGACATGATGATTATAAAGGCAGAAAAAATTGTTCTAAAATTGTTACAAACCGAACTGCTGTAAACAATAAAAACAGAACAAAGTTACCGGGAATTAGACTGAGTCGCGGACTATGTCGCTCTCTTTAGAACATTCACGGTACTGCCCTTTAATTTGTGCAAGCAGCTCGTACAACAACCGGATGTTCCCCAGGATAAAACAGTCTGTCTAAGCAAGGAAAATACCAGTGGATTTGCACAGAACCAGTGGACAACTAACCACCAAAAAATATAAAGAACACTGCTCGAATATTTTGTAAGAGAAAAAAGGGATTAGAAAAATTTGTGATTTTTGTTATTTAAAAACAGTGAACATAACATGATGTTTTATAGGCAAAACAATGGTATAACGGTAGCAAAAACCGTTCCAACACCAGCGTGATAACGCCAAAAACGGTCAATTAAAACGTTAATTTACCCAGTCAAAACAGCTAGTAAAACGGCCAAGTTTAATTAATCTGGAAATAAACGTTAGAGAGATAACCAGTCAAAACCGTTTAGCAAAAATCAAGGCACTAATTACGTAATTAAGCCTTGTTCAAAAACTGAGCAAAAATTAAGTTTAATTAATAAACCCGACTCGACCCAACCCAACCCAGCCCAGCCCGGCTCGGCTCGGTTCGGTTCGGCGCGCGTGTGTGATAAGTGGGCTTGGTAGGTAAGTCCTCCCTCTCCACAAAATGTGGGTAGCCCAAGGGCCACACCCAAATACTCCACATTCTCCAATATAAGGGAGGACAAACTTCTATTTCCCACCAATGTGGACTTTTTGTTTTCCACAAAATTTACACCAAAACACACTTGTTCCAACAATCCCCCACTTGAATTTTTTTGAAAACATTTTCGAGCAATCCTTACACATATAGATTGTGCATACACAGAAGTGTTTTTCAACTTGAACTTCTGCATAGTCAATACGATTCAGATTTAACAAGGGTAACTCGAAGTTTTGAACCCTATCTCTGACAACGTACCTCACACGACCTATTCTTGGTGTTGTTAAAGACCCGTGCTATTACGGCCATGCACGTCTATCCCAGTATAGTGAATGCTCTAGAAATGCTGCCACACATTTCATAGGAAGCGGCCTCACTTCCACATTCACATAGGTGAATCTATCAAGAGTACTCCTGTAGCTAGGTACTCCACTCTAAATGGAGTATAGATTTCATTAAGAGTTCCTATTAACTCATCCTTGATCGCTTCAGGAATTTTATGTTTATTTAAACATAATCAACTCATATCACTCCATAACTTGTTATTACCCATTGAACCTATTTCTTGGGATCTCCAGTCTATAGGTTGGGTTACCATTATGTGTAACTCATTTCAACGGCAATAGTCCCATTTTCTTAGACGAATTATGGACTTTCTCTCTAGCTAATCCTTTCGTCAAAGGATCAGCCAAATTATTCTCCGTGCGTACATGATCCACTCTCACAGCTCCAATAGAAAGATATTCTCTTACAGTGCTGTGCTTACGACGTATTTGTCGTCTCTTACGTTGTAGTAACGGTTCTGAACTTTTGCAATAGCCGCGGTACTATCACAATGGATCAAGACAGCAGGTAATGGTTTTTCCCACAAGGGAATCTCACCTAGCAGGTCTCTCAACCAACCTGCTTCTTCACTAGCTGTAGCTAGTGCTATCATCTCTGACTCCATGGTGGACTGAGCTAAAATAGTCTGTTTCTTAGACTTCCAAGATACAGCTCCACCGGCTATAGAGAAAATATATCCACTAGTAGCCTTAGAGTCGTCTGATAAGGTGTTCCAGTCGGCATCACTATAGCCTTCTAGTACAGCTGGAAACCTCTCATAATGTAATCCTAGGTTCATGGTCCTCTTAAGGTATCTCATGACCCTTTCAATAGCATGCCAATGCTCATTACCAGGACAACTAGTAAACCTGCCTAATAATCCCACGACATAGGCAATGTCGGGTCTAGTGCAATCAGTGGCATACCGAAGGCTGCCAATGACGCTCGCATAATCAGATTGCCTTACGGCTTCACCAGTGTTCTTAAATAACTTTACACTGGGATCATAAGGTGTACTAACAGGTTTACAGTCAAAGTAACCATATTTCTTTAGGATTTTCTCAATGTAATGAGACTGATCCAAAGAAACTCCATTTACTGTCCTAGTAATCTTAATACCAAGGATTACATTCACCTCTCCTAGATCTTTCATATCAAACTCAGCATTTAACAATAGCTTCACATTATTCACAGCGTGAATATTCGAGCCAAAAATTAACAAGTCATCCACATACAGACAAATTATAGTGCAAATGTCATTCTCAAATTTTACATATATGCACTTGTCACTACCATTTATCTTAAAACCATGTGAAATGACTAAGTTATCAAATTTTTCATGCCATTGTTTAGGTGCTTGTTTGAGACCATAAAGAGACTTATCTAATTTACATACCAGATGTTCTTTTCCTGGGATGACAAAGCCCTCTGGTTGATCCATGTAGATTTCTTCTTCCAATTCACCATTCAAGAATGCTGTCTTTACATCCATCTGATGTACTACAAGATTAAAAACAGAAGCAAGAGACATTAGCACTCTAATAGAAGTTATTCTAGTAACAGGTGAATAAGTATCAAAGAAATCAACATTCTCCCTTTGTCTGTAGCCTTTAGCTACCAAACGAGCTTTATACTTATCAACGGTCCCATCAACTTTTAGCTTTCTTTTTAGGACCCATTTGCAGCCAATTGTTCTGCATCCTGGTGGCAACTCAGTCAGATGCCAAGTTCGATTAGACTCAAGTGAGTCCATTTCATCATTCACGGCTTCTTGCCATAAATCTGAATCAACTGAGGCTAAGGCTTCTTGGAGGGTAGAAGGATCCTCCTCTACATTGAGAACTTCAAAGTCCGGGCCAAAGTCTTTTGCCACTCTAGCCCGCTTGCTCCTTCTTAATTCGGGTTCAGCATCTAAATCCTGTGAGTTAGACCTGACTGCAGGAATAAAAGAGGAGGACGAACCCCCACTATTTCTAGATTTAAAAGGAAACCTGTCCTCATAAAAATCAACATCATTAGATTCAATAATTACTCGTGCACTTAAATCAAAGAATCTATATGCTTTACTATTAACAGCATAGCCAATGAATACACATTCATAAGCTCTACTAGCTAACTTAACTCTTTTAGGATCAGGAATCCTAACATATGCCAGACAACCCCAAGTTCTGAAATAAGAAATGTTAGGTTGTTTGTTACGAAGTAATTCATAAGGAGAAATCTTACTCTTAGTCTTTGGAATACGGTTCAAGACATAACAAACAGTGAGAAGAATTTCTCCCCACCAATGATCAGCAGCACCAGAATTTAAGGAAATAGCAACTACTAACTCAGTAAAGGTTCTATTTTTCCTTTCAGCCTTACCATTCATTTCTGGAGAATAAGGAGCTGATCTTTCATGTATGATACCATGTGAGTTATAAAACTCTACAAAAGCATCAGTATCATACTCAGTTCCACGATCACTACGCAACCTTTTTATTTGCTTGTTGAACTGATTCTCAAACTCTGTCACAAACAACTTAAACATATCAAAAGCATCACTCTTATTTTTCATCAAATAAACACGAGTATAATCAGAACAATCATCAATAAAGGTGATGAAATATCGTTGTCCATTTCTGGTCAACGTTCCATTATATTCACAAATATCAGAATGAATTAAATCTAACGGTTCTGAGTTTCTAACAACAGACTTATGAGGTGTTTTTGTAATCTTAGCCTGACTACAAAAATCACATTTATCAAAGTCATTGAGGGAAACATTAGGGATAAGGCCTAAATTGCTCATATTTTTTATGAGTCTTTTGTTCACATGACAGAGTCTAGCATTGCCAAATATTAACAGAAGAAGACAACATATAAGCAGAATCAGAAATTTTATTAATCTCAACATTCAGTTTAAACATGCCATCAGTAGCATAACCTTTCCCTACAAACATTCCATTCTTAGTTAAAGTAAATAAATCAGACCTATGGTTTGTGTAAAACCAGCTTTATTAAGAAGAAAACCATAAACTAAGTTCTTTCTCATTTCCGGAGTGTGCAGTACATCCTTCAGAATGAGAGTCCTGCCAGAAGTAAACTTCAACTCAACATTACAATACCAGCAACATTAGTGGAATGGGAATCACCCAACAACACTTTCTTATCATCGGTGTTTTCAGAATAAGTTTTTAAACATCCGACGATCATAGCAGACATGGCGTGTAGCGCAGTGTCTACCCACCACCCTTCTGATCCACCAATAAGGTTGATCTCAGTAATCATAGCCACAAGTGGCTCTTCTATCATGCTAGCCTGTGGTACAGGGTTAGGCATGTTCTGCACTTTCGTGCCATATGGCCTGGTTTTCCACATCTATAACATAGGAATTGACCAGTACCATTCTTAGGGGGTTGAATTTGTTGCTTTCCATCGTTCTTTTGAACATTCTGTTTATTTTTGTTGAAGTTATTCTTCCGGTTCTGAGGCTTGAAGTTCTTACCAGCGGGCTTGAGAACTGCAGCAGAACGCTTAGGAGCATTGTTTGCAGAGAGCTGTAAGACTTCTTCTTTCTGGTCCTGTTTTCTGGATTCTTCCTCTATACGGAGCCGAGTAATCAAACTCTCTAAGGAAAATTCCTTAGTCTTGTGCCTGAGACTGTTTTTGAAATCTTTCCAAGAAGGAGGCAACTTGTCAATTATAACAGCAATCTGAAATTGTTCATCAAGAGCCATACCTTCGGAAATTATCTCATGGGCAATTTTCTGAAGTTCGTGGGACTGCACTTCCACGGACTTATCATCAGTCATCTGGAATTTCAGGTACCTGCTAACAGCATTACTTTTTTGGCACCGGCTTCTTCGGTGTCATATTTCTTTTGCAGGGCATCCCACAAATCCTTAGCGGTGTTTTTCCAGATTATAATAGTCATACAGGTTATCAGACAGACCATTAAGAATATAGTTTTTGCACATGAAATCGGTTTCATTCCAAGTTTCAATTTCAGAATTCCAATACACTAGATCATCTTGTTCAGCATTATCAGGAATAACAGGCCTAGGGACAGTCAATACAGAATGCACTTTTTTAACAGTCAAGAAAAACTGCATTTTCTGTTTCCACCTTTTAAAATGAGCGCCTTCAAAACGGAAGGGCTTGTTAAGGTCATTGGACATAGTAATTTCCTCGGTAGACATGATGATTATAAAGGCAGAAATGATTGTTCTAAAATTGTTAAAAACCGAACTTGCTGTAAACAATAAAAACAGAACAAAGTTACCGGGAATTAGACTGAGTCGCGGGACTATGTCGCTCTCTTTAGAACATTCACGGTACTGCCTTTAATTTGTGCAAGCAGCTCGTACAACAACCGGATGTTCCCCAGGATAAAACAGTCTGTCTAAGCAAGGAAAATACCAGTGGATTTGCACAGAACCAGTGGACAACTAACCACCAGAAAATATAAAGAACACTGCTCGAATATTTTGTAAGAGACAAAAGGGATTAGAAAAATTCTGTGATTTTTTGTTATACAAAAATAGTGAACATAACATGATGTTTTATAGGCAAAACAATGGTATAACGGTAGCAAAAACCGTTCCAACACCAGCGTGATTAACGCCAAAACGGTCAATTAAAACGTTAATTTACCCAGTCAAAACAGCTAGTAAAACGGCCAAAGTTTAATTAATCTGGAAATAAACGTTAGAGAGATAACCAGTCAAAACCGTTTTAGCAAAAAATCAAGGCACTAATTACGTAATTAAGCCTTGTTCAAAAACTGAGCAAAAATTAAGTTTAATTAATAAACCCGACCCGACCCAACCCAACCCAGCCCAGCCCGGCCCGGCTCGGTTCGGTTCGGCGCGCGTGTGTGATAAGTGGGCTTGGTAGGTAAGTCCTCCCTCTCCACAAAATGTGGGTAGCCCAAGGGCCACACCCAAATACTCCACATTCTCCAATATAAGGGAGGACAAACTTCTATTTCCCACCAATGTGGGACTTTTTGTTTTCCACAAAATTTACACCAAAACACACTTGTTCCAACAATCCCCCACTTGAATTTTTTGAAAACATTTTCGAGCAGAATCCTTACACATATAGATTGTGCATACACAGAAGTGTTTTTCAACTTGAACTTCTGCATAGTCAATACGATTCAGATTTAACAAGGGTAACTCGAAGTTTTGAACCTATCTCTGACAACGTACCTCACACGACCTATTCTTGGTGTTGTTAAAGACCCGTGCTATTACGGCCATGCACGTCTATCCCAGTATAGTGAATGCTCTAGAAATGCTGCCACACATTTCATAGGAAGCGGCCTCACTTCCACATTCACATAGGTGAATCTATCAAGAGTACTCCTGTAGCTAGGTACTCCACTCTAAATGGAGTATAAACTTCATTAAGAGTTCCTATTAACTCATCCTTGATCGCTTCAGGAATTTTATGTTTATTTAAACATAATCAACTCATATCACTCCATAACTTGTTATTACCCATTGAACCTATTTCTTGGGATCTCCAGTCTATAGGTTGGGTTACCATTATGTGTAACTCATTTCAACGGCAATAGTCCCATTTTCTTAGACGAATTATGGACTTTCTCTCTAGCTAATCCTTTCGTCAAAGGATCAGCCAAATTATTCTCCGTGCGTACATGATCCACTCTCACAGCTCCAATAGAAAGATATTCTCTTACAGTGCTGTGCTTACGACGTATTTGTCGTCTCTTACCGTTGTAGTAACGGTTCTGAACTTTTGCAATAGCCGCGGTACTATCACAATGGATCAAGACAGCAGGTAATGGTTTTTTCCCACAAGGGAATCTCACCTAGCAGGTCTCTCAACCAACCTGCTTCTTCACTAGCTGTAGCTAGTGCTATCATCTCTGACTCCATGGTGGACTGAGCTAAAATAGTCTGTTTCTTAGACTTCCAAGATACAGCTCCACCGGCTATAGAGAAAATATATCCACTAGTAGCCTTAGAGTCGTCTGATAAGGTGTTCCAGTCGGCATCACTATAGCCTTCTAGTACAGCTGGAAACCTCTCATAATGTAATCCTAGGTTCATGGTCCTCTTAAGGTATCTCATGACCCTTTCAATAGCATGCCAATGCTCATTACCAGGACAACTAGTAAACCTGCCTAATAATCCACGACATAGGCAATGTCGGGTCTAGTGCAATCAGTGGCATACCGAAGGCTGCCAATGACGCTCGCATAATCAGATTGCCTTACGGCTTCACCAGTGTTCTTAAATAACTTTACACTGGGATCATAAGGTGTACTAACAGGTTTACAGTCAAAGTAACCATATTTCTTTAGGATTTTCTCAATGTAATGAGACTGATCCAAAGAAACTCCATTTACTGTCCTAGTAATCTTAATACCAAGGATTACATTCACCTCTCCTAGATCTTTCATATCAAACTCAACATTTAACAATAGCTTCACATTATTCACAGCGTGAATATTCGAGCCAAAAATTAACAAGTCATCCACATACAGACAAATTATAGTGCAAATGTCATTCTCAAATTTTACATATATGCACTTGTCACTACCATTTATCTTAAAACCATGTGAAATGACTAAGTTATCAAATTTTTCATGCCATTGTTTAGGTGCTTGTTTGAGACCATAAAGAGACTTATCTAACTTACATACCAGATGTTCTTTTCCTGGGATGACAAAGCCCTCTGGTTGATCCATGTAGATTTCTTCTTCCAATTCACCATTCAAGAATGCTGTCTTTACATCCATCTGATGTACTACAAGATTAAAAACAGAAGCAAGAGACATTAGCACTCTAATAGAAGTTATTCTAGTAACAGGTGAATAAGTATCAAAGAAATCAACATTCTCCCTTTGTCTGTAGCCTTTAGCTACCAAACGAGCTTTATACTTATCAACGGTCCCATCAACTTTTAGCTTTCTTTTTAGGACCCATTTGCAGCCAATTGTTCTGCATCCTGGTGGCAACTCAGTCAGATGCCAAGTTCGATTAGACTCAAGTGAGTCCATTTCATCATTCACGGCTTCTTGCCATAAATCTGAATCAACTGAGGCTAAGGCTTCTTGGAGGGTAGAAGGATCCTCCTCTACATTGAGAACTTCAAAGTCCGGGCCAAAGTCTTTTGCCACTCTAGCCCGCTTGCTCCTTCTTAATTCGGGTTCAGCATCTAAATCCTGTGAGTTAGACCTGACTGCAGGAATAAAAGAGGAGGACGAACCCCCACTATTTCTAGATTTAAAAGGAAACTTGTCCTCATAAAAATCAACATCATTAGATTCAATAATTACTCGTGCACTTAAATCAAAGAATCTATATGCTTTACTATTAACAGCATAGCCAATGAATACACATTCATAAGCTCTACTAGCTAACTTAACTCTTTTAGGATCAGGAATCCTAACATATGCCAGACAACCCCAAGTTCTGAAATAAGAAATGTTAGGTTGTTTGTTACGAAGTAATTCATAAGGAGAAATCTTACTCTTAGTCTTTGGAATACGGTTCAAGACATAACAAACAGTGAGAAGAATTTCTCCCCACCAATGATCAGCAGCACCAGAATTTAAGGAAATAGCAACTACTAACTCAGTAAAGGTTCTATTTTTCCTTTCAGCCTTACCATTCATTTCTGGAGAATAAGGAGCTGACCTTTCATGTATGATACCATGTGAGTTATAAAACTCTACAAAAGCATCAGTATCATACTCAGTTCCACGATCACTACGCAACCTTTTTATTTGCTTGTTGAACTGATTCTCAAACTCTGTCACAAACAACTTAAACATATCAAAAGCATCACTCTTATTTTTCATCAAATAAACACGAGTATAATCAGAACAATCATCAATAAAGGTGATGAAATATCGTTGTCCATTTCTGGTCAACGTTCCATTATATTCACAAATATCAGAATGAATTAAATCTAACGGTTCTGAGTTTCTAACAACAGACTTATGAGGTGTTTTTGTAATCTTAGCCTGACTACAAAAATCACATTTATCAAAGTCATTGAGGGAAACATTAGGGATAAGGCCTAAATTGCTCATATTTTTTATGAGTCTTTTGTTCACATGACAGAGTCTAGCATGCCAAATATTAACAGAAGAAGACAACATATAAGCAGAATCAGAAATTTTATTAATCTCAACATTCAGTTTAAACATGCCATCAGTAGCATAACCTTTCCCTACAAACATTCCATTCTTAGTTAAAGTAAATAAATCAGAACCTATGGTTTGTGTAAAACCAGCTTTATTAAGAAGAAAACCATAAACTAAGTTCTTTCTCATTTCCGGAGTGTGCAGTACATCCTTCAGAATGAGAGTCCTGCCAGAAGTAAACTTCAACTCAACATTACCAATACCAGCAACATTAGTGGAATGGGAATCACCCAACAACACTTTCTTATCATCGGTGTTTTCAGAATAAGTTTTAAACATCCGACGATCATAGCAGACATGGCGTGTAGCGCCAGTGTCTACCCACCACCCTTCTGATCCACCAATAAGGTTGATCTCAGTAATCATAGCCACAAGTGGCTCTTCTATCATGCTAGCCTGTGGTACAGGGTTAGGCATGTTCCTGCACTTTCGTGCCATATGGCCTGGTTTTCCACATCTATAACATAGGAATTGACCAGTACCATTCTTAGGGGGTTGAATTTGTTGCTTTCCATCGTTCTTTTGAACATTCTGTTTATTTTTGTTGAAGTTATTCTTCCGGTTCTGAGGCTTGAAGTTCTTACCAGCGGGCTTGAGAACTGCAGCAGAACGCTTAGGAGCATTGTTTGCAGAGAGCTGTAAGACTTCTTCTTTCTGGTCCTGTTTTCTGGATTCTTCCTCTATACGGAGCCGAGTAATCAAACTCTCTAAGGAAAATTCCTTAGTCTTGTGCCTGAGACTGTTTTTGAAATCTTTCCAAGAAGGAGGCAACTTGTCAATTATAACAGCAATCTGAAATTGTTCATCAAGAGCCATACCTTCGGAAATTATCTCATGGGCAATTTTCTGAAGTTCGTGGGACTGCACTTCCACGGACTTATCATCAGTCATCTGGAATTTCAGGTACCTGCTAACAGCATACTTTTTGGCACCGGCTTCTTCGGTGTCATATTTCTTTTGCAGGGCATCCCACAAATCCTTAGCGGTGTTTTCCAGATTATAATAGTCATACAGGTTATCAGACAGACCATTAAGAATATAGTTTTTGCACATGAAATCGGTTTCATTCCAAGTTTCAATTTCAGAATTCCAATACACTAGATCATCTTGTTCAGCATTATCAGGAATAACAGGCCTAGGGACAGTCAATACAGAATGCACTTTTTTAACAGTCAAGAAAAACTGCATTTTCTGTTTCCACCTTTTAAAATGAGCGCCTTCAAAACGGAAGGGCTTGTTAAGGTCATTGGACATAGTAATTTCCTCGGTAGACATGATGATTATAAAGGCAGAAATGATTGTTCTAAAATTGTTAAAAACCGAACTGCTGTAAACAATAAAAACAGAACAAAGTTACCGGGAATTAGACTGAGTCGCGGACTATGTCGCTCTCTTTAGAACATTCACGGTACTGCCCTTTAATTTGTGCAAGCAGCTCGTACAACAACCGGATGTTCCCCAGGATAAAACAGTCTGTCTAAGCAAGGAAAATACCAGTGGATTTGCACAGAACCAGTGGACAACTAACCACCAGAAAATATAAAGAACACTGCTCGAATATTTTGTAAGAGACAAAAGGGATTAGAAAAATTCTGTGATTTTTTGTTATACAAAAATAGTGAACATAACATGATGTTTTATAGGCAAAACAATGGTATAACGGTAGCAAAAACCGTTCCAACACCAGCGTGATTAACGCCAAAAACGGTCAATTAAAACGTTAATTTACCCAGTCAAAACAGCTAGTAAAACGGCCAAAGTTTAATTAATCTGGAAATAAACGTTAGAGAGATAACCAGTCAAAACCGTTTAGCAAAAATCAAGGCACTAATTACGTAATTAAGCCTTGTTCAAAAACTGAGCAAAAATTAAGTTTAATTAATAAACCCGACCCGACCCAACCCAACCCAGCCCAGCCCGGTTCGGTTCGGCGCGCGTGTGTGATAAGTGGGCTTGGTAGGTAAGTCCTCCCTCTCCACAAAATGTGGGTAGCCCAAGGGCCACACCCAAATACTCCACATTCTCCAATATAAGGGAGGACAAACTTCTATTTCCCACCAATGTGGGACTTTTTGTTTTCCACAAAATTTACACCAAAACACACTTGTTCCAACAATCCCCCACTTGAATTTTTTGAAAACATTTTCGAGCAGAATCCTTACACATATAGATTGTGCATACACAGAAGTGTTTTTCAACTTGAACTTCTGCATAGTCAATACGATTCAGATTTAACAAGGGTAACTCGAAGTTTTGAACCCTATCTCTGACAACGTACCTCACACGACCTATTCTTGGTGTTGTTAAAGACCCGTGCTATTACGGCCATGCACGTCTATCCCAGTATAGTGAATGCTCTAGAAATGCTGCCACACATTTCATAGGAAGCGGCCTCACTTCCACATTCACATAGGTGAATCTATCAAGAGTACTCCTGTAGCTAGGTACTCCACTCTAAATGGAGTATAGACTTCATTAAGAGTTCCTATTAACTCATCCTTGATCGCTTCAGGAATTTTATGTTTATTTAAACATAATCAACTCATATCACTCCATAACTTGTTATTACCCATTGAACCTATTTCTTGGGATCTCCAGTCTATAGGTTGGGTTACCATTATGTGTAACTCATTTCAACGGCAATAGTCCCATTTTCTTAGACGAATTATGGACTTTCTCTCTAGCTAATCCTTTCGTCAAAGGATCAGCCAAATTATTCTCCGTGCGTACATGATCCACTCTCACAGCTCCAATAGAAAGATATTCTCTTACAGTGCTGTGCTTACGACGTATTTGTCGTCTCTTACCGTTGTAGTAACGGTTCTGAACTTTTGCAATAGCCGCGGTACTATCACAATGGATCAAGACAGCAGGTAATGGTTTTTCCCACAAGGGAATCTCACCTAGCAGGTCTCTCAACCAACCTGCTTCTTCACTAGCTGTAGCTAGTGCTATCATCTCTGACTCCATGGTGGACTGAGCTAAAATAGTCTGTTTCTTAGACTTCCAAGATACAGCTCCACCGGCTATAGAGAAAATATATCCACTAGTAGCCTTAGAGTCGTCTGATAAGGTGTTCCAGTCGGCATCACTATAGCCTTCTAGTACAGCTGGAAACCTCTCATAATGTAATCCTAGGTTCATGGTCCTCTTAAGGTATCTCATGACCCTTTCAATAGCATGCCAATGCTCATTACCAGGACAACTAGTAAACCTGCCTAATAATCCCACGACATAGGCAATGTCGGGTCTAGTGCAATCAGTGGCATACCGAAGGCTGCCAATGACGCTCGCATAATCAGATTGCCTTACGGCTTCACCAGTGTTCTTAAATAACTTTACACTGGGATCATAAGGTGTACTAACAGGTTTACAGTCAAAGTAACCATATTTCTTTAGGATTTTCTCAATGTAATGAGACTGATCCAAAGAAACTCCATTTACTGTCCTAGTAATCTTAATACCAAGGATTACATTCACCTCTCCTAGATCTTTCATATCAAACTCAGCATTTAACAATAGCTTCACATTATTCACAGCGTGAATATTCGAGCCAAAAATTAACAAGTCATCCACATACAGACAAATTATAGTGCAAATGTCATTCTCAAATTTTACATATATGCACTTGTCACTACCATTTATCTTAAAACCATGTGAAATGACTAAGTTATCAAATTTTTCATGCCATTGTTTAGGTGCTTGTTTGAGACCATAAAGAGACTTATCTAACTTACATACCAGATGTTCTTTTCCTGGGATGACAAAGCCCTCTGGTTGATCCATGTAGATTTCTTCTTCCAATTCACCATTCAAGAATGCTGTCTTTACATCCATCTGATGTACTACAAGATTAAAAACAGAAGCAAGAGACATTAGCACTCTAATAGAAGTTATTCTAGTAACAGGTGAATAAGTATCAAAGAAATCAACATTCTCCCTTTGTCTGTAGCCTTTAGCTACCAAACGAGCTTTATACTTATCAACGGTCCCATCAACTTTTAGCTTTCTTTTTAGGACCCATTTGCAGCCAATTGTTCTGCATCCTGGTGGCAACTCAGTCAGATGCCAAGTTCGATTAGACTCAAGTGAGTCCATTTCATCATTCACGGCTTCTTGCCATAAATCTGAATCAACTGAGGCTAAGGCTTCTTGGAGGGTAGAAGGATCCTCCTCTACATTGAGAACTTCAAAGTCCGGGCCAAAGTCTTTTGCCACTCTAGCCCGCTTGCTCCTTCTTAATTCGGGTTCAGCATCTAAATCCTGTGAGTTAGACCTGACTGCAGGAATAAAAGAGGAGGACGAACCCCCACTATTTCTAGATTTAAAAGGAAACTTGTCCTCATAAAAATCAACATCATTAGATTCAATAATTACTCGTGCACTTAAATCAAAGAATCTATATGCTTTACTATTAACAGCATAGCCAATGAATACACATTCATAAGCTCTACTAGCTAACTTAACTCTTTTAGGATCAGGAATCCTAACATATGCCAGACAACCCCAAGTTCTGAAATAAGAAATGTTAGGTTGTTTGTTACGAAGTAATTCATAAGGAGAAATCTTACTCTTAGTCTTTGGAATACGGTTCAAGACATAACAAACAGTGAGAAGAATTTCTCCCCACCAATGATCAGCAGCACCAGAATTTAAGGAAATAGCAACTACTAACTCAGTAAAGGTTCTATTTTTCCTTTCAGCCTTACCATTCATTTCTGGAGAATAAGGAGCTGACCTTTCATGTATGATACCATGTGAGTTATAAAACTCTACAAAAGCATCAGTATCATACTCAGTTCCACGATCACTACGCAACCTTTTTATTTGCTTGTTGAACTGATTCTCAAACTCTGTCACAAACAACTTAAACATATCAAAAGCATCACTCTTATTTTTCATCAAATAAACACGAGTATAATCAGAACAATCATCAATAAAGGTGATGAAATATCGTTGTCCATTTCTGGTCAACGTTCCATTATATTCACAAATATCAGAATGAATTAAATCTAACGGTTCTGAGTTTCTAACAACAGACTTATGAGGTGTTTTTGTAATCTTAGCCTGACTACAAAAATCACATTTATCAAAGTCATTGAGGGAAACATTAGGGATAAGGCCTAAATTGCTCATATTTTTTATGAGTCTTTTGTTCACATGACAGAGTCTAGCATGCCAAATATTAACAGAAGAAGACAACATATAAGCAGAATCAGAAATTTTATTAATCTCAACATTCAGTTTAAACATGCCATCAGTAGCATAACCTTTCCCTACAAACATTCCATTCTTAGTTAAAGTAAATAAATCAGAACCTATGGTTTGTGTAAAACCAGCTTTATTAAGAAGAAAACCATAAACTAAGTTCTTTCTCATTTCCGGAGTGTGCAGTACATCCTTCAGAATGAGAGTCCTGCCAGAAGTAAACTTCAACTCAACATTACCAATACCAGCAACATTAGTGGAATGGGAATCACCCAACAACACTTTCTTATCATCGGTGTTTTCAGAATAAGTTTTAAACATCCGACGATCATAGCAGACATGGCGTGTAGCGCCAGTGTCTACCCACCACCCTTCTGATCCACCAATAAGGTTGATCTCAGTAATCATAGCCACAAGTGGCTCTTCTATCATGCTAGCCTGTGGTACAGGGTTAGGCATGTTCCTGCACTTTCGTGCCATATGGCCTGGTTTTCCACATCTATAACATAGGAATTGACCAGTACCATTCTTAGGGGGTTGAATTTGTTGCTTTCCATCGTTCTTTTGAACATTCTGTTTATTTTTGTTGAAGTTATTCTTCCGGTTCTGAGGCTTGAAGTTCTTACCAGCGGGCTTGAGAACTGCAGCAGAACGCTTAGGAGCATTGTTTGCAGAGAGCTGTAAGACTTCTTCTTTCTGGTCCTGTTTTCTGGATTCTTCCTCTATACGGAGCCGAGTAATCAAACTCTCTAAGGAAAATTCCTTAGTCTTGTGCCTGAGACTGTTTTTGAAATCTTTCCAAGAAGGAGGCAACTTGTCAATTATAACAGCAATCTGAAATTGTTCATCAAGAGCCATACCTTCGGAAATTATCTCATGGGCAATTTTCTGAAGTTCGTGGGACTGCACTTCCACGGACTTATCATCAGTCATCTGGAATTTCAGGTACCTGCTAACAGCATACTTTTTGGCACCGGCTTCTTCGGTGTCATATTTCTTTTGCAGGGCATCCCACAAATCCTTAGCGGTGTTTTCCAGATTATAATAGTCATACAGGTTATCAGACAGACCATTAAGAATATAGTTTTTGCACATGAAATCGGTTTCATTCCAAGTTTCAATTTCAGAATTCCAATACACTAGATCATCTTGTTCAGCATTATCAGGAATAACAGGCCTAGGGACAGTCAATACAGAATGCACTTTTTTAACAGTCAAGAAAAACTGCATTTTCTGTTTCCACCTTTTAAAATGAGCGCCTTCAAAACGGAAGGGCTTGTTAAGGTCATTGGACATAGTAATTTCCTCGGTAGACATGATGATTATAAAGGCAGAAATGATTGTTCTAAAATTGTTAAAAACCGAACTGCTGTAAACAATAAAAACAGAACAAAGTTACCGGGAATTAGACTGAGTCGCGGACTATGTCGCTCTCTTTAGAACATTCACGGTACTGCCCTTTAATTTGTGCAAGCAGCTCGTACAACAACCGGATGTTCCCTAGGATAAAACAGTCTGTCTAAGCAAGGAAAATACCAGTGGATTTGCACAGAACCAGTGGACAACTAACCACCAGAAAATATAAAGAACACTGCTCGAATATTTTGTAAGAGACAAAAGGGATTAGAAAAATTCTGTGATTTTTTGTTATACAAAAATAGTGAACATAACATGATGTTTTATAGGCAAAACAATGGTATAACGGTAGCAAAAACCGTTCCAACACCAGCGTGATTAACGCCAAAAACGGTCAATTAAAACGTTAATTTACCCAGTCAAAACAGCTAGTAAAACGGCCAAAGTTTAATTAATCTGGAAATAAACGTTAGAGAGATAACCAGTCAAAACCGTTTAGCAAAAATCAAGGCACTAATTACGTAATTAAGCCTTGTTCAAAAACTGAGCAAAAATTAAGTTTAATTAATAAACCCGACCCGACCCAACCCAACCCAGCCCAGCCCGGCCCGACTCGGCGCGCGTGTGTGATAAGTGGGCTTGGTAGGTAAGTCCTCCCTCTCCACAAAATGTGGGTAGCCCAAGGGCCACACCCAAATACTCCACATTCTCCAATATAAGGGAGGACAAACTTCTATTTCCCACCAATGTGGGACTTTTTGTTTTCCACAAAATTTACACCAAAACACACTTGTTCCAACAGAAATCAGCTAGATTATTAAACAGATGGTTATCCTTACTTGTTTTGTAACTTGAGCAGAAGAGTTTTAATTAGAAAAGATTTAAAAATTAAAGCATATTGAGGACTGTCAATTTATTCCCTGATGTCTAGTTGTTACTGAACTGAGTAATTGCTGACAGATGCTAAGATATTTGTCCTTGGTCTAATTAACTTACAAACGAAATCACTAATGGTAGCTAGTGGGGTTGCTTACACTATGTGTGGGTTATATGCATCTGCACTAATTTTCCCGCCTCTCCTATGTTTCTGTCCAACATTTTTATTAGTAAACGATGTCGGCATGTCACATATGCTTAGTTTATGATAGAAAGGGATACCAGTATATCAAATTTGATATTAAAAAACCTAGATATATAATTGAATTTAGAATGAAAATTTAATGGAGAGTTTGCTTTATGAGTGCTTATATATAGCTATTGTTTGGTTGTATAATTCTTACTATTTATTTGTGCAAGCTTTCTTTATGAATGCGTGTATATATGTATATATAATTCTTTTTTTTCTTCTGTATAATTGGATTCATTTTCAAAATTAATTAGCTACAAGTATGACAAAGAAAAAATCCACTAAGCTTGGAGCTATAAGAGGTTCTGGTGATGAGCATCAAACTCATGAACCAAGAATGTCAGAATAGGCTGAGAATGGAAACAATTAGAAAAAATATGACAAGAATGGAAGAATTAGGTTTGAAGGAACAGGCTAAGTCACTGATGGCGCAAGTTCAAAATAATAGAGGCAATCAAAGTAAGAATAAAAAGAAAAATGTTTCGGGAGACGATGAGCTCTATAGGCCTAACCAAGATATGGAGCATGAGCTTGATTCGACCAATGAAGAGTTACCCATTCCACAGTCTAAAAGTAAAGACAAGTCCAATGCTATTCAATGGAAGGTAGTTTTTTCTAAGCTGTACATTTATAACTAAGCATGTCTCTATTCTTTACACATGTAATTCTATGCATCAAGATGATGTGTTGTGCTGCTATATATATGTCATATGTGGGTTTAAAATTTAAAATATAGGTTTTAAATTGAGAATGGAACTCTATTATCTCATGCAAGTATATATGCAACTAGGAATAGATGTTTGAATGTTCTGATTTGCCATCAACTATGAACACGTATTGATTGAAAATTTGTCCAGTTCTCTACAGATTTAGTAAGTAGTAAGAAAAATGTCTTGGTGTGTTGTTGTTGCTTTATAATGTTGTTGTTGCCTATTGCTTTGCGGCTGTTGAAACTTTAATTCTACTGCTCTATTGTCATGAGTTGCTGCCCCCTTGCCTTGCTGACTGTACACTTGTTCTGCAATCTACTGCCAAATACTTCTCTAGAACTTAACACAAATTCTGCTCTGCGCTGTAAGCAGTTAAACTACAAGTTTCAATTTAGATTGAATGATTCATGATTGAGCTGTACTGTAATAATGTAATGTATGTTTTTTATTGTGATGTTCTGATTTTGATTACATTCATTAGTGATACCTTAATCCCAAATAAACTTGGATGGTTTGTCATGTCATTTGCAAAAGTGTGAAATTGTGTAAGCATTGTGCTAATAGCCTAGTCTTTGTCTGTCTTGATGCACATATACATTTTCTGTGAGACTCAACAGTCGCACACTCTTAAACTAACTCAATAGAAAGCACATACAAAACAAGAATAATCAGCAAGAACAAAGATTCGACAGCCAATGGATTGAAATATATTGATAGTTCAGTAACTTTAGGTTACTACTGCCCAAAGTATCTTAAGGATACAAAGCTCCAAATCTCCAATACAATAGTCTTCTCACAGAATTCTTGACAATGCAAAAACATTCTTATATATACAAGGCTTTTGTCCAACACAAAAGAGGCCGCCTTAATTCATTTTGTTTATCTCTATCTACTCTGATATGCTGCTCCAAGTTTTCTGCTCCACTAGTGAGTGTTGTTCCCCCTTCCTGCAGACTCCCCTCTTCCCCTACCCTTTGTCCTTCAACAATTAATTAAATTTGTTCCCTTGTACTGCTGTGGTTTTCCTCTTCTCTGATATTGCAATAGAGGTTTGGGCTTGAGGTTTGGTGGCCCGTCAGTTTGGTGATATTTTCCTTGTATGCTCATATACCTAAAGATCAGCTCAAATTTGACCTCTTATGTCAATATGGTGTCTGAAACAGTAAAGAACACAATTCTCAAGGCTACTTGAAGCACATGCTTAGTTAGACATTAATGTTTAATTGCTTATAAATGCCCTTATGAATGTGTGGTCTATGATCAATTAATTGCTTATCAATTTAACAAGAGTTATGAAGTGTGAAACTTTTTTGTATAATGTTTGTACATACATATATTAGAGTATTGTATGTCTTTCTTTTTTCCATGTTTGTTCCCAATTTCAGATTCGTAAAATGAAGGCTCTGACTCGAAAAGCAGCGATGGCAAAACGTCGGCGAAATGTTGATTTGGCTTCTTCACATGGTGGCTCATCTACCCCTAATCATACATTACATCAGCATTATTCAACCACAAGAGAACCAGTTGAAATGCTCGGATTAGAAGTTGAACACTTAAATCATGACAAGAATGATAAAGAAAATGGCAAGCTATCGTTTGTATTTGTAATTAAAATTCTTTACCTACATGCTTGATAAGCCATTTTAACATTTGAATTTCTTTGCTCATTTTAGCTGAAAAGGATAAGCCTAGAAGAGGACCCACTATGTGCTACAAAGTCCATGGACGCAGCGAAGAAGAACGCTTGGAAATTACCTTGAATGAGCATGGACAACCTGTTGGTCCGGATGACAGTACATGCAATGAGTTCATTAGCTTCTTAGGAACAATAGCTCGAAAAGCAAATATTCTACCACTGACTGTCAAGAATTGGCCCATACTAAGGAACGAGAAGAAAGAAGAACTTTGGGATTATGTCTTGGTGAGTTACTTATTCAATTAAATAAATATGGTAGAAATGTTTTATAATTGCTTAACTTGTCCTATATGGTTTCTGCTATCATGTCAGAGTGTCATGTTAAACTTTCTTGATTGGCATATGTTATGTAAAAAAAATGAACCCCAACTGTCATTATTGTTGTCGATCTGCCTACATGGTGTTCTGCTTGGCTGCCTGCTACTTTTTAAGATCAGTGACTTGTTTTGTAAGTGCTAGAATAGGTTCCAGACTTTCCGTGAGTTGTTTTCTTATGTTCTTGATTTGTGATTAAGATTAATTAATTGGCAGTGAGTTGTTTAACAGTGCCAATATGATCACTTTAGTATAACTTTTTTTTGTATTGTTGTAGAAACATTTTATTGTCCCAATTGAGGGAAAAAAAATGGGTTTTGCAAACCATTGGTGCTGCTTGGAGAAGGTACAAATGTTATTTAAAAAGAGTACACTTTCATAAATATGACAATGATAAAACAAGGATGATCAAACGACCAAAACTAGTCCCAAAAAATATGTTCCAAGACTTGTTAAAGATTTGGAATGATGTCAGATATGAGGTATTACATTTATACAAGTCTCTTATATTTCCCTGCCTTTATAGCAAATGTATATTTCTTGTCTTAAGAAAAATGTTATTCATTAGTTCACCGTCTTAATTTCTTAGGAACGATGTATGCAAAATAAAGAAAATCGGTTAGTTGGAAAGGAAAAGAACATTATGCTGCATACTTCAGGACCAAAGAGTTTTGCTAGGGTTCGATATAAGTGGGTGAGTTTGTTTGTTTGCTTGTTTACATTTCTCATCACTTTTATTATTGGTTTTATTTATGCATTAAAATGATTGACACTCATTACTCTTGTATAGAAAAAGGATAATAAAACAACAAAAAATCCTAGTTTAGCTCAAATGTTCATAGCAACACGCAAGGAGAAGCTAACAAAGCGAAAGCCCGGTGACCTAAGGGACAAATTGATGGTAAGATTCATTGTCATTTCATGTTAATTTTTTTGCATTTAATTTTGTCAATATTAATTTTTGTCCTTTATCTTGTAAAATATAGACTGAAATTGAGAAATTAGATTCAGAGGAGGAGGTTGAAAGTGTGATTTCAACTATTATTGGTTTTGATAACAAGAAAAAGTCTCGATTAAATTTTCATGGAAGAGGTGTTTCATCAACTCAATTAAAGCAGAAGGCCTTGATGAAGGAAGCTGAAGAGAAGCATGCTCAGGAGGCCAGGTTCAAGCTCTACAAAAAGATTATGAGGATAAAAGGCAACAAGATAGAAGGGAGATAGCATATGGTCTTAGCTCCATCCTTTCTCAAATTCAACAACAAAATCCACAAATGTCTTTTGATTTAAGTATGCTTGGCTCTTTATTTCTTGATAATCAATCTGAGAAGGATGGTGGTAGTACAACAGAAATGCTTCGATTTCAATCTTCGGCTTCTACATCCAAGGTAAAACCCTTTTGATTTCTATATACGTAAAGTATAGATAGAAAAGTGGCCAAGGCTTTCAATTTTTTTCTCTCTCTTTTCATTTTTTTTTTTTTTTTTGAGAGATACTAAGTTAAAATATTTATCTATTTTATTTTATTTTTTGTACAGGGAGATGAACAAGAAGAAGATGAAGAAGGCTGCGAGTAAGAAGAAGAAGAAGAATATGACTTTATGGCTCAATTTGAAGTTGCTTTAACCTTTTATTATTTTTTCTATTTCTTAGTTAGACTAATATTATGGCCTACAACATTCTACTAAACAATAGATTATTTAGATAGATTTGAGGTTGAAAACAAGTTGATAGTGTTTTGGTTGTACTGTTTTACTAATTAATTTTATAAGTTTGGGATTCTGTAGTCAAATACTTATTACATGTTTTAATGTTCAACATTTTTCTAATATAACAAATTCAAAATAGTACGACACATTCTCACTCCTTTAATATAATATAGTAATATATTGCAATAGAAAACAAAAATAGCAATTGTAGTCATTTAATTTATATATAACAGTTTTTTAAATGTTAGTCTTTAAAATATTTGGCAACACTTTTGTATTATTACTAGCAAATACAACATGTGAAAAGATTATTTAATACTATGACAAAAGGTAATAATTTTGAATCGTCTCCTAAGGTGGCAACAATTTTCATTTGTTGTCTTTGTAAAAATGTTGTCTTAGGTATTATTTTACCTTGGCTTTTAAAATTGTTGTCTTTGTACGAAAATGCGTTGCCTTATGAATAGACAACGGGGGCATAAACTACGCCTCATATGTGTTGCCTTAAATACCAGGCAACATTTTTTTAATATTAGGGAATGGTTTTTCATTGTTACCTTAGCTTCATTTTGTTGTAGTGATACTTCCTTCGTTTCATAATAGATGACACATTTCATTTAGGCATGCTATTTAATGCATAATTTCTAATGCAAATATCCTTGATTACGTGATAGATGTTGAGACGAATCTAACAAGATATCACATGACTACTTTATCTCAAAACAAAATCATAAAATGAAGTCAAAGCAAGTTATGTGAATAATATACAAAGTCAAACTATGTCATCTAATTTGGAACAGAGGAATTACACGACAATTCTATGTACCGAAGGGTCAAGTTTGTGAGCCTAAGCAAGCTCATACATAGTCCGCCCCTTGCATAGAAAAAGCCAAGGTGTTGTATTGTAGATAATTAAGAGGGTGATCTTTGGAGAAATTACCTCAAATCACATTAGCTTTTTATTATTTAGAACTTTAAGCAATTGGAAAGTACTTTTACACCATAATATAATGCTCACGAAACACACACTACACACACACACACACAACAATGGTACACAAACCATCCATAATAAGCAAGCTTAACTATTACTTAAGTGGTCATTAATTAAACCCCCGTTTTCAGATTAGAAGAAGGATGAAGAGTAGGAATTACAAGCAAGTGATCTTTCCTCTTCATTGTCAATCCAAAAGATTCATCCATGTCTAGATCTCGTGGTCGCACTCCATCTGGTAACTTCCAATCGAAATGATAGAGCAACATAGCAAGTGGTAGCTCAACCATAGCTACACCTAATGCCATGCCAAGTCACCCTCTCCTACCCGCGCCAAAGGGAAGCAACTCGTAGTTGCTTCCCTTGTAATCAATCAATGAATCTTCAAATCTTTCGGGATAAAACTTCTCAGGCTCAGGCCAATACTCAGGATCCCTACCAATAGCCCATACATTAATAATGACACGTGTTTTTGCTGGAATGTCATACGGATATATTTGGCATCTCTCCATCGATTCTCTAGGAGCTAAAAGAGGAACCGGGGGATGTAGTCGTAAGGATTCTTTGATTACATGTTTTAAGTACGTAAGTTGGTTTAACCTCGACTCATCAACTGCCCCTTGTATGTCTTTGTATACTCGTCGTACCTCAGCTTGTGCCTTCTCTAAAGTTGTTGGGTTTCTTAGGAGTTCCGACATTGTCCACTCTATCATTGACGATGAATTTTCAGTTCCTCCTCCAAGTAGCTCCTATAAATTAAACATGCGAATAAACGTTATGAAATTTAACGTGAAGTTTAATCCAATCAATTAAGGTAATAAACGTGAAAATAATGAACTTATTGGCTTGTATATATACACTAACCTCAAGTTGTTTAGAATAAATAATATAGTCAAACTTATTAACTTAGTACATATACATTATACATGTAACAGATCGATTCAATATTTTGACTTCATTTTTATATAATTAAATGTTAATGAAAATTATTTTAAAAAAAGTTTTATTATATTATGAAATATCAATATGTGTCTAACTTAGAATAAATAATGCAATCAAACCTTATACACATGCTATATAAATATTATGACTTTATTTTTATATAACTAAATATTAATGAAAATTATATATATATATATGTAATTTATATATATATATATAATTTATATATATATATATATATATATATATATATATATATATATATATATATAAATAAAGGTTATACTCCGTATTATGAAGCTTTATATCAATATCTGATAATAGAATGTGTCTTTATATGATAAAAAAATATTACAGTCAAGTTAATATTATACTTCCTCCGTTCTTTTTTACTTAACCCGTTTTGACTTTTACACTATTCACCATCTCTCCTTTGACCGTCTTTTGTGAATGATATATATAAGGAAAAATATATTCATGTGAGATCTTTTTTAATTCATCTCAATAAGTACTATCATAATATACAAATATAATAACTTTTACTTATAATGGAGAATTTAAGTTATTGATCGCTAAAATTTTGCATTGACAAGCTTAATAAAAGAAACTGGTCAAATAAAAAAGAATAGAGGAAGTAAATAGTGTAAAAAAAAGTTCATGTGTTCGTTATTTAGGGATGGAGGGAGTAACATTTTGCCTTTCACAATTGTTTTGTATATTTACAATTTTGTACAGTTATTATCTCCACTTTTGTTTACAAATTTGAACGTTGATTATCTCCACTTAATTATTTGAAAAGAATAATGTATAATAGGTTGATACTCTATATAAAATACATATTTAATTAATTAGATGAATCAAATAATTAAAAAATAAAAAGATCACATGTCATTTTTTAAATAAATCAACTACTTTATTCAATTGTGGAGCTAAAAAAAAATAAAAATGTTGATTTCTTCACGAAAATACCCTTATAAAAAACAAATTTCGTTTCAATTTTTTATTCTATGTTTGATAATTTTTCATTTACTAATTAAATGTTAGCTTGAAGGATACATATTCACGATAAAAAAAAAAAAAAAAAAAAAAAAAAAAAAAAAAAAAAAAAACCCACCCGTATAAATTACGAACGATGATCAAAGGAAATTGACGATTATTTGTACTTACCATTATAACTCCTTTTATATTATCAGTGGTCATAGAAAAATGATCGGGATTATTGATATTATCCACATGATGTCTTAAAAGAACATCAACCAAATCTTCATCCTTTGGATCTAATAATGTTTTATTAGATTTATGTTCCTCAATAATAGGATCAAATATCCTATTTGTTTCCTGAGTAATTATTTCAAAATTTCTTTTCATTCCACTGATTCTGTGAAGAAATGGTATTGACGGATAAAGGTCTGCACTACAGAATCCCGTACAATGCTTCGTAACGCTTGACAATAATTTTCTGAATGGTTCTTGCTCGTTGCCTTTCGTACTGAAAGCTGACCTGATATATGAATTGAAATAATTAACTGATTAGTATTGTATTATTCTATACTCGTATTCTGGTATATGCAGCATGCATGCATGGACCCCCCCTCATAACCATCTATCTCTTAAAAAAACGAGAAATATATACGGAGTACTACTGATGTTCTTATTATTTGCAACAAAGGATAGGATCCTTTGTTGCAAATACCACCTCTATTTTATACTCCATATTTTTGTACAACAAATGAGCTTTTACGGACTTCTAGGCAAAATTTATTTTTTAGTGTTGAATGGAGAGAAAAAGCTAATGATGCATGTGATGAGGAGAAATATAGAGATAAATAACTACCTAAAAAGGAAAGAAAACATTTGTTATACATACTCCGTAATATGTAAATGCTACAAGAATATGACATGGAGGTAGTAACAAGAAACAGAGGTCTGTTTTTTTTTTTTTTTTTTTTTTTTTTGAGGTAAGTTATATTTTAGTTGCTTTGTTTCATACAAAACTTTATCCATCAATAAATTATTGTTATGAATATAACAAGATTTCATATAAATATGTAATTTACAAAAGAGAAGAATGAGGAGATGGAGGGACGGTTAGTCCCTCCATCTCCCCCCCCCCCCCTCCTCAAGTGACGGGGGTTTGATTCCTCACAACAGTCCCCAGTTCTTCTGTAGGGTGGGGGGTCCTTCCGTCCTTCATGTACGTAGTTTATTGTTAAAAGAAAATATAATTTACAAAAGACAATTAAATGAGGGGTGGCGGTCTGGTGGATATATATTGTAAAAATCAAAATAAATCAAATAATAATAAAAATAACAGAAGAAGAATATGATGTATACAAACCTTGTTAATGTATCACAAGAAAGAAAATATGCTTTCCTGGTGAGATTAACAACACGGCCTTGTTCAGAGGCTAAGGAGTTGATGAGATTAGTAACCTCTTCGACTCGAATGGGCTGAAACGACTGAACTCGCTTAGAGGTAAAGAGCTCGAGCACGGAGATCTTACGTACATTCCGCCAGTACTCACCGTAGGGAGCCAACCCGATATCGGTGCAGTTGTAAAACACTTCTTTGGCAATCATAATAATAGGACGATTACAGAAGACAGAGTCATGAGTTTTCATAACTTCCTTAGCCATATCGGCGGAAGACACAATGATGGTCGGCACTTGGCCTAGTTGAAGCTGCATCACCCTCCCGTATCGCTTCGCTAGCTCGGCGAAGCGGCGATGTGGGAGTGTGTGTTTGGATGCAACTTGGTGGAGGTTGCCTATCAAGGGGAGCTTTGGAGGGGATGGAGGTGATTTTGGTGAGGTTTTTTTCATGGATTTTATCATATGATACATGAATATTATTATTATTGCTATTAACATAATAAACATGTCAAACTAGAGATAATAGAATGAATAGAGTGTTATCTTTTGTATTACCGTATACACAAATATATATACAACCTAAGTAATTAGGGCGGAACACTACACCGGCCCATTAACAATACATAATATATGGTCCAACACCCCCCCTCAAGTTCACAAATGCCCAACTTGCCAAGTAAATACATGAATTGTTGCTTGTTTAACGCCTTAGTAAAAATATCCGCAAGTTGATCCGTCGTTTTCACATACGACGGACTAATAATACCATCCTGAATTGCATCGCGGAGATAATAGCAATCAACCTCAATGTCAAGAAAATATTTCAACACACCCAAATCTTTCATATGAAAACAGTCACTCAAATAAGATTTGAATGAAGAAATTGCAGAAGAATCATTCTCAGAAATAATCAAATCATCAACATACACCAGAACACTAAGTTGAATAGCCCCAGATTGCAGAGTAAAAAGGGAGTAATCAGAGTACGATTGGATAAAGCTGTACCTTTTCAGAGAAGAGGCCAACTTAGAGAACCAACAACGAGGGGCTTGCCGTAATCCATATAAGGACTTGAGAAGACGACAGACTAACCCAGAATGAGAACCATGAAAACCAGGTGGAAGCTTCATATAAACCTCCTCATCAAGATCACCGTGTAGAAAGGCATTATGGACATCCATTTGGTGCAATTCCCAATTTTTCGCAGAAGCCACCGCAAGAAAAGCACGAACAGTAACCATTTTTGCCACGGGAGCAAACGTCTCGTTATAATCGATACCCTCAACCTGATGATTACCAAATATAACAAGATGAGCCTTTAATCTTTCAATTGTGCCATCGGAATTAAGTTTGACCTTGTATACCCAACGACACCCCAATGCTTTCTTTCCCGGAGGCAACTCTTCCATCACCCATGTTTTATTCTTTTCAAGAGCAGAAATCTCCTTTTGCATTGCCTCTCTCCAACCATCGTGCTTCATAGCCTCATTAAAATTACGAGGCTCAACAATCGAATCCACAGCTGCAATAAACACACGATGTGGCACAGAAAAGTTAGTACAATTCACAAAATGTGCTAAGAGATAAGGAGTACCTGAGGAGCTTGGAGCAGACGGTGAACAAGGAGAGATAGATGGACTGTCAAGAGTAATAGTATGTGCGACGTAGTCGCGATGCCAACCCGGAGCCTGCCTAGGCCTTTGACCACGGCCTAGGTCCGGTGTGGGAGCAGTAGAAGAGGTCGGAGCAGCCACGTTTGGGGCCGTGGTGCTGCTGTCCGTACCAGCAGTTTCTGCTGCTGTGTGAGCCGTGTCAGCAGCAGCCGCAGGTGGCCTACGGTGGGGGCTGCTGTCCCGAGCAGTGGCCGGAGATGTGGCAAGGGTGGGGGGTTGAGGTTCGGGCACAAGAGACCCCTCACCCACCTCCAAAATATACTCCAAGTCGTCCAAAAAATCATGATCAACCCCAACATTTTCGTGAGACATATCCGCAACATTTTCAAGACTAGAAACCGGCTCATTCCCTTTCACAAACGGAAATTCATTCTCAAAAAATTTAACATCACGTGAGACAAAAATTTCACCGGTATCTAAATCATACAATTTCCAACCCTTCTTGCCATGAGGATAGCCTAAGAACACACACTTCCTACTCCGGGAAGCAAATTTATCCCCCTTAGCCTTTTGATTATGAGCGAAACAAAGACACCCAAACACCCTTAATTCATCAAAATTGGGTTCCTTACCAAAGAGAATTTCAAATGGGGATTTATTGGATAGAAGAGGGAGGGAGTACGATTAATTAAATAAACCGCACTTAGAACACATTCTCCCCCAAAATCAATCGGTAAGTTACCTTGAAACATCAAAGCACGACTCACATTTAATATATGTTGATGTTTACGCTCTACTCTACCATTTTGTTGTGGGATGCCAACACAAGAGGTTTGAAATAGAATGCCATTTTCATTAAAGTACGGGAGCATGGGTTTGAACTCCGTACCATTATCACTCCGTACATATTTAACATGAACATCAAATTGGCATTTTATCATAGCAAAGAAAGAGAGAAAAGATGAATAAACCTCAGTTTTATCATTTAGCAAATAAACCCAAACACCTCGGGAAAAATCATCAACAATAGTCAAGAAATAATGAGCACCACAAGTAGACGGTGTCTTATACGATCCCCACAAATCACAATGAATCAATTCAAAAATACGACTAGCTCTACTATCACTATTGGGAAAAATATCCCGAGATTGTTTAGCCTGTGGACAAATTTCACATGCTTTATTCAAGAATTTGCTACTAGAACTAGCACTAACAGCAGGCACTAACTTGACAATAGGATCCGACGGATGTCCCAAACGACGATGCCAGAGCTCAAATGTAGAAACCTCCGAAGATGTCAGCGCACATACTTTAGGAAGTCGCCGGAAATAGTAGAGTTCATCTATCCGTTCACCGCCTCCAATCAGGCTCCCCGAGTGTTGGTCCTGTATAGCACATAAAGAATCAGTGAATCGTACATAACAATGAGAATCATCAATCATTTTAGACACCGAAAGTAAATTGCAATGTAATTGTGCAACAAATAAGACATGCTCAAGAATAATTCCGTCGGCCAAATACACACGCCCTTCTTTTGTAGCAAGAGCTTGTGTGCCATCCGGGAGGCCAACGGGGCATGAAAGAATTTCTCGCATATCCACCAAGCAAGATGCATCACCGGTGACATGATGAGAGGTGCCGGTGTCGATAATCCAAGAAGAGGAAAAATACTCACCACTCATTTTTTCTTGCTGATTATTAGTAACCATGTTCAACAGAAGGCGAACATGTTCCGGTTTAAGTTCAGATAAAGCAGAGAGAGTGTCAGTAGAGGGTACAACAGGAGGTCCAATAGAACCACCCATGGCATTAGCACGGGCCACGGGTTTGCTAGAACTTGCGGCAACAGCAGCCGTAGAGGCAGAGGCAGAGTGCTTGCTGCCTTGTTGTGAAACAGAGGATCCCGAATGAGATGCGCCCCCCTTCTTCCCATACTTTTCAAGCCACCAATCGGGGAAGCCGTGAAGGAGGAAGCAGCCCGTGGTGTCATGGCCTGAGCGCTTACAGTGAGAGCAAAAAAGTTTAGCTTTATCAACGCGAGCCGACTGAAATTGACGACGATCAGACGAAGGAAGCGCGAAGACATGGGCATCTTCCTTAGTCGCTGGGATTTTGGCTTGAGCAATACTCCGAGAGTGCTCTTCTTGCAGCAGAGCATGATAAGAACGCTCGAGGGTAGCAGGGGGCTGTTGAGATAGAAGGTTCGTTCGAACCAAAGCATATTTAGCATCATCAATGCCTACCAAAAACTGATGAAGAATCTCCTCATCCCTATCCTTCTCATACTTCGCAGCAACTCCACAAGAACACGCCCCACACTCACAGCCGTGTGGTGGTTTGAGGCGCGCAAGATCATCAAAATAACCAATCAATTGATTATAATAGTCCTCAACAGTCATAGTGCTTAATTGTTTGCAATTAGTAATTGAAGCCCTTAATTGCTGCAGTCGTGGTCCACTAGCGTCACAGTAGCGTTTGTCAAGATAATCCCAAAGACGTTTCGCATCATCGAAATAGGGAATAGAAATAGCAAGTTTCGGGTCAATTGTTCTCAAAATCCAGGATACCAGCATAGAATTCACCGTATCCCAATCCAGTAATTTCTTTTTGTCAGTAGGTTTGGAGATGGTGCCATCGACGAACCCAAATTTACGCCGAGATTTCAGAGACAGAGAAATAGCCCTAGACCATGAGAGATAGTTATCACTTTTCAAGATCACATTAGTAATAAGGTTTCCAGGCTGATCGCCGGAACCAAGATAGAAAAGGGAAGCAGGATCAATTTTGGTGTCGTCCACCATTGTCAATGAAGCAGAAAATAGGAGAAAAAAAAATAGAGTTTTAGGGTTTTAGAATTGTAGTGGCTCCGATACCATGTCAAACTAGAGATAATAGAATGAATAGAGTGTTATCTTTTGTATTACCTTATACACAAATATATATACAACCTAAGTAATTAGGGCGGAACACTACACCGGCCCATTAACATTACATAATATATGGTCCAACAAAACATTTGATTCTCCATGTTTGTAATAAGAGATTATTTTTCAAATTTTTTTTTGGAAATTGATTGCTGAAAATAGCTATGTTGTGTGATCAATTAATGGTATTTCCTGTCTTGTTTTATAGCTGAATTGGGACAAGTGGGTCACATAATCGCATTAGTCTAAGTGAAGTAGGTGTAATGGTGTATACTGTATATTACAAAAAGTATACAATTATTATTATTTTTAAATTATTATTCTCTATAAATTATTACGAGCTACTCCCTCCGTTTTTATAATTTGCTCCACTTTCCTTTTTCGGCCGTTTTTAAATACTTTCTCCATTTCCTTTTTTGGAAAGTTTTTACAATATTTAATTTATTTCTCACACTTAGTGGACCCAACATAATACTCCCTCTCCTCCTATTCTTCCACTACTTTTGCTTTTTACAATTTTTTATTTTCTCAACTACCCCACTACCTCTATATTTTATTACTTTCTCCAATTTATCCTAAAACTCCGCGCATGGAGAAATGGAGCAAATATTTAAAAACGCAGGGAGTATATTTTATTTTTTTTTTCCTTATAACTTTGAATCTGAGTCCGAAAAGTCTAAATCCGAGTCCAAATCTGACTCGTAATTTTCGTATCCGAATCCAATATAATCCGTTTATTCGGACCTTCGAAATGATTCGAATTTTTTTTAATGTATGATTTACCTATAATTGTTTGTATAGTCATACCCATTGTTATTAAAATCTCGATTTAAGTCTTAAAATCTTACGATTTTACGATTCATGTATATCTTACTATTCGATTTATGATTCTATTCGATTTTACATATTTTTCAGAACTAGCGAAATCCTTACAAGTAAAAAACATGTTTATATCGGTTTTCATAAATATATATTGTCAAGTATTAATTGCTTAATGGTTAAATAACTATTATCTATCAATAATTAGGTTTCAAACTCATAATTTCAATATATTTAATTAAATTTATATTTGACGTCTTGATTATTCATGTCGGTAGAATCTTACGATTCTACGATTCGATTCTGATAGCCCCTTTCGATTCAAATTAGAATCCCGATTTTAATAACTTTGGTCATACCGAGTAAAGTATAAACATGATACATTTAATTTATGAACCACTAGTGGAAAAAATCTCATCCGTAACAGGCTATTTGTAACGGGCAAATCTTTGCCCGTTACAATTAAGATATTTGTAACGGGCAAAATAGTGTTCGTTACGAATACTTATTTATTCGTAACGGGCAAAATAGTGTCCGTTACGAATAATTATTTATTCGTAACGGGCACTAATTTGTCCGTTACGAATACGTGCCTGTTACGAATAAATAAGTATTCGTAACGGACACTATTTTGCCCGTTACGAATACTATATTACACGTATGCCCAAACTTGGCCCAAATGATGAGAGGAGCCCAATACTTGGCTTTTTAGGGTTTCACCTCTTTCTCTCTCATCAATCCCTCACTCCCTCTCTCTCTCCTCTCCTCCCCTCCCCGTCATTCACCTTCCTCCCCTCCCCGTCATTCACCTATCTCCTCTCCTTCCCTCCCCTCTCCAATACTTGAGCAGCGGTTGCTATCATCTTGAGACAATCAACTTGACCGGCGACTTCATAAAAGAGCTCCCAAGCGGCGCCGTTTTTCGACGGAGGTGTAACCGGCGGTGAAGAGCAATTTAGTTTTTCTTTCTCAGATCTATGAGTTGATTTTTTAGAACGAATTAGAAGAGATTATTAACATATTACCGGAGGTGTAAACGGCGGTGTCGTAGAGAACTCATAGATCTGAGCAATTTAGTTTTTCTTTCTCAGATCTATGAGTTTATTGACTGAGCGAGGTGGCGAGTCAACTCGGCTAAGAACTCGGCCAAGAAATTATTAAGCTTCTAGTTATTGTTGCTGTCACCACGTTCAGTCTCACTGAAGCTAATCGGCGAGTCAAGGGACGAGTTAGGGTCAAACCTAACTATCGAAGAACAATTCTTAGATAATTTGGGATATCTTTGCCATTTTAGATCGTGAGGTAAGAAGTCCTTCATCAATTGTTTTTTTCCTTTTCTTGAATTGATTTCTGAGCATCTAATTGTTTAAATTCTTGAATTTGTTCTTGTGTATTCTAATTTGCTTTATTTTTTTCTACATGCAATTTGTATTTGATTCATTTTTGGCATTTGGGGTGACATTGGGTAGTTTTGGGCATTTATGTATGATTCATTTGGGGTGATTCATTCAGTATGTTATCTTCATGTGCTTCTGTAAGTTTATTCTTGTTCATATCATTAATTTCTTGGTATTATTGCTAATTTTTGTTAAGCAATTGAATTAGGGTTTAGCTGCAAATTTTGTGATTTAATTTGGGTAGTGATCAAAATGCCGATACTAGTAGCTGGTTGAATGTTTAGGTATTCTAGTTGAAACACGACCAATTGAAGAGAGGGAATGATTCTGTAAGAGATAATGTTTGATTAGTGATTTAATGGTTTGCTAAAGTTGGATTTCTGTGTTACAATAATTATAAAAAATAATAGTTGGAGACTACAATGATTAGTGATAATGATTTTGTAGCCGGTGGTGTTGGAAGCTTATGAAAATAATTA
This sequence comes from Chenopodium quinoa, assembly GCF_001683475.1. Taxonomy (NCBI): domain Eukaryota; kingdom Viridiplantae; phylum Streptophyta; class Magnoliopsida; order Caryophyllales; family Amaranthaceae; genus Chenopodium; species Chenopodium quinoa. The sequence goes on from NW_018742455.1 coordinate 36,500, forward strand.
TAATGTCAAAATAATAGTTGGAGGCTGCATTGATTCTTGGTCAATTGATTTGTGTTGTTTTATCTGTAATCTGTAATCTGCAATGATGTTGTTTACGACATAAATGGTAAGTTGTATATGTATGTCGCGATTACACACTTCACAGCTTGATGCATACTTGGATATTTACATATGTATTGTCTCATTACAGGAAGAGAGGCAGTTGAGGTAGAACCAATATTGGATGCACTTCCAAAATTAGAGCCATAAGCCTAGTCTTCTAAACTGTGTTTCTTTAGGAGTCAGGCAGATAGCAGACAGTCAAAGGATAAGTCTGTCTTGATATTTTAAATTCAGAAAGTGACTTACAATCCATTCTTGTACTTACCAGATATATTTACTGCTCGTCCGCTGGTGTTTATCTCAAATCAGACCTCTTACCATACTGTGAGGTAATCCAATGACTATAATTACAGAGTTGCATATGTGATGTGCACTGCACCATGTCTAACAACATGGAGTTAGAACATAGAAGTTTAAATAGTTTGTAGTATATTAATCTCACATTGACATGACTGGTAACACTATATTTTCAGGCAGATGCTGTTGATCCAAAGAGTAGGCACAAGGGAAAGCTTGACACCAAGAGCTTGCTTTAAACAAGGGGTGTAATTACGTGATTTTGGGGGTAATTATGTGATTTTTTGATTGATTTGAATTTTGTTTTGTGGGTTTATGACTTATGAGGAATTTTGATCTTAATATGGTTAATAATGTGTGATGTAAATTCGAAATGAACCTTTTTTTAGATGATGGGACTTATGCTATGAAGAAAGTATTGATACAAAACAATGAGCAACTGGACTTGGTCAGGGAGGAGATCCAAGTTTCCTCCCTGTTTACACATCCCAATCTGCTTCCCCTTCTTGATCATGCTATCATCAAAGTCAAGGTAATTGACTGTGTTTAGTTCCTTCTCTTTTCCCCTCCCCGAGCTTTATGTATGTTATAAATCCGGATTACAAGGTATTGAAACTTGAAAGCATGTATGCATGTACATAAATAAATCAATAATTTTGAATCCACAATCAATTATAAATATCAGTGTAAGGCTTTTTAAGGCGTTTTCAATACTTCCTGGAAGTTGTTTTAATCTAGTGTTGTTTCATAAATTCAAAAGGATATCTCTATCTTTGCCTAGTGCATATTAATATGCTTGAGAATTCAAACTTAAGTGATTTTTTTGTACCACCAGTGGGATTGCTTATTAGTTGGCATAATTTTGTGTGAATTATTAAAGTTTTAATTGTACGACTATTATGTTCACTTGATAATGGCTAATTTGAGTAACTTGTGAGATATTAAGTCTATCCTATGAGAATTAAGTTTAAAGAAAGGAAACAGACCCATTTGGAATTTTCGGAGCTTTATAGTCTTTTTTGATATGCAAATAATTGCATTTTCATCAGCTTTCTGTTCTTGTTCTTGGTTGCAGTATAGTAAAGTTGCTGATCATGATTACAACCTTGTAGCAGTGTAGTGGTCTCTCAATTTTGTGTATTGTGCATCTGTATATTAATATCTAAAAGTATCTTTAAAATTAATGTTTGCATTAATTAGGCCACTCAAGAGCAATCCTGGAAACATAAAGCGTACCTGTTATTCCTAGTTCATTTGGATGGAACTTTGCTGGACAACTCAACCGCTATGAAGGCTAATAATGCCCTTCTGGTGGAAGCTTAACTGTACAATGGCAAATAAGAGGAGAACGGTATAATTTTTTTTTTTTTTTTTTTTTTTTTTTTGAAACCAGGAAAACAAATGTACTTGAGATTTGGTTTAATTTAGCTGCTCTTTTAAAGCTTTAGTTAGTAGTTTATTAATATTAATTGTATATATTTTTTTTTTTTTGAAAGAAATATTAATTGTATAAAAATATATACAACTTGAAAAAAATGATAAAATGGTGTATGCTGGATTTTTTTTAATTTAAATATACAGTATTCGTAACGGGCAAACCATTTCCCGTTACAAATAACGGGATTATTCGTAACGGCCAAACCATATCCCGTTACGAATAACGGGGTTATTCGTAACGGGCAGTGCCCGTTACGAATAACAAAGGCCATCCGTAACGGCCGCATACGTAACGGACGCTGCTCGTTACGGATGGGCTGTTTTTGCCCGTTACGGATGACCTTTTTTCCACTAGTGAACTAAGTTACATAATAAATTTTTGCTATAAAACAAACAAGCAATTGTCCCAAGTTATAAAGCATATACTCATACTCTTGGAATCGGAGTCGGATTCGACTAATTTTAAACGGATTTGGATCGGTTTTTTTTTTCTTCGAATTAGATCGGATTCAAATCAAACTCGGATTGAATTGCCATCCGTATCCCTAATCGTGCATAGGTGCATTTACGGGTTTTCAATTTATATTTTAATAAATGAGAAGTTCATATGATATATTTTTTTTTTGGATAAAAATTAAAAGGTTAATCGGTTGCGCCTGCACATAACTTTTAATTATTTAATTCTAAAAGAAATTAATAATCTTGTATTTAATTGGCTGCCACTAAAATTTATTATCTTACATGGCGAGCTGAAAAAATTAAATCCTACTTGGCTCTCTAAAAACTCGGAAAAAAAAACTATTCTTTATATATATATTAGATTTTTTTTGAAGGCATTTGTAAATATTATACTCTATTTGTCTATTTGAAAAAGAGAAGGAGACATGCATACACCTAAGTGACTCAATAATGTGCAGATACTCTATCAAAAAAAAAAAAAAATACTACATCCGTTTCATATATATTTTTTGCAATTTGAAGTATTATTTGTGAGATATAAAATATTCATAAGTTGAAAAAATATGAAATGGGGGTAGTAAATAGTTATTTTTTTTCTTTTTTTTTTTTTGAAACACTCACCATTCACCCAAAAAAAAAAGTTAAAAAATTGAAGACATGAAACGGGGTAGTAAATAGTTTTTTTTTTTTTTTTTAATTGAGCTGAGTTTATGACGATGGTTAGGTGGATATGACGAGATCGAGTGTCGGGTAAAATTCTACAATTATTTGATTAGAAATTACACAGGGTATTTCGTATTTCTAAGTTTAGATTTAACAAAGGGAAAATTTGCAAATTGCAGCTATTTAAGGTTCGTATTTTGCAACTTGCAGCCATTTAAAAAAAAATTGCAAATTACAGCCCAAAAGTTCATATAAATTGTAAATTGCAGCTCGATTCAACTTTTTCATCGGTTTACATGTCGAAAATCTTCGATTAAGGATATAGGGGTCATTTTAGTCCTTAGGGTTTTGAATTGAACTTGAAATTAGCAAAAAAAATAACATTAGTGGCTCGTTTTACATAACAAAAATGTATCAATTTGTGGAAAACTGTAAAAATGAGACACTTAAGGGCTTGTTTGGCATCATTTTTGGTTTTCAGTTTTCTGTTTTTTTTAAAACCAAAAACAGGAAACAAGAAAAAGGTATTTTCACTTTTCCTGTTGTCAGTTTTCAAAATTATCATGATTTTAATAAGTCTATATATTTTTTGATTCATTATGTGACATATATAATACACTTTTAAAAAACAAAAAACAAAAAACAAAAAAACAGAAAATCACAGCGATGCCAAACGAACCCTAAGTTTTTTTTTTTTTTTTTTTTTTTTTTTTTTGCTAATTCATCCCTCACCAAAAAGTTTGACATAAATAAGAAATAAGGTGCACTCTCTCCTCCTTAATTTACCATCAATTTCACGAGGGATTTGTAGTTAACACAAATATATTGAAAAAATTTTCCCCTTTCAATCAATCCTTCCAAAATGCGTCTGAATTTCTTATGATACCCATAATTTTTTTTATGATCTGGATTTTGTTGACGGCCATTCCTTGGTAAACAAATACTTCAAGGTATCCTGTTAATTTATATTTTTATTTTTTTTATTTCACTAATTTACCATCCATTTGATTTATGATTGTCATCAATTTGAAATTGACATGAATGAATATGGTTAGAAATTTTGGTAGCACCTATTTTATCATCAATCAAAACTCTTGTTGCATAAAAATTGAAGGTGTTAAGCTTACAAAGATTTAATTTTTAGCTTTAAAATAAGTGATTAAATTTTAATTAAGATGGGAAGGAAAGAAGGAATTTTGGGGCTAATGAAATGTGGTTTTTTTTGGGTGCAAAATTGATTTTATTTTCACTTTATAGGTTATTTGATAGAGGCCAAGACAAGTTATCTTGTAAAAAATTAAGAAAACTTGACAATTTCAACATTTCAAGGAGCTCTTTAGTCTAAGCCTAATATATCATTGGCACATAAAGAGTATAGAGTTTGATTCCTAGATTCCTCTTGAAGTGCAAAATGTGATTTATTGGGTGTGTATGTGTGTGCACGCGCTTATTTATTTAAGGTTGAGCGTTATACTGGTATACTCCTTTTGTCTCTTAAAGATTACCTTTTAGGAATAAATTTACTTTTAAGAGCAAGACAATAATGCTATAACATTTGGGTATGTGAGAGGCAAAATTAGCGAGACCTATAACTAAGTTTGTGGTCCTCTATACCCATTTATGGTATGGGTCAAATTCTAAAAAACATTAAACAATGAGAATCGGAGCACAATCTTTGAGGTACAGGAGTATTTTGTATATTCAAACACAAAAAGCCTTTACAAGGAGCTCTTTTGCCTTGTGTTAGATAAAGATAGCGTAGACATTGTTTGAAGTCTTGAGATTAGTCATATATTTTGCATATGGAAGCTTAAGTAATAGAACCAATTCATTAGTTTGATAGATTGATATACTTCCTCCGTTCTTTTTTTCTTGACCCACTTTGACTTTTGCATTATTCATCACCCTTTCTTTGACCATTTTTTGTAAATAATATGCAATGAAAAATATATTCATGTGAGATATTTTTGAATAAGTACTATCATAATATGTAAATTTTAAAAATTTTACTTATAGAGAATTAAAGTTATTGATTGTTAAAGTTTTGCATTGGCAAGCGTGATAAAAGAAACATGTCAAGTAAAAAAAAAAGAACAGAGGAAGTATATCCTTTTTGGTATCCAACGCGAACACCTCCAATTCTTTGTGCTGTGGAATATTTAGGGGTCAAACAATAGCATTAGAACTTAATGTTATTGTTTATTGCAATGTCGCTTGATGAACAAAATGCATTTTTTTTAGCTGAGATGCACCTTTACATGGTCTAATAGGGCTTAAGTATTGAATAAGAGGTGTTAGTGGTTACTGAGGAGATGATTTGTTATTCAGGAGTTAGATTAGGATGGCTCTATGGTGCTGCATTGTGTGTTAAATAAGTATATGAAGTTTATTATTCTACTAGCATGTACAACTCCTTTGAACCTCGAACATAAAGCATTCACATCTATTAGATTTAGTTTCCAAAATGATTGAAGTTTTGTTTCTAGCTGTATAATTAAGGAATGCCTTGAGGAGTGTTCTTGAGACTATTAATTTCGTAGCAAATTAGACTCGTTTTCTTGCTTAAGAATGGATTATTGTGTGTCCTGCAAAACCAAATGAGGCGTTAAGGACTTAATGGGCGAGGCTCATGGAGAGAGCTTTGATGCTTCTTTAGTGTAAAAGCCACACCTCTGCCTTAGAGAGCTTATCTAACTGAATGACTTATAAAGTTTCTTAGTTACAGTAATGGAAATTTGAACATTTGTGTTTGTGTGTGTGTGTGCGCGTGCACCTTAATATTATGTTGCTTGATACTGCATCTGAATATTGAACTCTGTACTGAATATTTAGTGAGTTGGTCTCATATACACTTCTTGTCTCCATCATTAAGGCCACATTTTTCTCTTGTTCAGTGTTTGACTTCGCCTCCATTCGTTTCTTATAGGGGATTGCTTTAATTGTTAGAAGGCTGGCTTCCCACGCTTAATGGGACAGTGCTGGTCCTGCTGTAGCAGGGTAAATTTCTTATCTTGGATCCTTCATTGTATTGCTGTTTAGTCTTCGCTAGCATAATAATTGTGACTACTAACTACATTAATGCCTTCAATTTTTATTTTTTCATTTTTTTGTGATATCTCTTCTGTAATCATGTCTTCTTATAGTAAAATATATAACTCGTATTATAATGTAACTTATTGTTTTTTTTTTTTTTTTTTTTTGCATGAGCGGGTGTTTTTTTTTTTAAAAAAAAAAAATGCTAAGTGGTGACTCTGGCTATTATCGATTCACAAACGTTAAGGATTGTAAAGGGTCATTTTTTTTTAATTCTCCTTTATTCACCTTCCTTAAATTAGAACACATATGCAAAAGGGAAATGAAACTTGTATTTTTTATCTTTAGCAGATTTTATCATGTCTTGTACTCTTGTATGTTTATAAAAGAAATTTATTTGAAGTTCCTGAGTCATTTTTTCTTGTATAACTTGTCCTTCGTGCATTGTGAACACTAGCTTTAGAACATACTTCGTCTTATATTAAGTAGTTCATTTCATTGTGATTAAGGCAAATTGTGATTAAGGCAAATTGTGATTAAGGCAAAGGTTTCTGTTTAGCAGTTTTTATTCTTTTTGATTATGCATCAAGTCATTAACTATGGATTATAAATGTACACCTTTTCATGAAAAATACTTAAATTTTATAGTTATGCAATTGCAAAGGAAATCATAAACTACGCCAAACTGGTGGAAAGGTTCAACATATAACCAAAGAAGAGAGTTGGGAAGAAATGATAAAATTGTAAGTTAATTACTTTTCATCCTTTTTTAGTTTTTAAATCATCCTTAGAAAGCTATATGACAGTTTGCTCACTAGACTTAATACTAGTTATCTTCTACAAATTTGGCGTTGTTGGATAACCTTTTCCAATTCGCACTCAAAACATTTTGTAGCAGTCTCTTCCTTGAGCTCTTTACATTACTCTTAGCTACGTACACTACTCTTGGCTTTACTCAATGTGCTCTTACTGCTCTATTTACCTTTGTGGAACTTTTGTCACTTCTATGTCAGTAATGTCATTAGCCGATTGGGTGAAAATATAAAGAAGCGGGATGACATATAGTCATGTTTACCTTATATCATATGAGCACTAGCATCTTACAAAGAGAGAACTAACTCTTCTGAACTTGTCTTTGTATTGAGTTCCTAAGAAGTGTGGTATATGTATGTTAATCACTATTACTGCCATCAATATAAGTTGGATATATAACATAAGATGAATAAACTCTAGCCTAACCTTCAATAGTTTAAAGTTGTGGCTAAGTTTTTTCTCTTCCTCACTTAACTAGTAAAGATTTCATATCTAGATACATAACTTAATGCACCCTTGATTTCCTTTTTCAACAGGTGGTGGTTAAATTTTCTGCAACTTGGTGCAAGAACTGTAAAGAGATAGCATCAACCTATCGCGATCTTGCTGACAAGCATCCTTCTTTGGTTTTTCTCTCTGTAGATGTTGATGAGATGACGGTAAGTATCAAGTATGCCTTTCATCTTATTTTCTCGAATTTTAAAGTCATACTATAAAAAAAATTAACCCCCTTTCTTGTCATCATACAATTATATAAGTACTACTGTTAATTTCTTGCATAGAATTGAGGTGTTAATAGCTACTGTGTTTTTTCATGCAGGAATTTTGTACATCATTTGATATAAAAGCCACCCCAACCTTCTATTTCCTTAGATCTGGTCAACCAATGGATAAACTAGTAGGAGCCAACAAAGTTGATCTTCGAAGGATGCTTGCTACCATTGCTGAATTATCAGCGAGGATGTGAATTCCAGACTGCCTTCAGAAGTTTTCCTGAAAACGACGACTTGTTATTACATAAGTTATGGTGTGGCTTGCTTTCTTGTGCTATTGAAGTCTTTTCTATAATGGTGTGGGAATGTGGCTTGCTTTCTTGTAGCTATAGAATTGAAGTTGTTCCCGTAACTTTAAAAGCTCTTGTACATGCTTATTCTATCAATCAGGAGAGAAGTAAAGCTTGGACATAACAGAAGCTGATCTGATATCTCTATATGCCTACTTTTCAATAATAATATGAATGTAATAGGTGTTGATATTTAGGGCAATCAAAATGATGAATGATAGAAATTTTGAAAACTAGACAATAATAATTAGGAAAATTTGGATTTTGGTACCTCAAAAATGGGGGTAATTGAATTTTCGTACCCGTTTAAAATTTATTTTTAAATTGGTACCTCCAAAAACACAAAACTGTAGATTTCAGTACCTCCGTCCAGTTCCGTTAAGTTTTCCGTTAGTGGGTCTCATTATTTAATTATTTAATTATTTAATAATTTAATTTATTTAAAAAAAAAAAACATTTTATAAAAAAAAAAAAAAAAAAAAACTTAAAAAATAATTAAAAAAAACCCAAAAAAATACCACTAAAACCACCCGCCACCCACCTTCCGCCGGCGGTAGACCAACCCCTCCCCTCAACCGCCACCCAGCCTTGCCTCCCCACGCCGACGCCACCCCCCCCCCCCCACCAGCCCTGCCTCCCCGCGCCGACGCCACCCCCCTACCCACCTGATCTGAAAACCCGCAACAGCCTGCTCCGTTCCCACGCACCAGCCAGCACCACCTTTCGCACTTCCAATTGAAGCCGTTGATCTTCAATTCCTCATCCCCGATTTGGTTTCAGGGTAAGGGTGAGAGGATCGGAGTACGACGGTTTTGGGTAGGGGAGAGGAGTTATGCGGCAGTGGTGGGTTGATTTGCTGCTGTCGCTGGGCTGGTTAAGGTGGTTGCGCTAGGGTTTCGGGGAAGGGGAAGGGAAGGGGTGGTCGGCGCCGGTGCCCGAGGAATTCGGCCACCAACAGCCGGCCGGCACAGGGGAAGGGTGGCAGTGGCTGATTTTTTTAAAAAAAATTATTTTTAAAGTTTTTTTTTTATTAAATGTTTTTTTTTAATAAATTAAATTATTAAATAATTAGATAATGGGCCCCACTAACGGAAAACTTAATGGAACTGGACGGAGGTACTGAAATCTACATTTTTGTGTTTTTGGAGGTACCAATTTAAAAATAAATTTTAAACGGGTACAAAGATTCAATTACCCCCATTTTCAAGGTACCAAAATCCAAATTTTCCTAATAATTATTTGTTATGTTATCTGCTTTTTGTTTTGTTATGTTTTTCTGTCTATTAGAACCGCTATCACCGTTAGCGGTTCTATGCTGAACTAGGAAAAAAAAATTAACGAAGTTCTAACCAATCCTATGTGGATAAAATGGTGAGAATTAGTTTATAAACTGATGCATATAGGGAATAAGTTTACGTTTTTTAGGGGAATCGTTCCAAAAACACAATGGTATTTTGAAAAATTTGACAAATGTGACTATGTGAAGGGGCCCTTGGGAAACTTCCCTTTGATTTTACCAAATGTATTTCTAAATAGCCAATAGTCAAGCAATCAGGACATATATAACTAGTAAAAAAATTCCGTCAATTCAGTTACGTTAAACAACCAACAATCAATTGCCAAACAATACCGTTATTAAATCAACTCAATTTCTGTCAATAAAAACAAACTTTATAATATTTTCATTTCTTTACTTTCCTAGGGAATTTTGCTTTAAGTATATTGTTGGATCCTCGCTCCTATATCATTTAAGTCCAAAAAGCAACAAGCCAACAAGTGGTCGGTCATTAGGTCAACAAGATAACAAGTGAAAGTGTGAAGTTAAAATGATCACATATATGTGAAAAGTACTATCACCTTGTTTGTTGCGACTGAAATACAGAGTAATTAAACTGAATTATATGAATTGAGCTAAACTAAATTAAACTAAACTTAGGGTCTGTTCTCTGCAGCTTAATTTCAGTTCAACTCCAATCAGTTCAGCTCCTAATTTTATTCTCTTATATATAAACAATTCATTTCAATTCAGATCCAATCAGTTCAACTCCTAATTTCCTTCTCTTATAAATAATTCATTTCAATTCAGATCCAATCAGTTCAGTAAATTTTTTTTTTTTTTGAAACAACCGGAAACCGATTATATTAATTTAAGGACATCGAGTCCATCAAAACATAAGGAAAAATCTCACAAGGACAATGATTTACCCACACTTGTTCAAGACCAAATGGAAAAAGTTTTGAGAGATGATGAGCCACAAAGTTTCCATCTCTCTTGACATGAGACCAAGAAACATGATCAAAACTACGAGAGAAAAATAGAATGTCTTCAAGGATTGAGTCGAGGTCGGTTAAGTGGATGTCCGTCTTGGAGAGTTTTGAGACAATAGATGAATTATCAGACTCAAAAATCACATTTTTGAGTCCAAATCTGCTAGCCAATTTAATAGCGTGCACCAAAGCTTTCCCTTCAGCGACAATTGGCTCCCAAAAGCCACGAACTCGCCTCGTAGCAGAGAAAATCACCTTACCACGGTGGTCTCTAGCTACAATCCCCATCCCAATCCAGCCAGATGCATCAATTGAAGCATCACAATTTACCTTCACAACTTCTATTGGAGGGGCCTTCCACGATTTGGGGCTGCTGCATACCTGAGCCGTTCTAATGCCACCATACACCTTCTCAGCATAAAGTTTGATGTCTGTTGCAAGCCTTCTAGTTCGTTCCACCACTGTTCTATGTGATACTTCCACCTTATTGAAGATTAAATCGTTCCGCCTATTCCAGATTTGCCATAAGAGAATAGCACAAACATTTAAGGTGGAAGAGCATTGATCCTTCCAGTCAACAATTAGATCCGAGAAGGATTTGCTAGAGTCCCATGAAAGGTTTTCACAGCCCGCCTCTCTCCATAAGTCTTTCACCGCAACACAATCAAATAGAGCATGATGAACAGTCTCCGCCTCATTCTTGCACCACGGGCAGACATCAGAATCGGACATATGCCTATGCATTAAATAGGCACGAACAGCAAGAGTGCTTGTGCATACCCTCCAAAGAAAGTGTCTGACTTTCGGAGTAACATTCAGCCCCCAAATAATTACCCATGCTTTGTGAAATTCATCTAAGTTGCAAGATTTACCAAGAAAGTAAGCTGTGTTGACCATATACTCTCCACTCTTGGAAAAAGCCCATGTTAATTCATCCTCAGGGCCTCGTAGACTGAGAGGAATGGAGAGGATGCACCTGATATCTCTGTCATTGAAGTTTTCGCCGATGAGCTCATAATTCCACTCTCTGGATCCTGGAACAATGAGGTCTTGAACCAACTCCACACCCGTCACTCTAGGAGAAGAAATTCGGCTCCCTTGGTCATCAGCAACCCAAGCATCATCCCATATATTAATATGAGCACCATCTCCAACTCTCCATAAGAGACCCGCCTTCAAGAGAGATTTCGAGGACCATATACTCGACCACGAAAAGCTGCCAGCTAACCCCAAATACGAGTTTAAAAAATCTGACCGAGGGTAGTATTTTGCTGCCATCACCTTACCGAGAAGAGAGTTAGGATGTTTAAGAAGTCGCCATGCCTGTTTACCAAGGAGAGCAACATTGAACACATTCATGTCCCTAAAACCCATTCCCCCAATACATTTAGGAGTACACAAAGCATTCCAATTAACCCAATGCACTTTCTTCCGCCCATCAGAATGACCCCACCAAAACCGAGCCGTCATAGAACGGATGTCATCAAGAACACTTGATGGTAAACGGTATACTCCCATCAAGTAAGTGGGAATGACTTGAATGACCGCCTTGATGAGAATTCACTACTAGATAACAGCCAAATTATGACGGAAATTTTCCGTCGGAAACACCTCGTTTTCCGTCGGAAAACCAATTTCCGACGGAAATCCGTCGTAACTGGTTGTCGCGATATACTTTGTCGGAAAAACGCGCTTTTCCGACGAAAATTCCGTCGGAAAAGCGTTTTCCGACGAAAATTCCGTCGGAAAAGCGTTTTCCGACGGAAACTAGTCCGTCTGAAGAGGTTTTCGGGCCTAGGAAAGTCCGTCGGAAATTTCCGACGGATATTATTCCGCCGAAAAAAATAACGACGGAAATTCCGTCGGAAAATTTAATTAAAAAAACAAAAAAAAAAAACTGCACCCACCCAAAACCACCAGCCCCCACCCCAGAACCACCAGACCCCACCCCAGAACCTCCAGATCGTTCTTATCCCACCACCACCAACACTACCACACCATTATTGAACCCCAAAAAATGAAAATAAATCCCGAAAACACCCAACAAACGAAAATTAAACACCAAAAAACGAAAATTAAACCCAATGAAACAAAAATCAACCCCAACGAAATGAAAATCCACCCCCAGATATTCGAAAATTAACACCACAACGAAAATTAGCCCAAAAATCTTAAATTAACAACGAAATCGAAAAATTCCACACAATTATCTAATAAAATTCATAAATTAACATAACAATTACAAAAATATACAATTAGCCAATAAAATTCATAAATTAACATAACAATTACAAAGAAATTAACAAGATCTACAATCTAACCTAAATTAAAACTAGATCTACAAAACAAAAACCTTGAAAACAGTCGGCTTTGTTATAATATTGTTGCGTCGTTGTTGTTGTTGTTGCGTTGTTGCGTTGTAGCGTTGTAGCGTTGTTGATGTTGTTGCGGTCGATGTTGGTGGTGGTTGATGGAGAAGATGGTTGATGTCGGTATTCCTTGGATTTTTAGGTCGATGTTGGTGGTTGATGTTGCGGATATACACAAGAGGAAGATAAGAGGAAAGGAAAGGGAAGAGGAGAGAAGAGGAAATGGAAGAGGAGAGGCGAAAGAGATTGAAAGAGGGGAGGGGCAGAGCCACAGAAGGAAAAGAGAAATGAGAACAGGAGAGGAGAGAGAAAGAGAATGAGAAGGAAAAGGGGAAAGTGAAAAAAGAGGCGGAGAGATGAAAAGGGGAAAAGGGGCGCCTCTAGCTTTAGGGTTTTATTTTTGAAATGTTAATTTTTTTTTTTTAAAATAGGACTTCCGACGGAAATTCCATCGTAAATTTCCGACGGATACAAATTCCGTCAGAAAATTAAATTTCCGACGAAATAATCGGTCGGAAAGTGCATATTTTGCGACGGAATAATTTTCCGTCGGAAAATTCCGACGGATTTCCGACAGAATTTTTTAATTCGTCGGAAATATACGACGGAATTGGTTTTTCCGACGGAATTTTAGGTCTGTCGGAACCTTTCCGTCGGAATTCGACCTGATTCTTGTAGTGATTTCCTTTCCAGCCCTAGAAAGAAGCTTTTCCTTCCACCCTTGCATCCTTTTCCACAATCGATCCTTCAAAGCATTAAAAACCACACGCTTAGATCTCCCGAGAATAGTGGGAATACCTAAATACTTCTCATGTTTATCGACCCTCTTCATCTTAAGAAGCCCAATCAACTCCTCTTGCTTTGACTCACACACGCCTTTGTTAAAATAGACCTCCGATTTTTCATAATTAATTTTCTGTCCGAAAGCTGCTTCATATAAGTTGAGAATATCAACGATTTTTGAGCATTCATGTCGGTTGGCTCTTGCAAAAAGCAAACTGTCATATGCAAACAGGAGATGAGAAACTACAGGGCCCCTTCTACTAGCTTTAGCCCCATGGAGATCACGAGCAGAAACCGCTTTTCGAAGAAGACCCGAAAAAGCGTCGGCCACCAGAATGAAGAGATAAGGAGACAGCGGGTCGCCTTGTCTGAGGCCCCTTGAGGGAGTTACATAGCCACCAGGGAAACCATTAATAATGAAAGAATAAGAGACAGTGGAGACACACTCCATGACCAAATTGACCCAAGTCTCGGCAAACCCAAATCTGAGAAGCAAATCCCGTAGGAATGACCACTCTACTCTGTCATAGGCCTTACTCATGTCGATTTTAAGCCCAATAGTACCCTTTCGACCCTTACTCCTTTTCTTCATGGCATGAAAAACCTCTAAGGCAATTAGCGCATTGTCAGTAATCAATCTGTCTGGTACAAAAGCACTCTGATTCTCCGAAATCAAGTCAGGGAGAATATTTTTAAGACGCATAACAATTGCCTTAGATGCTAACTTGATTAGAACAACCATTAATATTGAAATCACATAACTCGTGTCAATAAAAACCGGAAAAAAATAAAAAATAAAAAAAATCTAAAAGAAAGGGCCTAAGTCCATGATAATTTAAACCTAAACCTAAACCTAAACCTAAAGCCCATTACAATTTACAAACATTAGTGTTCTTCCTTAAATTCCCAATTGAAACCCTACAGCTTCATTTTTCGAACAAATTTTTCCGATTTCGTAACAGTTCTATACAGAGGAGAAAAAGAACTCAGAAATTGAATTAAATCTATTTGTCGAAAATTTGTAAGTTTTTCTTTTTTTCTTTTTAGATATTCAATGTGTTATCACTATTGCATTTGTTATTTCGAATAATAAAATTCTGCAATGAAATTTCTTCAAAAAGGAAAAAAAAAAAATTGTAATGAAATTTTTGTCAATGTCAAAATTAATTTACCATTTTATTAATTTCCAGGCATTCGTTTGTTTGTTTGTTTGTTTTTTTTTTTTTTTTTTTTTTTTTTTTTTTTTAATTTACCTTTTTCTTGTTTTGCAGCTAAAATGGCGTCAGAAGACGTTAACTATGACATTCCTGAGGTTTGTGCTCTTCTTGGTTACCCTTTGTTTCTTTTTCTTGTTTTAGTAATATTGAATTGTTGATATATGATTAATAATGTTTTCAGCTTATAAAAAAAAAATCTAAATATTGGTTTGTTTTGGTAAAAAATTACTGACATTATATAAACAAGTATGTTTTTTTTTTTAAAAAAATTTTATTTATTTGCTGCAAATTTGTTCAAGTTCTGTGGTATGCGGCATAATATCATTATGCTTATCAAAGTTCTCATATTGTATGGTGCAATAAATTAACTTTTATGTGTCCTTTGAAGTGATTAAACTTATTGTATACTGTATGATACACTCTTTGACATACTCCTCTTATATGGATATGAATATGAAGATTTGTTTTGTTACCTTTAAGTGGAATAAAAAAAAATAACTAATGTTGTGTATCGCGCGATAAGTTAACTTTTGTGGGGTTTGAAGTGACTAAGCTTATGATCCGCCCTTTGACATACTCCATTTATATGGGTACGGAACTATTTATAGTGAAGGTTTTTGTTTTTACCGTTGAGCGAAAGGGAAAAACATTATTATATTGTGTGAAAATCCTAATTTTGATTTGAGATGGTTCACATGGAATTGGTTTTGTTTCACGGTAGTTCAGTTAAGTCGTTATATTTTTCTTAAATACATTGTGTGGTGTTAACTCTTATTTTTATATTTTTCAGTTAGGTTCATTTGATCCAACAAAGAAGAAAAAGAAGAAGAAAGTAACCGATAAAAACGTGGAACCCTTGGCTGATACAATGGAGAACATGACAGGTATAACCTGAATTACATTTGATTCATGTGTCCCATGTATATATTGAATATTTTCTTGGGTTTCCAATTTGAGATTGCTGAAAATTGTGTTTATTTTCTTAGAAAACATATAATTAAATGACGACAATGTAAGAAAATTAGCATGATTAGTGTTAAATAACAGTTTTCGGCATGTTAAATGATGCGGGTCCAGCAGTACTGACTTTCACATTGTGCAGTTTCTGATGGTGCTGATACATCATTTGCTGGTTTGAAGAAGAAAAAAAAGAAGCCAGTAAGTTGCTCTCTAGGTTCTTGTTATCATTCACGATCCTCTGATCTATTGTATTTTTTTGAGCTGCAAAAGTTTTTTAGCTTGTAGTTGTTATTTTCAGGTTGATCCGAATTTGTTTGATGATGATGTTGGTGAAGTAGAAGTGAATGATGGTAAGTGCAGTGGCGAGTGATTGAGAATGTATTTTTCCTGGTGGTCTCAACTTTCCTTTAGCTAATGCATATACATTCGTTCAGATTCTTATTGAATGTTCTATAATTTAGGAGACATTGGAGAAGATGGACATGGTGATGAATGTGATGAGGTGCAACTACCTCAGTTCCCTTGGAAGGGGACTGACAGAAATTATGTTTACGAGGAAGTAAGTTTCATCACTTACTAGTACTGAGCTTCAGAGTACTTGATATGCCACTGCTAATCCATACTATAGTCTATCTGGTAGCCTAGGTTGCAGTGTCTGTTAAAGTCTTAGCCCCTTTAGCTGCAAAGAGGTTGCTTAGTGAAACTCTTGGTTGTTGGTCCAAGAGGTTGCTAACCAGTCCATAATAAAGAAAGGCAATTTCAAATTTGGTCAAGGCCATGTTCTTCTCACCTTGTATTTCATTTATCACAAGTCTAATAAGTTTAGATAAGTTCTTATAAATTATAATTATATTAAACAAGGTTAGGGTTAATATGTTTGATAAGATAAATTTAGTATTTATAAGTACAAATTATGTAAGTTTAGGAATCATATTTAACAAGAGTTTAGAAAAGCCAATTTTAGGGCTAAATAAGTTTAGTTTTGCATTCTTCACACATTGTTTGCACTAATTTTAAATCAAATAAGTTTGAAATAATACTGTTTTTGGTCGGTAAGTTTAGATCTAATAAGTTTGAAATAATACTATTTTTGTGCTGGTAAGTTTAGGGGTGATATCTTCAAATGAGATAAGTAAAATATTCTAGTGAAGAGTACCACCTTAATTTGTTATAGTCCAAAATTGTCCTTAACTCCTCATATAGGCTCTTTTTCATATTTGTTGACAATGGATAATGACTTATATCAATTGTCTATTATCTTTAAAGTCCCCTTATATTAATTATTATTTCGGCCCTTAATACCATTTACTTTTGCTCTCATATTGCAGCTTCTAGGAAGGGTGTTCAACATTCTCCGTGAAAATAATCCTGAATTAGCTGGGGACAGGCGCAGGACAGTCATGAGACCCCCACAAGTCATGCGGGAAGGAACCAAAAAGACTGTTTTTGCGAATTTTATGGACCTTTGTAAGATGTGAGTTTCTTGGATTTTTCTGTCCGCAATTGCTTCAATTTTCCTTTATTGTTCTTAGCAGATTATATTCCTTCCAGTGACTCACCGTATATTGTCAAATTATTATCATCACTCTTCTAAGAAAACCAAGAATATGAAATCTACTTTACACTTGCTGCTTTTTTGGGCATAAGTTACTTTTCTTTAATAAACAGTCCCATAGAATATTTTGGTATCTATAATAATGATTTTTGTACAGGTTGGTTGATGAATGTTGTGCTAGCTAATAGCTTATTCTTTGTTATTGTCTTCCTTCACTTTGCTGAACCAGTGATATTCTGTAGTGACTTTATATAATTTACTCTAGTCATTTTTTCTTTTGTGATCGTGCTATCTGTCACATGTGTCTTGTCTTGTTGTAATTTTTTTGATTCCATGTTGTATCATGTTCTAACTTCAACCCCTTTACAGGATGCATAGGCAACCAGATCATGTGATGAGCTTTTTACTATCGGAGTTGTCAACAAGTGGTTCTTTGGATGGACAACAACGTTTGGTGGTAAAGGGGAGATTTGCCCCAAAGAATTTTGAAAGGATATTAAGAAGTTATGCCAGTAAGTTTACTTCTTATGTTTGGCTGAATAGGTATATAATTACGTTAATTTTGGTAGTTGGTTTCTTTGTATACAAATATTATTTCGTACATAAAGCATCTTCAAATCTTCTTAATTGCCTGCAGAAAAATTTTCTCTAATTCTGAAAAAAACTATTCTTTAGAAAGATTACCCTGAAAAGGCATTTACCAGTTTACCTTGCTGCATTATGAGTCATATATATTGTTATAATTATCTGTTTCTTTATAATTAAACTTCCACACTGTCTAGAGGCTTTTATCTGTTTGTTTGCTTTACTATTGCAATTTCCTACTGTTAATTGTTTATTTTTCTCCTGTAGATGAATATGTTATTTGTATGGGCTGCAAGAGTTCGGATACCATTCTTTGTAAGGAAAACCGTCTATTCTTCCTCAGATGTGAACAGGTAAATTTTTGATAATTAATGCTTTTATTCTTCATTGTATTATAATAGTTTGTTTTTCCATAGTTACTTTTTATGTTATAATTCATTCAGTTTCTGCTTTCTTGTTTTTCCACTCTAATTATTGAGTATGGTTTTATGTCTTAGTCAATATCTGACTAGTCTTCACTACCCATATTCTTTGATTCAACAAACTCGTGAAAATTCTGTGTCATTTAAGCAATTCTACTCAGCTGCAAATATATTTTCTTTTACCCAGTGTACTTTTGCAGTCTAGGAAGCCTTTGACAACTTGAGATTTTTATTTGTTTATAATTATGAAATGATTACATTGATGCCAGTGATTATCTGGTTAAATGGTTACCTAAACGGTATGAATATATCATGATAAATTGACTTTGTTCAATGCCTTTTTATCTATGCTGCACAAATCAATAATTAATCTGTGTATGAGGCCTTTGGATCAATTAGTATACTGTTAGAGATATTTTATTGGACTGTTGGTTAAAATGAAACTCAGTTTGATGATCTTTCCAAGAGAAGGGGGCCTGTGATGATCATTCAAAATTTGCCTACATTGTCTGATATAACAATGATAAAGCTACATTTGTGTCTGAGGCCTTAATTTGTCACATTTATTTGTTTGCCTTCTTTCTATCTGCTATCTCTTTTACATGTTACACCCTTCTCAGTAGAAAGTAACTAGGAATAGAAAATTTTGTATGTTGATGAAAAGTTTTTTAGTTTTCAAAATTAAATTGCTAAAACAGAATTTGAATATTTATCAAATTCTGCTTGCATCCCAGAAAATAAAAATGTCCATTTATATCATGAGCCTCAACTGGAGACTTAACTTTACCCCTCTTATGGGATTAAGGCTTTGATTGGTTGATATCATGAGCCCCAATTCTCATGCTGGCCTGTGAGGTAGATGAAGTATTTTCAAGGCCTGTGATGATCTTTACAAATAATTGCCTACATTGTATGATTTTACAATGATAAAGAAATTTCTAGGTCTGAGGCCTTGTTGTGTGGCATTTATCTTGATGTGAACTTGTTTTATCAGATATGAAAGTCATTTTGGTGAGAGAATGAATTTGACTAAGTCATTTGGGTGTCTCATAAACTTAAGTTATTGGAATATGTTGGGTACTGGTGTTAAGAGAGGCCTTTTTGAACAATTTATTTCGTTTTCTATTCTGTCTACCCCATCTGCTTCTGAAAAACAAAAACACAAAAGAATTGGAAAAAGAATAAAAGATTGTGCATGCAAGGAATGTCTGTGAATGGGTTAGTATACTGTTAAAAGTATTGTGGTGGTTACAAGTGAAAGTTTGATTATATGTCTAAGAAAGGGCCTGTGAAGATCTTTCAAAATTTTTGCCTACATTGTCTGATGATACAATGATAAAACTATTTGTGTGTCTGAGGCCCTAATCTATCACATCTTGGCTCACCTTCTTTAGAGTTCATATTATTATACTTCGTAATTTTGTTGAAGACAAATGTCATCTTTTTAATCACAAAACATAATTAATGCGCTGATTGGTGTTTCTAATTTCTCTCTTCGGTTTAAAACTTGAGTTTTTAAAAAGTAATAAATTCTTCTTTTCAATGCCCAAGTTCATTCATTAATCTTTATGAAATTTAAAGAAAGATTACTGGACTTGAGCATTGACATGAAGATTTAGATGGAGTCGTCTATATAAAAATTCAAAAATCGAAGATAGTTTGGGGACTCCAATTGGTGCCTTAATCAAGTTTTTTGATTGAAAGAAGTTGATTGTCTGATGATACGATGATAAACATGCCTTGATATATCACTTATCTTGTCGCACCTTCTTTCTCCTCACTAAACCCCCAGTAAAGCCATAAGGTCTATATTTGCAGCTGATCATGACAAAAAATTGGATTTAGGATTTTGATGATTATTGCTTTATTGATCAGGATCAGTTGCAGCTATCACTTTTGAAATTTTATTAAATTCTGCTTGCGTCCCTAGAAAGGCCAAAAGCTGATCAGTCTGCCCTCTCTTTCACAACCGAGGATATTATACTTGCATCCCTATTAGTGTTGTTAAAATTTTAGTCTCAAGGCTGACAAGCTTTCTTTTACTGAGAATTTTAGTTAAGCTGACAAGCTGATCAGTCTGCCCTCTCTTTAGACAAGCTTGCCTACATTGCATGATATTTTGGTGATGGAGAACATGAGGCTGAGGCCTTGCTGTGTCCTTTCCTTTTTCAATCCCTCAATCCTTAATTAATCGTTCATAATTTAATAAGTAAAAAGGATATATAGAGTAAGTTCTAGTTAAATTTTTTGGTTCCCACTCTTTAAATGTATATGACTATATTTGAAATATATGGCTTACTTGTAATTTATTTTTTGAAAAAATTCTGATGGCTTTAAAATTAGTAACTTAAATGTTATGTCACATTGTAGATGAGGCCTGTGATGATCTTTCCAAATTTGTCTACATTGTTTGATTTCACAGTGATTAGAAATAAAATGTCTGAGGCCTTGGTATACATTGTTGTGTTACGTAGCATTTCAGTTGAGAGGGACTGTGATGACCTTAAAAATAATTTGCTTACATTGAGTTGGACTGAAGACGTGACTGTTGCTTAGAGAGTCTTTGTTTTTATGGTTATTTTCTTTTTAAGTCCCCCGATCCCAATAATATTTCTTATTTTAAGAGGGAAAAAAAAAAGAATTGATAGCATAAGTTTTAGCTACATATTTGGCACATACCTGACTCCATCCAAATATATGAGGTATATTGCTTACATTGTATGTATGGTTATTTCACCAAATACCCTTGAGTTTCAACTTTATTCATGAAATACCCATGAAATTTTTAAAATTCATTATATATCATTCAGCTTTTCGAAAATGTCACGTCTTTAATGACTAACGCTGTTAACTCCGTTATTTATTTAAGGTTAATTGTGCCATGTGACAACTTCTGATAGGTTGATTATTAATTAGTTATTTTTTTGTTAATCAAATAATTAATTAAGAACCAATTAGAGCCTGACACATGGCACTATTAACCCTTAATGACTATCGAAGTTAAGGAAAAAGACTTGTCATTTTCCTGAAACTTATGGATATATAGTGAATTTGAAAATTTTGGTATTTCGTGAAAAAAACCTTTTTATTTACTTATTTTTAAGTTATGGTAATTGGCTACTTTGATTTGTGACTTCAATGTTATGTCACATTGTCGATGAGGCCTGTGATGATCTTTTGAAATATGTCTACATTGTTTGACTTAACAGTGATGAGAAAATATTAAGTCTGAGGCCTTATTGTTATATACTTCATTGTTTGTTTTTTTTACTTGTCATAGTTTGATTTTTGCGCTATTCACAATCATTTGCTTTGAATGTCTTTTGTGATTTTTATGTAAGAAGAAACAAATAGTCATGTGGGATGTTGTTAATTATATCTAATTGAGAATTTAAGTTATTGATGGTTAAATTTTGGTAAAAATCAATCTGTAGTTTGGTTTAAAGTCATTTCATGACATGTTTTTCTTTTGATGGGATGACATGTTTTTCTTTTGATGCAGTGTGGCTCTGCACGTTCTGTAGCTCCTGTTAATCGTGGGTTCGTTGCTCGTGTTGGTCGCCGTAGTGCTTAGTGATGGAGGACGTTATTATTCTGGGTATAGTAAATAAAGTGCTCATTTTGGTCTTCTGGGTTTTACTTCATGTAAATTTTTGGCAATAGTGTGGTGGTGGTGGTGTTTTGTTTTCAGTCGGTCGGTACAACTTAATGGATAGATTACTCACAAAATAAGAATATCCTGTTAACTACCATAAATGGATTACTTTTGATTTGATACCATGTATATACATTTGAAATCACAGGTATTTTCTATTTTGCGTAGTTTTGTTTTATTATTGTCTCAATTCAGGGTTATTTCAACCAAATTGTTATTCTGCTGGTTGCGATTGTGGTTGTAATGAATTGTAAATCGTTGCAATTGACACAACCGCCCTTTCATCGATTCAAAGCGTACTTCTCCCTCCCACCTCGAGCTCAATTGAGAACTCTCACAGTTACAGTGCAAAATTCCTGATCTGCTAATGAAAAGCGTAAATGTGATGATCTGTTTCAAAACAAACATTGGTTCAAGTATTTGAGCAACAAACACTTGAAAGGATTTGGTGAATAGCTTTATTTTATTAATCTGAAATTTTGTGTCACAAATTTCAAATTCAACATTTATCAACACTTCTCCTCTATGAGAGGTTCATGAAGTGATCTTAAAAAAATTCACCAAATTCTTTGAAGAGATTTTCATTCTCCTCCTTCGACCTTGGACTAGTAGCTGGCGAATCGACCAAAGGCATTTTGGTCCATTCCTCTGCAATATTAAGAACACACTCTTTACCACCAACAACTGGTTTAAAGCTTGGTTGGATTTCTTTGTTTTCTAACTTCCTCCAATTGATGCACTTGAACCATTTATGTCTTCTTATCTCATCTTCTCCTTGAGGCCCACTTCCTAGCCGCTTGCTCGGTTCTTTCGTTAGCAGCTACATAACATAGAACTTTCAATGAGAACTTTTGAAATGCAAGTTAAGCTTAAGATTCTACTAAAGTTGTTACAAACACTTACCCCTTTTATTAGAGAATGTGCTTCACTTGTTAAAAAAGTAGGTAACTTGATCTTGTCTTTGATTATTTTCTGCTGTAATTTGAATCTGTTTCCACCACTGAAAGGTAGCTGTTACAGCGGAAATACACGAAACAATTAGCTTATAAGGAAACAAAATTACATATGATTAAGTGAAAAAGGGTGGAAAATTTGGTAAACCTTTCCAATGAGCATCTCATACAAGAGAATCCCAACGCTCCACCAATCTGCAGCCTTATCATGCCCTTTGCCAAGTATAATTTCAGGAGCCATGCACTCAGTTGTTCCACACAATGAGTTTGATCTTGTTGTGTCGTCGAATTGTTTTGCTAGACCAAAGTCAGTCAACATTATCTGATCATGGAAGTAAAATGACAAAGAATTAGTGCCTATACATACATTGCTGGTTTAAAGGGCAATGTAATAAGGTTAGTTAAAGTGGAGCACATACATGGCCATCCGCGCCTAATAGAATGTTCTCTGGCTTAAGATCCCTGTGCATGATGCCATTATCATGTAAGTATGCAACTGCAGAGACTATCTCAGCTGCGTAAACTCGAGCCAAATCCTCCCTGAAATACAAAAGTATAAACACATCAAGCTAACAAGCATTAACCCTCCCTAAAGTTTCTGCATATACTCGGAAAAATCTTCTCACAATTCTTAAAAAATTATGATTAATGACTGATTACTAACATGTCCCGACTAAAATTAAAGTGTAAAATCATGTCATATCCTTAAATAAGCTTCGGAAATATATATTTCAATTTCTTATCTTGGACATAAGATTATTATATATAATCATGTTTGTATAAGACCACTATACAAAGTACGAGTATTGTATATTCCTAAAGACTAAGCACTAGTCAAAGTGACAAACTACATTATTACATACACTAGTGGAAATTTTGCACTCTGAGTCACATAATATTACCTGAATAAACCTTGTTGAAGGAGCTGAAAGAACAGCTGACCGCCATTGACAAAATCTAGCACAAAATACAGCCTATATTTTGTCTGCATAACATAATGAAAATAAATCAGTTGTTAGAACTATGTAATGTTGTGATTAACAAATCGCGTTAAACAATGAAAGAGTCCTAATCCCATACCTGAAATGTGTAGTTCAGCTTAACAATAAAAGGATGGTCAATCTTCATTAGTATCTCCCTCTCAGATTTGATGTATTCGACATGATTCTTTTCGATTATCTTGTCCTTTGCAATCACCTTCATCGCGAAAATCTCATCAGATGATCTCTTCCTAACTTGATAAACTTTCCCAAAAGCGCCCTTGCCCACAACTCTAAGCACTTCAAAATCCTTAACCCCAACAACACATCCTGATTTTTTGTCAAGATCCAAAGACGAAATCTCATACATTCCATTATCTATTTGAGGGTAATTCGAGTCCTTGGAATCGCGAAAATAAGGATCAATTGAGGGTTGCACTGATATTGGACCAAAAACATCAGCAAAGTTCTGAATCCCAACACAATCTGATGCTAGTACCACCATTTTTTTGGGTTAAAAATTGTGAAACAAGGGCTTTGATGGGTTTGTTTACAGTCTAATTTCGAGTTCGAGTTAAATGAAGTTAAGGAAAGGGATTAAAGTGCCTAGGAAACTTGGAAGTGAACAAACTAAAACCCAGAAAAAGCAACTGTTCTTGTTTCCCTGCTTGTGGGAAACAATTGATCTTGAACCACTTCTTGAATTCATCAACTTTACTATGATGAATCTTTGATCAAATCTGCAATCATTGAAACAATTATATTAAAATTATCAATATATTATTATACGAACAATTTTATCACATAAAAAACAAAAAATAAATAAAACCCGTTTTAAACAGGATTCATAATTGAAAGAAATACAAGTATAAAAATCAACCGCCCAACAATTAAATCTAAATTTAAAAAGATCAAACCTTTATAAATTTCAAAAATTTAAAAAAAAAGTTAAAAAGATCAAATCTTTACAAGTGAATTCCCGGAAAATTCAAGAATTTAAAATTGTGAATATACCCGTCCAAGTGATAATTATAAGGAAACTAATGACTATTTTAAAGAAATTAATCCATGGAACTTTAATTGGTAATAATTGAGAAAAACAAGTAAGCAAAAAATAGTTGATCAAAGAAGAAAAAAAAATACACACGCAACTATAAATAAGAAAAATTCAAGTTGAAGATGATCAATCATATGAAAAACAAGCAATTAATCCAATATAATTCGAAATTATGATTCGGGTCGATATTTTCGGAAAAAAAAAAAAAAAAAAAAAAAAAATTGAGAGAAGGAAAAAAAATTTCATACCTTTGGTAATGGCGCGGCGAAGGGGGGATGTTTGGAATTGGGATAAGAGTAAATAAACAGAGAGAATGCGTAAGCGTTACGCTGCTTAAGAAAAAGGGTACGTAACTGAATTAACGGAATTTATTGCCCACGTCTTGAGTTATGATTGGTTGTTTTTTTTGGTAGTTTTTTAAAAAAAAGAAATAGGAATTGTAGGTAGTTTATTTTTTATGTTAATTTAAATTTTTTATTGAAAGGTGGGTGGTTTACGAGGGATTATTTAGAATCTTTTTGTTCGTTTAAAAAGTAAATTTGGATAATATAATATTAGGGTTTTTTAATTTAATTTTATTTTATCTTTAATTTTTTGGGGATTGGGGGGTGGATTTGTTGGGGGAGATGATAAGATTTGATGAAATGATTAACTGTCTTGGTTTCGAGGAATGAAAGTAGCAAGTGTTTTCATGTAGCTTGCCTACTCATCTTCCTGCCAAACCCTTAAAGGGAAGGTCAACTTGTAGTATCTAAGGGAACAATACAACTATACAACTAGGAATAGAATCAATGATAATAACCCATATTTATAACTTTACTTCATTAACGGTGATATAAGTTATGAGATCTTGTATTCTTGTTACATTCGTCGGGGAAACTTGTCTTTAGGATAAAGTTATTGATTTTAGTTTGATATCTAAGCTCGCATAAATAATGCGCATAATAAGCTACTCTCGGAAGATTTTGGTGTGATCGTATTTGAATTAAACAGCTACAGTGCTACACAATTAGCATGTAAGCAACTAAGCTAACTTCGGGAGTGTATCGAGGAAACCCCTCTAATGCTAGTTAGCGTTTGAACAAAGGTCGTGACATGATAAACGGGTCTGGGCCACACTCGTTATAACTGTCCACTTTATACTACGAATGAGGTTCCACTTCAAATCCATATGACAATGAAGGGAGTAACCCCTTAGTTTTATAAAGTGAATACAACTTTCTTGTTTCTCAATATGGAATACACATCCTAATACAAACCCCCACTTATACACTCAACTAATTTGAGACAACACACCACTCACATGTAGGTTTTCATGACACGGGTCCAATTTTATAGTGCAAGTGCTAGGAAGTGTCAAGTGAATTGAATACCTTGGGCTTAACCTGCTTTTGGCCTTGGAAGAGAAATGGACTTAAGCATAAGATGCTATTGTCATCATAGATTGGGATTTAGTAGTTTAAGGCCCAGAAATGAGTGTCATGTTGATGCCCAAAGACGTACTACATCCGTTTTGGCCTAAAATTGCAACTTACACGACTCATCACTAACATGTAAAACAACCTATATTGACATTGTTTGACCACTTTGACGTATTCACATGTTGAAATTTGATTAATTTGCTCAAATTCATTTATATAGAACTCAATACAAGTGAAATGGCTAAAAATGGCCTAAAATTGCAACTTACACGACTCATCACTAACATTTAAAACAACCTATATTGACATTGTTTGAGGTATTCACATGTTGAAATTTGATTAATTTGCCCAAATTTCATTCATTTATAACTCAAACTAGTGAAATAGCTTAAAACGACCTAACTTGTAATTTATGTGTCCATGTTCTTTATTTCGAATAAAAAATACTCTCTTAACACTTAAAACAGCCGCCTATATTCAAATTGTTAAAGGTTTTTACAAGTTGAAATTAGGTTAATTTGCTCGTATTGATTCATTTACGACACAAAACTAGTGAATAAAAAATACTCTCTTAACACTTAAAACAGCCGCCTATATTCAAATTGTTAAAGGTTTTTACAAGTTGAAATTTGGTTAATTTGCTCGTATTGATTCATTTACGACACAAAACTAGTGAATTTAAATGACTAAAAATGGCTTGAAATTTCAACTTAATGTGTCCATATTCTTTATTTTCAATCAAAACTGTTTTGAGTGTTTTTGTCCCTCTGGAGAGTTACAGCTCAGAGCCTGGTTGCGCGTGGCCTATACTTGCAAAACAACGGAGACCCCGGGTGGTTGGAGCTCCGCCTCCGACGATCAAGTTAGTACTTGAAATAAAACGGGAGAAAGTGCGGAAAAAGAGGTGAGATCTTCTCGGATTCCGAGATCAGGTGATTCTCTGATGTAAGAGAATGTAGGGTATGCTGTAATAAATGTAGATGTCCCAAAATTGGGGGAAATCTCCCTATTTATAGGGTCTTTGGTAAATGTGCCCCTGATTAGGTCATTCTGACCTAATTATTATGGGATGCGCCGCATTGCGGCTTTCTCGGGATTTGGGCCAATGAAGGCCGCCTTTTCTTCCAAAGTTTGAGGAGAGACACGTGTCAAAAGGAGATTGGCACAATTTGGACCAACCAAAGTATGACACGTGTCAAGGCCTGATTGGGCCACGTGGCATGGGTAAAATTACCCAAAACAAAAACTACTTACTAAACTTAAGACAACCCATATTCACACTGTTTATGAGATGTTTACAAGTTAAGATTAGGAAAATTTGATCATGTTTATTCATTTAGGACTCAAAACTAATGAAATGGCTAAAAATATGGCCTAAAATTATAGCTTACGTGTTCATATACTTTATATTCAGTCAAAATTATTCAGTAAAACTTAACACAACCTATATTCACATTGTTTGAGATGTTTACAAATCGAAATCAGATTAATTTGCTCAAATTTATTCATATGCATTTAGAACTCAAAACAAGTGAAATGGGTAAAAAAAACATGGCCTAAAATTGCAACTTAAACTACTTACTAACACTTTCAACAATCTATATTGACATTGTTTGAGATGTTTACAAGTTGAAATTTGATTAATTTGCCCAAATTCATTCAATTAGTACTCAAAACTAGTAAAATGACCTAACATTGCAACTAACTTGCCCACTAACATTGCAACTTACTTGAATTTTCGAAAATTTATTTTTTTAATTTTAATTTTTTTTTACCAATCACCTAGTGACATGTGTCAAGTAACTTATTATAACAAGTTAGTAACTTATTATCGTACCCCGCTTAGGAGATCATGTTAGTAGTACCCCTTCCCCGCGGTGTTGTATTGTCTTCATTCCGCAAAGAGGTTTGAGGTTTGTAGTAGACTAGTAGTATTGTTTGTAATATTAAGTCAATTGGGAGCTAGTCTCCTTTTAACAATTGTCAAAAAAAAAATAAAAATAAAAAAAAAAAAAAAAAATTGATGGTTTTTTATTTTTTATTTTTTTTTTTTTTTTTTTTTTCTGAAGCAAAGCAAGGATCATTAATTAATTAGATCGAGTTTCACCAAAACTTGAAAGCTTTGGGGGAAGGAGGTAGTACAAATACAAGCCGAAATAATTTCAGTTTCCCACCTTGCAATTAAATAGGCAACCGAGTTACCGGTCCTCTAAGTATGAAGACATTCAAAGCTGTTAAGAGAATTACACAATCTGAAAGTATCATCAAAGAAAAGAAAAATTGGAGCAGCTCCTTGCTTGTTGTTGATCATACGCACTACATCACACTCAAGGACCAAATCCCTATATCCCAGATTATTCGCCGCCACCAGAACAAAAAGTGCAGCAGCAGCAGCTTCAGCTATCGCAGGCTCCCAGCAACATCTCAGACGCTTCAAAGCAGGGTCTGACAGAAGCGAACCAATTTGTAACAGCAGGGTCTGCAGCAGCAACCATATGAAGACGTAGATTTACACAATAAGGAGATCAATCACCGAATTCGAAATACTTTGAATCTGCTGGGAAATGTAATTCCACATTCAACTGAAACCCAGGACATCAATTAGTTAACTTACTATCACAAGAATCTCAATACATATAACAGTCATTATAGTACATACTACATACCAAACACATATCACAGTAAACCTAAACACGACAAATAGAAGCAGGCTCCCTTTACTCGGTGAAACTATTGCCATTAACTCATTTCTAATTAGTACTTTGGAGACTACATTTAGTCTCAACATTTCTATACTCAGAATTGAGCAACCTGGAAACTTCAGTCAGTCAATCGGTATTGAGCAATGTACTTCTACGGGTTTCTATGGTTATAATGCGTTTGGGTAAATATTTGTGCAAGATGAGACATTTATTGTGAAGTAAACAGCAATGCCTCTTTTATCATATTTATTAAGGAAGTTTAAAACAACTTTAAGTAAAACAACTAGTCTTGTGATTTGAAGAAAGTTTTTCCAACTAGAAGCAACAATATGTAAAGCAAAGAAGCTCAAATCGTAATATCATATTAGTAATAATGACACATACCTTGCCTTCAGAATCAGTATGCCTTTGAGGAAATACAATTTTCAGGTCATTGTACAAGTAAAATCTCCTTTCCCGTTCATTTTCTGCAGAGTATTGTAGGGCACCAAGACATTGGCGTTCTCTTTAACCTTAAATGAACCAAGTGAGACTGGGAATATTCTTGAGTTGCGAGAGGGAGAAGAAGCCATTGCACAGCGAATAATTGTTGGGAATTTGGTTGATAAATTAGTGTGGTAACTGGGTTTTTGTTAAGGATGTAAAGGAGAGAGAATGAGGGAAGATAATGAGGAGAGAGAAGCAGTCTCCATTGTTGCACTTGTCCAATGTTTAGATTACAGAACCAATTTGTAACAGCAGGGGCTGCAGCAGCAACCATACGACCATAAAAATATTACCTTTGCATTATACATCTCATAGTCCTCACAAAGAGTCATAAAACTAGAAGCAATAGCAACACCATTAACACTAAAAATCACCTTATTCCTACAATGCCACGCTACCCATGCTAAGGAAGAGAAGACACAGAAGCTGTCTTTTCTCAAGCTTACTCGCCACCCAACAGAAAAGGTCCCTAACGATATGTTTGGATTGAAGGAAATGGAGGGAAAGGAAGGGAAGAGAAATGGAGAGATGGAGTATCTTTCATTTGAATAGAAAATGAGGAAGGGAGGGAATTGGAAGGATTAATTGTAGGAAATTAATCCCTCCAACAATGGAGAGATTTGAAAGGAAAACTCATCCTTTTTCTCTCCCCTCCCTTTCTCCTCCCTCCCCTTCTTTTCCTTCCCTTTTCTTTATCCAAACAATCTGTAAAAGAATCATGAGGAACTTCAACAATCAGATCAGAGAAGTTGCTATGTGAATATGAACCCCACAAGTGGGGGAGTGATACCATATTTTTTATGGCTTGCAGTTCTGAAGACTTGTCGAGTAGAAGGGTTCCACAGCACCAAAACATGTCGGGGTGTCCATATTTGAATGCAGAATATGCCATTGCAGGGGCCATAAAAGATCTTGATGTCCTCCAGGAGGAAGTTGATGGATGACAGGTTTGCACTCATACACAGTGAAATGTCAAGAGTTTGACAAGAAAGGAAGGTAATATCATTCACAATGGACCACCGACGCGAATGGATCATGAAGTGATGGCAATCATAATTTGATAAAGCCAAAGTACGAGTATCATATTGTTTGGCAGCAAATTCAGGTGATTTAATGAGAGATTGCCATAACTTACACACACAAGTAAATTTGATTAGGGATTTTACGGGCATTCTTGCCAGAATTTCAATCAACAATTCATCCAGTAATTGGCGGGGTATATCATCCACATCATTCCCATCCGCCATCAAGTCTACACTATCAAATTTTGCAATTCAATTCAATTAAAAGACATGATCAATTAATTTTATCAAATCCAGAGTACAAATATTGAATTCTAAATTGAAAACGATAACATCAATTAATTAATGAAATAATTCAGTCAAATAATAATTTCAAGGAGCAATTCTAATTACATAAAACTATCCAATTTCATCAATTTCAAAGCACCAATTTCATCAAAATAATTCAATCATATAATGCCAATCACGTAGTACATATTTCATATATTCAATATATATTATTTTTTTTTAGGAAATTTCATATATTCAATATCAATCCTAATTCTTACAGTAAATCATCAATACAAAACATCAATTAATTTTATCTAATACAGATATTTTATCTTCTAAACTGAAAATGATAACATCAATGAAATGATAATATTTATTTTCAATTGTACATTTCAAGAAGCAGCAATTCGAATTACATAAAACCATCCAAATTCATAATTGAAAAAACATTAAAAATGCCAATTAGGTACATAAAACCATCCAAATTCATAATTTCAACAATAATTGTAATTGATATATAAAACAATTAATCAGGTCAAAACCCAAAATCATAAATACAAAATAAAACCCCCAAATCACGATCGAATCAAAAAGAATAGAATGAATAAAAATAAATAAAAAAAAAAAAGTAAGAAAATAAGAATTGGAGAAAGGATGAAGGAGTACGGTGGCCGGCGGCGAAGTAACGGCGGTGATATGGTGGTTTTTTTTAAAAAAAAAATATTTTTGAAGGCTTTAAACTTTATTAATTTATTTGTCGAGATTGCTTTGTTGGGCTGTGACTCGTATAATCAAGGCCCATTTTCAAGGCCACAATCTTCTCTGTATCGTTCCAATTTTATCAGATGTCTCCGAAGAGACGGCCACGATCTTCTTTAGTCATGTTTAAACTGAAATGAATCCTTAATGGTTTGTCCCGTGTTCTATTTAATGATGTCTCTAAAAAAAAATTGATTTATTTTCTTTTAACAGGTCATCATATGTCAATTTTCAAGTCGTGCGTCATTAACACTCGTGGAGAATTAGTTTTTCTATTAGATCAGTACTCCTGTCATTTTTTTTATCTTTAAATCAAATTAAAATCAAATTATCGATGACTTATCATACTTACATAAGTGAATCGATAAGTAATGAACTAGTAGTAGATTGATAGATAATTAGCTTAACAATGAATTTTCAATCCGTGGCTTCCCTACTCTTCAACATGGGGCTCCCATATGTTTCTTTTGAGGGTTTTTAATATGGTAATGGTCTCTTCCCTAAAATGGAGGCCAAAGGTACCTACGGTTAGGGTATCAAGTCACTTGTGAAGGTGACTCAACTTGTGTTGTTAAATCTTGATCATCTTATTTTCCTACTCGTTTAACTTGATTTTAAAAAGACTTTATGTCTTTGTGAGCTCGAGTTAATGTATACTACCAACCGAATTTTTTTGCCTTTTTGTTCCTTCCCCAATTCTAAATGTAAAATGTCTCAATTTCATGCATACGTCCCTATTTTTTACTACCCTATTTTTTTTTTACTACAATCTAAAATGTCTCAGTTTCATGCACATCAATCAAAATATATCAGTTTCATGCAAACGCCGTGTGCATATAGATCAATTATTGCAAATTGTAGTAGTTGCACACTTGCACATACAATTTCATACTCCATAACTTTATTGTAACGGAAACTGTTAGCTCATATGCATATAGTAAAACAATGAATAAACTTTAAGAGGATGTATACACGATGGGTTTTTTTTTCGCAAAACGGTGCTTTTAAAAGGTTTTTTCTAACAAAATTACCGTTAATTTAATATAATGTTTAATATTTAATTCATTTTTTCTTTTTTTCTTTCGCCACTGCATATAGATCCATAATTGTAGATTGTAGTAGTTGCACACTTGCACATACAATTACATACTCCATAACTTTATTGTAACGGAAACTGTTGCATATAGTTAAAAAGGTCAAATGGATGTTTGAGATTGCAATGTTCTTGTATGATTGTTCTCATAATGAATGGGTTGTCTCTGGAAGTATGGATGCAAATCACGAACTCCATCCAGATACAAAGGGGTCTGCATTTCTATCAAGCGGGAGATCTACAAGGAAAGCATCGGGTTAAGCACAGATACTTCGAGCATTAATTAACGACGACAAATTCTATATTTCCCATTGACAGGAATATCAGAAAACTTCCAAATAAAACAGGAAGACAGAGATAGTAACACGTGCAGTATCTGTTACAGCAGAAGTATTTAGTCAGACATGTTTGGAAAGAACAATTTATGCAACTAAAACAGCAAGATATTTCAGTAAGAACATTAGCCTTAATGTGCAAGTGGCCTGGCAAACTCAAATTTTGAGAAAGGTGCCCATAAGGGGGAAGGAGGAGGGGCGCGAGGGGGGGGGGGGGGGCGGGGAAGGGTACCTTGCTAGTTTTATCAGCAAGGAATTGGCCTTGATATATTAGTTGCAAAATGAAAGAGGATTCTCTATGTACGATTTGCATAAAAAGTAACCACTTACAGCTCGATGGAAGGCAAACATTTCTTCTTGTGCAGATAGTAAGCTTAGAAATACATTTATTAGAAGATTGGATGGTATGGCCAACAATAATTCCCATCAGTATTATCAACAGTTCAACACCCTATATTTTAACCAGTAACACACTGCCATATAATTGCACTGATATTTCTAACTATTAAAATTTAGCACACAATATCTGAGTCGAGAAATGACAGATCAATAAATATAACACCTTAACTTAATATTTTCCCAAGACAATTCACAAAGCAAAGATAGGCATGAAGAAACTAGCACTTGCCTTTCCAAATTGAAAAGAGTTCCTTCTTCGGTTCCTTGGAAAAGGTCATCAATGGAACAAGCAGCAGAACAAAATAGACGACAGTGATGGTTGTATAGTTCATCTATGAGAGTAATAGATCTCCGTGCCTGAAATCGATAACATTTGACACATCCAAAGCATTAAATATACTGCTCAAACATGAAACAGTTTCCTAGAGGTTAATGCATTACATTTGGACATAACTAATCAGTATACATAACAATAATTCATTGAGCAAGTGTAGAAAATTGACACAATTACTAAGCTATGTCTCAGGATTTCAGGCTTGACCACTAGTGTTGGATATCTGTATCTCTCCAAGTGTCAAACTAAATTTCAAGAAATTTGTATGTTTTGTCCAAAATAGTTTGTCAAGTGTCTACATCCATATCAATAGTCCAGCACTATACTTGCTAAGTAGATAATCTTAAAAAATTGTAAAGAAGTATGGAAGT
Source organism: Chenopodium quinoa (assembly GCF_001683475.1). Classification (NCBI taxonomy): domain Eukaryota; kingdom Viridiplantae; phylum Streptophyta; class Magnoliopsida; order Caryophyllales; family Amaranthaceae; genus Chenopodium; species Chenopodium quinoa. Next base: position 70,363 of record NW_018742455.1, read on the forward strand.
AATAATTTGAAATGCATAACTGATATGTATAGGCCAATACATAACTTATTAGCTGGTATTTAATGTCATGATTATAGAGCATAAGTGAAGCTTCCACAGCTAAGATAGAGATTTACTTGGGGAAGATCTTTGTTAAGTTTTGGGATATTCAAATTGATCTAAACTGATATTGGATAAAATCATGAAATTATTCAATTTTTTACCCACTACAAAGCACATGAAAAGAAAGAGCAATTCATACCTTGTCCCTGATACGCATGCTCATTGCCGGTATGTCAGAAAAAAAGACTGGTAGTTTTTAGCTAATGCAATATAGTCTGCAGCCCCAACCTAACAGAAATAATAAACAAATGTTTTTATTTAATATAAACTACTCCAAAAGCAAAGAGAATTGACAACGTGCAAATTTAATTTACCGGTCTTCCACAAAGATACTCAAATGAAAAATGTGCAACCCCATTGCAGCTTTGAGGAACATCTAAAGACCTGCATAAATGAACTAATTAATCAAACAGGCTTTACAAAATCATAATAGACTTGAAGAAAAAAAATAATACCTTCCAAACATTACTGAAATAGACTCAGTTGTCACAATTCCTCCATATTCATTAGTGACCTCATACCATGATTTGTCAAATTCCTGCAATGCCTTGCTATCTAAAGGACAGAAGTAGTTGTCCTGTGCATGGAGATAACTGAATTAAGAAGGGAAACCATAACCAAGCATGCAAGGTAGAGTTGATAGGCTAAAAAAAGTCCTGCATAGTAATACTTGTTAAGTACAGACCAGCTCTCACCTGGCTTTTGGATCCCTGAGCAACAAGTTGGCGATAATCTATCTCACTGCCGATAAGAACATTCTGGCAATGTTCTTCCAACTTCTCAACCAGCTTTAGGAAGATCTCCTTCTGCATTCCATCCTGCAGATGAAAGGTATTCAAGTTTTAAATAGTTGATTTACAGCTCGCATAACTCAAAATCATCACAAAAAAAGGGGGAAGATTATGCGTTTGACATGGATAGAAAGAGTGTGTTGTCAGGTGTCAAAAGCATCAATGGAAAAAAAGAAGATAATGGAGGAAAAAAGAAATAAATAAATAAATAAATTAGAGGATAAACATGGAAAGGAAAGTGAAATAAATGGGGCACAGAGTGATGTTTTTAATACATTGACCATAAAAGATAGAAATCAGAAATATACAAATAAAATCTCTTTGTACTGTTAAGGATTCAAAGTTTCAAGTCCTTTTAGTTGAAATTTAAAAAAATCCAAGGTGACAGAACAAAGCTCGCCAGGGTGTTGCAAATGAAGGTATGATGCATATTACACAGAACAACTTCTTCTACATGGCCTTCAAACTCAAATTATATGCCTAAAACCAAAAGTAAACTTACTCCCCTTAATCCACAGTGAAAATCTAGGGAAAAAAAATATAAAAAGACAAGGTGAAAAAATAAATTCCAAGGATAAAGCCTTCAATCTGACCCATGGATTTTTTCACTCATCTTGGTGTGGGAGTCCCGTGAATAGGTGGGGTGGGGGTGGAACTAGGATAGTGTTGCTGGTTGGGGTAGAAATCTAGATAATACCTATCCGTGAATATTGCAGCAACAACGATAGTCTTGTTGTGGCCTAACCGCCTAATTGATGCTTCACACGTGTTACTAACTACAGCTTAAAACCCAACCGGTCAAGTATCAAAATCACCTGGGTGCAACAGACTGACATAGCAGTCTGACAAAAGGCACAAAGCCACTAAATTTATAGAAATTTTTTTTTTCCAAAAATATGAACATAGGGGCATGGCATCTAAACCAATAGTACCTCAATAACATGCTTTCTTCTTCTAATGTTTATAAATTTGGATACATTTTGGTAACAGACATAAAAGAAGCACAAAGCCGAATACCCGCAACATGAAGAGTCAGGTTTTCATTACACGGAACTTGTTCTAAAGAGTTCGCATAAAGTTTTGTAGTCTAATATCCACAGTGGTCAATCATCATGTGACGTTCAGGTCAAGATTATAAACTTAAACACCACTTGACTCTATGCATTGACTTTATATGGGTGCCTAAATATTCTAAAAGGCATGGAGCCAATATTCTCTATCCAAAAAACCTAAGTAATTTTCCAACCACATATTTCAAATATAATCGATGTTGGGGCATCCCAAGCCACTTAAAGGGCGAAGCAAAACTACACAATATGGCATTGTAAGCAAGCTTAAAAGTACATTTAACAGAAGATTGGATGGTCTGGCCAACATTAATTCCCATCAGTAGTATCAGCAATTTAACACAGGCAAGCTCAATTGAACTTAATAAAAGTGCTGAGACTCTCAACATAGCAGACACACCTAATCACCTACACATGCCATAGGGATATCGAATTAATTTTCCTTCATTATCTTGTTCTTGTTTTCATTTATCCTCCTCATGATGCCTCTAAAATCAATCAAAATTTATTTCCTCATTTTTCACCAAAACATCAAAATTAACAAATGCTTAAGCCAATCTTGGCTTTCTACCAACTGTTCCATACAAAGCAAAACATAAATGGAATTATTCAATAAGTAGTTCCTCAATCACTTTCTTTTTAATCATAACATTGGAAGCATGTTACATTGTTTAAGATCTCTACATTGGATAAAGAGTAATTTGCAAGCTAAGTGAAGTTTAATGTAGCCAGTTTTGGCTGCACAATCAATAAGAATGCATCACATCAATTTTACCTCCAAAAATAAATACAGTAAACGCTGCTCTATGTTCCTTAAACTTTCCCCGAGCTGATGATTCTGGCCATCCTCTGATGGTGAAAGCAAGATTGACAGATGCCAATAGTATAGTTATGACTGAAGGAGAATTGAAACCCTTCATAGAACCATGGTCTAGAGCCCAGTTTGCAAGAACTTGGCTTAATATCAAAGATGTTGACTCAAAAAACCTCATCAACCAAAAAGTATCATTCAATGCATCTTGCCTGTACCCTTGCTGCATCAAATATGTAAGAGATATGTAACAATATAAACCAAATCAAAAAGATAGCAGAGAAAGACAGAGTAAATGAGTTATATATGAAGTGCATATTTTTACTTCACAACCAAGAAATCAATTAGCTAGTTAATAAAGAATCCAGGGAAGTAGAGGATTATTAAATTTTCTACAACACGAAATATGTGAAAAAGAATCGATGATGAACACGAAAACACAAAAACATTCAAGCATTTAACCATGATTACACTAAAGAATTACAACTAACACACACCTTATCATGGTCAACCACCATCCAACTTTCGAAACTGAACGAAAATATGGAACTGGCGAGAGACAAGCAGATGCTGGCTACCCAAATAGCAGGATGAGCTGCAAGTGTTTTCCACACAGCCATGATCAAATGTAGGATGGAAAATAGAAGACAAAATTTCTTGTGGCATCTGCAACTCGTACAAGCATTACAAAAAAAAATGTACTCAAAATCGATATTGAAGAGTAAGAACTCCATCTTCAAGATTTTTCTTATAGCGTAGCATTTTTTAATAGTGCATTTGGCTACAAAGACTAACATTCAAGCTGCACTCTCTTATACGAGGCAGCTAGGAAACAATAGTTATAGTTATAGCTTCACACAACTTCCAAATGAGCATAATAACTCACTTCTTTTTTTTTTTTTTTTTTTTTTTTTTTTTTTTTTTTTTTTTTTTTTTTTTAACCTTTCACTTAAAGAATTTGATGACCATGTTTCTTGTTATCTCAACTCTCTTTTTATAACCTGATTTCAAACTAAGCAATTTATAGCATAAGTGCTCCTTTGAAAAAATGGCTTCAAATCCTAATATATATCAAAACAAAAGCAAATTAGTTGCAGGATTATCAAACAACAAAAACATACTATTATTATTGCAATGTCTCTTATTCAGATACAGTTTGAATCTAGAAAAGAAAGAAACATCTATTTTCGTACTAAATCAGTCCTACTGACAAATACCACCCACATTTATTCACAACCAAATAACTAACTCAACTGAGTTCCTAACACAGACTAACTAACGCAACTGATATCTACCCAGTAAGCAGAAGGAGATGTACTGCTGACATTTCAACTGCCTTGTCCACCACTGCCAAGAATATACGAATGTCTGACTCCAAGACTTCTGACTTGAACTTCTAACACAAACAAGAAAAGTGACGCTGAAATAACTTCTAAAACTTGACTCCAATAACTTCTAAAAAGTGACGGACTCCAGTAAGAAGAAGGAGATCTGCTGCTGACATTTCAACCGCCTTGTCCACGACTGCCAAGAATATACGAATGTCTGACTCCAAGACTTCTGACTTGAACTTTTAACACGAAACAAGAAAAGTGACGGACTTCTAAAAACTGAAGAGAGGAACGATGAAAAAAGACCAAGAGAAAATGAGAAAGAGTAACACACTAAGAGGCATATTTATAATTTTGTAGGATAGAATCTTATATCCTTATCATCTAAACTCAGGGCCCCCCTATTATTTTATTAGTCTACTAAAGTATTTCTTGGACTTCTTTTAATATTTTCTTGGCATATAAAGCTAACTGTAATCTTCTCATTGTGATATATATTTTCAAGAACCCCTCTTTTGATGTAAAAAACAATAAATGACTTTAACTACTCTTAATGTGTTATATATTTTCAAGAACCCTCTTTATAATACGAAAGTGACATACTGACATACAATAAGCAAAGAAAACAAAGAATAAGCAAAGCCAGAACTCGGATCAAACCATGAGGTCAACCAGTATTATTCTGTACCTTATTTCCACGAATAACAGCCTTAGGTTTACGGTTCACCTTCAACAAACATGTACTTTGCTCCACCAAGGTGTAACCCAGTTAGTGTAAGGGTTTCGGGTTCCTTGAAATCCTTCACAACAGCAGCTAATTCATCTAGTTTGAACTGCAATTCCACAAGGGAAAAAAAAAAAATAACACAAACCACATCAAAATATGTCCAAGTCTCTCATTTAATCAGAGGGCATAAGCATATAACAGAATAACAACAAACTAACTTGCATTGTGGTCACATTTAATCAATTTTTTTTACTACAAATTCTACTAGACTTCATCTATTTATAAGATCACACTTTCATCCCAGATAATCAATTTAAATCAACACAAAGTCAAACCAACCACAAATTCAACATATTGAATGGAAAAGGCGTAATCAATGGCGTTGGGATCAGAATTTCTCCCGGGTATTTCATCAAACACCTTCCGGGCTTGATGAATTTGAGCTTGAATAAAGGGTTGCAATGGGTGCCAAGGTTAAGAATTTGAGCTTGAATTTGCAGTATTGGAGGAGAGAGAGGCTTGAGTTGGGCAGGTCGAAGTGGTGGTGGTGGTTGGAGTTTGGAGGAGAGAGATGGAGTGGTGATGGCATGGAAGAGCCTCCTTAAGCGGGTGGCGTAGACTGCTTGTTACCGTTATATTTGGGAGGGAAATTGAAATTTGGGGCATCAATTTCCTTTGAGCCCTGCCACGGTGTATAAACCTAGTAACGTGTTCTTGCAACATGTTCTTAGCAACATGTTCTCTTTTATCGATTTACTAATTGATATTATTATGGTCTGTTCTCTTACGTTGAAATTCAGTTTAGTTCAGCTCAGTTTAGTTCAGCTTCTAATTTTCTTCTCTTATAAAATATTCATTTCATTTCAGTTCAATTGAGTTCAGTCAATGAGAACAAACCCTTAATTTTTTTATTTGGATAATGGATATGATTATTTTGCTTCTAGCTTAGAGTCGGATTAAATGGTTATTTTGTCTCAAACTCTTGCAAATATTTATAAACGATTACCTATGAATGATTTTTTTCAAAAAAAAAAAATTATTAATTTTTGACTCAGATATGCTTATTTTGCTTCTAGATTCAGATTAAGTTGTCATTATATATGAACTCTTGCAAATATTTAAAAACGATTATGTATGGATGATTTTTTTAAAAAATAAAAATAAAAAAAAAAAAAAAAAACTATATTTTTTTCCTCTTTTTAAAAAATAACTTATTTAATTTTTTTTAACTATAGTGTCTTGTTAATGGTCGTGGGAGAAACGAGTTTGAAAAGAAAGTCATGTTGTAGAGTTACACAAGTTTTCGCATCATCCTTATGATCCCTTTCCTAATCATGCTCTTATGTGTCAATTTTTCCTTGTTTTTTTAGTTGAAATCTAACTTACTTAATTATTTTAAGAATTTTGTAGCATGACACAATATTTAGTACTTGAACATCTTGGTATAAAAGACTAAGCGGTTTCTCTTTAACTCTTCTTATCCTAAGATAATTGCCTTAATTTTCTTTCTTAAGCTAATTTCCCTAATTACCTTAGTTTTTCGTAAGTGATCTGATCTCTTGATTTTCTTAAGTGATCTTTGTTTTCTTAAGTGACCTTTCTTCTTAAGTAATTTTTCTTTTCTTAAATGAATGGTCTTTCTTCTAGAATGGTCTTTTCTTCTTAATTGATTTCTCTTTTGTGGGTTCTCTCTCTCTCTAGCATTTAATTAGTAACTCTTTTACCTAAGCTAATTTCTATTAATTTATCAAGTGATCTTTGTTAAGTAGTCTCTCTTTTTAAAAATGATTTTTCTTCAGTGCGGTGGTCGTTCTCAAATGCTCTCTCTCTCTCTCTCTCTCTCTCTCTCTCTCTCTCTCTCTCTCTCTCTCTCTCTCTCTCTCTCTCTCTTAAGGAATTAGCTTAAGTAAATGTAATTAGCCATATTGGTATCATTTCATTAGTAAGCTTCTTCATAAGTTAATTGCTCTAATTCTTAAGTACTCTATCTCTCATTTGAAAAATTAAGCATTTCCCTAATCTAACTGTGTTTTTTTGGAGCTAATTGCCTTGATTTTTTAAAGTGTTCTTTCTTAAGTGGTCTCCCTCTTTCTCTTCTAAGCTAATTGCCTTGATTTTTTAATGTGATAGTTCTTAATCGGTCTTTCATCTCTCCAAAGCCAATTGACCCTATTTATAAGTAATTTTTCTTAAGGGATCACCCTCTCTTTTTCTTTCTTAAGATGATGAATTAATTGCCATGATTTTCTCAATTGATATTTCTTGTGTGGTGTCTTTTTCTCTCACGTTTTTATAAGCCTTTTATTTCCTATACAAATTGCGTTTTTCTAAGCTAATTTACCTAAACAAATTAGGTGATATTTCTTAAGTGTTCTCTCTCACTCATTGTTTCCTTACCTCCTACCCTAAACTAATTGCTCTAATTTTATTTGGTGATCTTTAATTTGTGTTTCTTTAGTGATCTTTCTTAGCTTCTTGAGTGATCTTCTTTTTCTTGAGTGATTTTTCTTCATATTTTAGTAATGGTTGCTCATGCCTTTTCTTCATATTTTAGTAGTGATTAAAGTTATTGTTATAATTTAAATAACCACTTAGTTTGCTTTAAATGACAATATATATATGTGTTATATATTGACAATGAAATAAAAATTGATAATATTATAAGGGTAAAGATAAAACAAGACTATCATCTTATAGGTAAGATGTAGTTCAAAGAACACTATTTTGTGGTGTAATTGACAATATAATTAAGAAATTTGATGAATTTTGTTACATTTAACTCGTGTACGATTTTTATTTTTATTTATATATATATAATTAAATTAATTCGTGTAGGTTAGAGTAATCAAATGATATAAATCATATTCTTTAGAAGCATAATTATATTATTACTCGTTATGTGAAGCTACTTATTATTCCAAAATTGTTTAATAATTTCGTTTGAACTATACCCTTAAACGATGCTAAAAAATTAAATCATCTTCTTTAATTATAAATATATTTTGAAGCATAAACAACTTTGGTTTACCTTTCGTTGTTGATTGAATGACCGAAAATATTACTTACCTCCGCTTTTTTTAGTTGATACGTATTCCTCTCTACTCCCTCCATTCCACAATGATGTTCTTCTTTGGAACCTATGAATTTTTTAAAAAAGAGTGAATCATCTAAATTTCTCTTAGCTTGGACAGCCAACGCGCGGAGTGACTTGCCCTTTCTTGATGTTTATTTTGTGGTTGTATTTAAATATTTCACGGCAAAGGGTTTTTAGGAAAATAGTTTAATAAATTAATGTAATGTGTATATTGGGTTGTGGTTAAGCTTTTTGTTTTTTCCTACACAACTTTTTCAGTTGTTTACAGTTTTTCCTCATAAAACATCTATGTAATTATTCAACAGTGCAATATTGCAAAAATATCTACAAAATAAATTAGGATTCGATTAAATGTTATTCGAAAATCAGAGAGCGCATATTATATAATAACAGAATTAATTTAACATTGCATATGCATATAATAATAGAAAAGTTTTCTGAAGCATTACCATTTGCAAGTGTATACTCTCACCCAACCTAGTAAATTAGTAATTACTCTACATAAATTATATGGGATTAACTATATGTATGAAACTTAAAAAGAGAAAAAGTTACACCCAACTCGCATAAAAATTAACATTCAAACAATTAGAGGAAATATCAACTTGCAATGGTAACTTTCTTCCAAAACGTGGATTTGGTTATGCAGCTGAAAAAGCTTTATGCAACCCCATTGTATCCTTTAAACCCTTGATAATTTCCTTGACCTCCTTTGTAACACCTCAATAATTATCTCTTAAAACCTGTAAATACCCTGAACAAAATTCAAGAGAATTACTGGCGTGCTACCACCACGTGTTCAAACGTTAAGGCTTTATTAGAAAATAACAGCGGAAAAACTAACTCAGTTATAAATAAGTTTCAAAACCAATAACCAAAACCAAATTAAATGATACAAGCTGGAACCATTAAGACCCTTATTCAAAACCCAACAAAAGTAGTAAATAAATAAAACCAGAGTTTAAATAAATGTAAACTTATGAAAAGAACTAAACAGCGAATAATAACCAACTCTCCACTCAAAATCCCACCACCTTTATGCAAGTCCAAACTATGCAAACACCTGTGATGAGTCTGCTCCCCAATATTACAAGTGTAAAGATTGGATCGTCACAGGGTCATTGAAAGGCGAAGGCCATGACCAAAGAAAGAAACATAACGCACGCAATCAACAAAGCTGAGTACATACAAGCTGCAAAACATAAAAGAAATCCCTAACATGCTACTAATAGTCAATCATCACGCATCATTAGTTTATAGACTCGACACATGACTCAACTATTTATATTACTAAGACTCCATTAATTAATAATAGGTAAATCATTATTTTTATTCGTTGGATTACGCAATAGACAAGGTTGTTCAACCCATGCTCCATTTGGAACATCAATAAAAGAAAAACTCCATGCCTTACATCAATAAACATCCAACGACCACGGGCGCGACTCCGTGACCGTAGTTAGTATGAGATCTCACCTAACTCCTAGTTTTGAAAAATATTTGAAATAAGAGACTCGTAGATTAGACTGCCTCGAGAAAAGTACACGGCTAACACCCCGTGTACCCCAACCCCTGATTGTCATTACTCCATAAGTGCACCAATCCAGAGTTTTATTGCTCATCCATCTTGCACTTTACGTGATTTACAGGTTTAGACTTGGTGATGACTCATATGCAAACAATACAATCAATCCAATATCAATTCAATCAAGTAAAACAACTTTCCAATTTCAATTCTTGATTTATTAGTGACAAGCAACATTTATGATTTATTCCTTTAACTACCTCGGTGTATAAACACCTTGAGTGCATAAGGCACCCCAAAACCTTAACCTCGTCTTATAAGACTTGAATTCTTCCGTTACTCATCCTATTTCAATAATCATGAATGAGTAATAAATAAATCATTCCACAAATCACATACCTTTGCCTCTAAGCGCATCTTGCATAATTAGAGCACAAATAATTCTTGCAATATAAAATAGTGCACATCATACGAAATTCACAATGTATAACCAAACAATTTAACTTAGTCATCCCTATACATGATACTAAGTTCTCGATCCGTCCTTAAACATGCACCTAAAAGCAAGGTTTCGTAACTTGTACGTACCTTGAGCAAACGAATTGGTATGCCACTTTACTATCTAGAAATCACCTTCAATAGACTTCTGTGCTAAACCAAACAATAACATCAATAACATCTCAATCAATACCCAATCACTCAAATTTACAGCAATATTAACTTACTTTAAAACCTTCAAAATCCAAATCAAACAACACTTTAAAATCTTCCCTTTAGTTAAAATTAAAGGCTTATATATAGTCCTTTAAATTTTCTTCATGAAAACCTTAAAATACACTCTTATACATGAAATTACAACAACTTTAAAGTTTAATAAAAATCTTAAAATTATTTTAAAACCCCTAATAATCTCCCTTTTTAATGGGTGATTAAACCCTCTTTATAAAACATCAAAAGTAATACTTAGAAACTATTTTCAGCACTTAAAACTTCAATAAAAACATAAATTTATGCTTAATTAACTTTAAACATAATTAATTTTATTAATCAAACTCAAAGATAATATTCTAGGTATAAAAAAAACTTCGTTAAAATCAAAAACTGCCCGAAAATCATATTTAGAGGCTGAATTTGGCCACGAGAGGGTGGTGCTCACTACCAAAGGTAGTTAATTTTCTTAAAACATTGTTTCTACATGGAAAACTGTACTTTTTTTTATCAAAATCGGATGAGTTCAAAACCTGATCGGGATTAATATATTAACGAACGAAAATCCAAAAATTAAAACACGAATTTACATGTTCAAAATAATCTGAAATTAAATTAAACTAATCATTAGTTATAATCACCAAAATTTCAAAATATCATTACTATAAAAGCCCTAAATCAATTGTTCATAAAAACCCTAAAATCATGATTTTCAATAATTAAAAACCCTAGGTTAATAATTCATAAAATATGAAAATTTATAACATAAATATAATCTGAAATTTATAATATTTAAATCATCAAAATATAATTTGATACTAAAAATATAATTTTTATACTAAAATAAAAACCCAAAACAATTAAATTAACATTAAGCAAAATAATGAAACAAAGGAGGATGAAAATAAGACTAACCTTTTTGTGTGGGAAATTTTTGGAGATTCATGGGGTATTTATAGGAGAGAATTATTGTAGGGTAAAAAGGAAGATTGGGCCTCATAAAAATAATGGATCAATTAAGTAAACAAATGGGTTAGGCTTGTTTGATTGGACATAAATTATAGAATAAAGGTGCATAAAATAATTCGTTCAAATAATTTTCGACCTAGATTAATAATTTGAAACTTTTGAAATTAAATTCCGAAAATTAACAAATAAATATTATAAATAAAATAAAATTTCATTTATAAAATATTTTAAAAATACGGGGGATTACATCCTTCTTGCTTTTTTTCCCTTTTCACCATAGTCAATTTTATTTCCTTTCCTCCTAGTACAACTATTGCTGCACAATTATCAAATTCATTTTATTGGTCTCAATGTCATTTAAACACAATTATTATGTGTAAGTCGTTAATTTTGACCTTCACAAAGAAACAATCTTTTGCTTGTCCAATTGATAAAGTTGTCAAGCAATTAAACTATAACCCCCAATTAAATATCAAACATTTTAGATATTATTATTATTTCATTTTTCATTTAATTTAATCAATTAAGTTGAAAGATCTTTCAAGTTCATCCCTCTAATGGAATCATCTTATTAAGTTTGACCATGAGATGATAACTTTAAATTTACCTATAATATTTATGTATCTATACTTAGAGTTTGTTCTAATTTACTGAATTGAGCTAAATTAAACTGAATTAAATATAAGAGAAGGAAATTAGGAACAAACGGAACTAAAATTTTGCTTGACAGGTCCTTGGTATTTTAAAAACAAAAACCACAAATCTCTCATATGCCACGTGTCATCACAAATTACTCATATATCATGTGTCACATTCCTTAATATTTGCTTTTTATATTCCCTTTAAATATAATATTCAACACTCTTTATGCATTTCATAACTTGCAAATTTAAGTAAGAAAATAAGTGTTTCATTTCCAACATAATAAATAAAGTAATAGTCTTTTCCATATCCTATTTTTTTTTTTAAAAAAAATGTTAAGACAAATAAACAACTCATTATAAGAAAATTTATCTAAGTAATAACCCGTGCATCGAACGGACCAAAATGCTAGTTTACCTATAATATAAATGTAATACCCGAATATTTTACGATTTTATATAATATATTTTATAGAAAAAAAAATAAACAAAGTAATTTTTAATTCCTATTTTATGTCTAGTAGAACTCTTGTTTAAGAACTATAAATCATTAAAAACCCTAATAAAGTTATTGTATTTTATTAATAAAAGAAAAGGAAGCAGCCGTTTTCCTTTCTTGTGCGTGGTATTTGTTAACCAATACCAAAACTTTGATTCTTCTTTAACTTTTCTTTTTCGTTCAACAATTTTCATCATCATATCAATTGTTTTGTTTGATGGTTACATCATGATGAGATCAATGGAGAAGTCACATGATATTATTTATTTTTTGTAAAATCAAAGCCTAAGATAGCCTATTTCTTGCCATAGTCCGAAGCGAATTCATCCGTATGGTAATCACACAAACTTCATGTTTAATTATTATTTATTATACACACTATATTTTTGAGATGTTTGTATTTTCGCATTGTTATGTGTGATATGATTTATTACTTGTACTCTTTGTATATATGATTAACTATTATGGTATTATATGATTTGATTAGATTTGAGTATCGTATAATTGTTGTTGTACATAATTGATTACACAACTATGCTAAGGTTTTAATGTTGTTGCTCTAGGGAGTATTGTTGACAGGGTAAAGTCGTATCCCATAATCAAAAATAATTACCTAAATCACTAACTAAGGTAGATAGGGAAGTAGGGTCGATTTTCACAGGGAAACAAGTCTTTTTACTCCTAATTTATTATTATAATCTAAACTATTTAAGTAACCAATAATTATAGTTGAATAAGAAACTAAACTAAAAAGAGTAGGAACAGGGAGAAAATAATATATAAAGGATCTACGGCATAGGTTCACCAATAAATAATACTCCGGGGTAAAATAAGATAATCAATCATTGACATTGCATAAATAACATGATTAACAGGCTCTCGCAATTCATTAACCAACATAGATCTAACAGGCTCTCGCAATTTATTAAATCTAATTTCTTATTGAAAATAGCCTTTAATATCAAATTAACATCTGCTCGATTCATCAATTTAATATTGCTATACTTTTACAAGCCGCAATTGTAAAACATTAAAACAATCCAATAAGAAATTATCATGCAATACCAACAATCAATAATAGTCAATCATCAATGCATCAATTAACCAGATTGTAAAGGGCTCTCGCAATTTATTACAATCACACAATTAATTTACCGGTATTAAATCTCATTTCTCGAATCTTGACTTAACCATTTATAAATTAACTTGCCTATTGAAACTAGACCTAAACATTAATTCTCATCTCTCGATTCTTGAATCAACATTGTCAAACTCATGCATAAAAGATAGGCCTAATCTAGTCACAGAGTATTAAATCAATCAATAGGAAATTAATCTAGCATTGATAATTAACAACAATAAATTACTCCTTCATATTATTTATTAGATCCCCATAAACCCTAGAAATTAAACTACTCACACATAATTAAATATAAACTAAACAAAGCAAATAAATAAATCATGATCAAAGGAATAAAATAAATAACTAAGATTAAGGGAAGAGAAATCGTTACCGAAATAAATCTGGAATTAATTAAAGAAATAAAAACAAAGGTTTAGAGAGAGAGAGTTTAGAGAGAGAAAACTAAGTAGAGAGAGAAAGTCTAAGAGAAGAGGGATTAAGAGAAGAAGAAGAGGTCCTAAAATCGTATTGCGGGGGAATATTTATACTCCGTACAAAAATCCTAAACCAAAACAAATTAAAACGACGCTAATCGTCTCCTAAATATACACGCGCCCGATCGGGCGAGGCACCGCCCGATCGGGTGTGCCTTTTTTATCTCTAATAGCAATCTCGCGCCCGGCCGGGCGCGTCACCGGGCGCTTCTTCCGCCCGGCCAGGCGCGCCTCCGGGCGCCAGCCTTTTTGGCCGGGCGGATCATTTGGGCCACTATTTGGACTTCGATTGGGCTCCAATTCTTCAGGCCAATCTGGGTTTCCTCTTTGGGTCTTGAATACTCGGTCCAAATGCCCCGGTATCACTTATACCGAGCCCTTAATCACCGGTTCGATGTCTCTAACCGGCCCTGGGCTATAAACTCTGGTCGTGTTTCTCCAATGCTCGTGATTGCTCCAAAATATCTCGGGAAAATACTCCAAAAGCATAAATCCCTGCAAAAGTCAACCAAATCTACGAAAACACTGGAAAACACCAATTAGTAATAAAAGTGGCTCTAAAGAGCCAAAAACACTACTAATTATGACCAAGGGACGGGGGTAAAATACTATATAAAATAGACACATCAATTGTCTTGAGGTTTTAGGGTTTCTAATATTATTTTTTGGTTGAGATTTAATAACTTTTGGGTGCTAGTTTGATTACCCTAAGAGTTGAGATATTTATAAATTGAATTATTATGTTATTTGGGAACATGTGCCATTAATGATATACTATTTATTAGTTTGTGAATTATTATTTGATCTATGAGATCAAAAGGGTAAACATTATTATTTTGTTCTTGGTTTGAGGCTCAGCGTTATATACCTTAATTAGTTCTTGGCATGTTGTTAAAGAGATAATGATCATGAGTTAAGAATGAGGTACAATCTTTATGATTTATTTTTCTATGGTCCCCTACAGTGGGAATTGGCCCGTATGTGGTCTAGTTCAAGGTGTATTTTGGTTATTGAGAGTATTCAAGTTTTTATACTTGTTGATTTATTATTCGAATTACTCATGTCCAAACCTAGGTATAGAACAATGAGCATGGCACACTTATGGGATAGAGAGTTGAGTAAAGGTTCGTATTATTATTCGAGGTTGAGTTGATAAAGGTTATTTTCATAGTATAATGTGTAATGTAGTTTCGAACTACATTGTTCAATTGAGCTAGTAATATAGATTATTAAATTATTCTTTGTATTCTGATATGTGATGATTACTCAGCTTTTTGCTGACGTGTGTGTCTGTTTATTCTGTTATATGTGTTTGTGATAACTTGTTATTTGATACGATTTTAGAGTAATTTCGAACCTTGTTTACTTGGTATATTGGCATTTTGGTTCACTTTTACTCTATTTTTGTTTAACTTTTGTGTATCCCTTGCTTCACGGGTTGTTAGTGTTTTCGTTGGGTTTTTAGGTTCAAGGGCGACCATTTGAGGCATTTGGATGATAAACCGAGGTTAGAAGCCGAAACAATGGAGCAAAACCGAATAAAAGTGAAGATAAAGGCCTTAGAGAGTCTGCACGGACGTGCAAAGTATGGCACGTCCGTGCAGTAGTGTTCCAGCACGACCAGAAGCTACTGCTTGCTGTTTTCAAGGCTTGCACATCCATGTAGAACTCAGCACGTCCGTGCAGGCTATTCAGCACGTCCGTGCAGGTTATTCAGCACGTCCGTGCATGATCCAGCACGCCCGTGTAGGTTGCTCAGCCAAAACTGAGCCTTCTGCCTCCCAGGTGCACGTCCGTGCCAATATCGGCACGTCCGTGCAGGATGCCCTGAGTAAAACAGTACCTTCTGCCTCCCAGGTGCACGCACGTGCCAATATCAGCACGTCCGTGCAGGTATAGCTGCACGTCCGTGCCAACCTCAACACGTCCGTGCTGACCTGTAGCCGTGCCCGACTCTTGTTTTCTCCGTCCTTTTTATTTGGGGGTCTATATAAATAACCTTGGAAGCTCATTTGTACGGATCTAAGTTTTTAGTGCCTCCTCTTAGTTTGCAATTGTAGAAACACAAATATTCTCAAATCATTAGCTAGATTATAATTATTAGCTTGGAAATTTGATTCTCAATCATTGTAGAAGACAAGTTCCACCATTGATATTCAAGTTGAAGCTTCTAGTAACATTTTCTCACTCTTCTCTTCCATTTTAATTGCTTTGATTGTTAATCATCTTGCTTAATTCTTGTATGCTTGGATTGTTATTTAGCTTAATCCTTGGTTAATTCTTGTTCATGAGTTACTTGAAATCCTTAATTGCTTTAATCTCCATGGATTGTGAGTAGTCTAATTTTCTAGGGTTTGGGTAAAACCCTCAATGTAGTCACTAATTACTTGTTGCATGTGTTAATTTGGTAATTGTTAGGTGTTAATTAGTTGAGCTTAAGTGGTTTAATTGCTTAGTTCTTGTATATGGCCATTGCTAGAACTATTATCTAAGCTTTCTCAACGAAGGATCGAGAGATGAACTTGAGTTAGCTCCCTTATGCTTAATTGACTTGAAATACCATGAGAATAGGAATTTCCAGTCAAGGGAATGTTTTTGTCATCGTGATTATGCATTAACACTTGTTTTATGCTTTGTAACCACGAGAGTAGGTTGTATTCATAATTCGAGTAATCCCTCTAGCTTGAGAGAGTAGTTGGGTGCTTTAGATGACTTCCCCTATATCATCCCCTAATTACCATTGTTTGCTACTTGCTAATTGTGATTTGTGACAAAATTGAGTGGCATATCCCAAGCCCTAGAACTCTCTAAATATAGTTAATCTCCCCCTAGCTCTAGTTGACTTGAACTAGCACTTGTTACATAAAACCAAACCAATTTCGACTTCATTTAGCTTATTTATGCGATATTATTTCGGTGGTTGATTCAACGCCTCTCTTGGGTTCGACCCTTTCTTACTCTTGCTATTAGCTAGTAGACCAAGATAGGACTTTATCTTTGGTAGGCTCGACGACGGTCTATCAGTTTGCGACCATGTCTTTTTCTTATGGTGGCCCTGCGACAATCTATTTTGGAATTTGTCCTGAATGGTGAGCAGACAAGATTGTTTTAGTTAGTTGATCAAGTGATCGTAGCGAAATGAGCTCAAGTCTTTCGAATAGTTTGTTATAACAAGTTTGTAAAGCTGTGTAAATAGCTCACTTAGTTTTATTGGGATTTTGTAAGCCTTAGCACTTGACAGTTTATTGAGTGTGGCGGTAATACCTAGGTGGTTCCAATTCCGGGTAATAAATTAAGGACCCGGTTATAACCAATCCCAATTCCAATTCTAAACTTTTTGGAACCGGAATCGATTGGGTGCCCGGTTACCTAATATATGCTAAACTAAATAAATTTTAAATAATAAAATATGTTGAATGTATCCAATTTGTAAATTAAAAAAGTATTATTAATACCTAACATAAATACAAATAGCTTAATGCATATATAAATATAAGTATTAAACGCTAAAAATGAACCTAACTAAAATAGGAATTATAATTTGTATTATATTTTAACAATTACATACAATGGGTACCCGGTGGTTCCAATACCAATTCCTAAATTTTAGGACCCGGTTGAACCAACTCCAATTCTGGAACTGAATTTTAGGACCCGGTTCCTACCAATTCCAAGTCTGGGTCCTAAAATTTTGACCGGGTACCCATTTGCTCACCTTTAATATTACCTCCGATTTAGGTGCATGCTTCCGCAATTTTATTCAAAAATTGTTTATTTTTCCTTTAATTCATATTTATATTAGCTAGTAATCGGGGGTGTTAAAACAAATAAATAATATAAAGGTGCATAAATGCAAGGAGAGAGAACACTCATTACATTTGTTCATGTGGAAGAAAATAAATGTAAGAAATTACATATGGGGTAAGAAAGTAAACAAATATTTTGAAGGGCATATAGGTCCCTGCACTATTGATGAGTGCAATCTCCTACTTTTTATAAGGTAGGGATCTATAAGAGCAGATATAGTCATGTGGGATCTAGTTTGATTCGTCTTTATGAGTAGATTATTAATATCTAACTTTTATAATTTTTGCTAATGTGAAATTAAAGATATTTGCGGTCAAAGATGGATAAAAATTTGCATCGATTTACAAAACAGGAACATCATTCTGAAACGAACGGAGTACGAAGTTTATTTTTAATTGACACATTTCATTTTTTAGGTAAGTTTTATACCTTGCATTTATTCATGTCCCCACTTGCTTTACCATTCTTTCTCACACTCTCTCCTCTCCTTAATATGTGTGTCAATACATCCTAAGATCAATAGATGATCATACAATTAATTATCAATCAGTAACTATATACTAAAAACACACCAACAATGACACGTGTCATCTTTTGCTGTGTTTTAATTAAGACTTTTTTTTAATTATATTAAAGAAACAAATCTTACAAAATTTAATTTCCTAATCTATTCCCAAAAAAAAAAAAAAAAACCCTAATTTATGACAATATAATTAATAGAATAAAAATATTTTGACATGTCTTTCACACAAATATTTATATAGTTATAAAAAAAAATCTTAACATGATTTTGATTAGTTTCCACTGGTACATCATTTTATATTAACATATTTTCGTAATAATTCATTTTAATAAAAATTTGTCAACCTAGTACATCCTTAAAGTGAGAACACCTAAACCTAAGCACACTTATGCTATGTTTGGATAACAAATTAGAAGGGAAATTTTTGAAGAATAAACCTCTCAAGTGTCACCACATGTAAGTGTCCCACATTGTTTGAAGAAGAGGGAATTAAACACTTTATAAGGCTAAGGGGCTACTCCTCATATTGTCATATGGTTTTGGGATGGAACCTCCTTGGACTTGTGAAGTGGACTCTCTCTCTTGGTTTGCGGGTGCGGCCCAGACTCGCGTTTAATAGAAATGGAAGGGAGGGAAATAGGAGGAAGAGGAAGGAAGGGAAAGTGGAGGAAATGATGAGCTCCATTTTCCCTCCAAACCTCTCCAATTTTGAAGGGATGGTCTTTATTAAAGGAGGAGGGAAAATGGATCCTTCCCTCCCCCTCTCCTTCCCTCCCCCAACATATTATCCAAACAAGAAAATTTGTCTCCCTCTCCCTTCAATTCCCTTCCTTTCCTTCCATTTTTTGTTATCCAAACATTGCCTTCAGGGATCTTAGATTGTCCGCTATTCTAAGCTAATACACTCAAGATGGGTTTGATTTGTGCAGGTGGACTTTGGGATTGCACTTGCAGTTTTTTATTATGTTTAAACTAACAAATGCACTTCAAAGGTACAATCTTTAGAGAATACTTTATGCTTTATTTTATTAATCATTTGGTTATACATGGATCTGGCATCTGGGCATAGCTTGATTTGGGGCATAATGAATTACTAACAAAGCTAACATTCAATAGTCATTAAGGGTATTTAATTTGGTGCATATTTGTGAAATCTCTATGAGATGCGGTGAAAAATTGAAAACTTGGACATATTGTGAAATAACTATAAATATTAGTACCTTTTAATTTCAATGAATAACCGAAAGTTATTATTCAAATGACAACATTACTAATTTAAGTGACTATATATTTTATAAGTTAAAAACAATTGATAAATTGCAATATATAGTACTCCGTATAAGGGTAGCTAAAAGATGTAGTTCAAATGACAACAATACTGATTTTAGTGACCATATATTTTATAAGTTGACAGTAATTGATAAACTGCAATATATAATACTCCGTATAAGGGTAAATAAAAGATACAGTTCAACTTACAGCATAATTGATTTTAGTGAACATATACTTTGTAAGTTGACAGTAATTGATAAAACAACACTATATAGTACTGAGTATAAGGGAAGCTAAAAGCTATAATTCAAATGATAACATTATTGATTTTAGTGGCCATATATTTTATATTAAGTTGACAATAATTGATAAATTGCATTATATATATATTAATATTCTCACCCAAAAAAAAAATTTAAATATATTAATATATAAATATAAGGGTAGCTAAAAGCCAAGTTCAAATGACAACATTACTGATTTTATTGACTATATATTTTTTTAAATTGACAATAATTGATAAACTGTGCCATAATAGTAACTTTAAGGGTAGCTAATAAAGTTATAGAAGTACCTTTCTAACCTATGAATGACCAGAGGCTACAGTTCAAATGACTATAGTTTGGGATATAGGACATATTTATATTTTAAGGTGTGATTAATTTATAAAATGAAGTATAGTACTAGCTTTGTCACTATTTCTTTTTGCTTCATTTGACTTTCACGATTTATAAGACATGTGTGAAAATGTATATATCTCCATTTCTATAATCATATATTCCCTCTGTCTTCATATAATAGTTTTATATGGAACTAATCACAAAAAATAAGAATTTTTAGAATCTAACATTAAAGTACAAAAAAAAAAATTCATAATTAGTTTTGTCTTATTTAAGTTTTTTGATTTTTTTTAGCATCAACCATAATTGCATAATTCAAGTGAGTAATTTCCTTAGTCTTAAAGCCATGACGTCAATCCACAATCAAATTTTTTTTTTTTCACATTTTATTAACCAATCTACCTTCAATTTACAAGGAGTTAAAATTGAATATATTCAATACATGTAGATATAATTGAACACCTAAAATAGGATATGGGACTAACAAATACAAACGGAGGGAGTCATAATTAGAAAAACGAATCCAACAAGATCTCACATATATGACTATATTAAATCTTATAGATTAATGGGACAAAAAAATAAGAACAGAGTGAGTATAATGGTAGCTTAGTAAGAGTATCTTTTAATTTCAATGAATGGCCGCAAACTAGTGTAGTTTTATTGACAATATATATTTTAAGATGATTTCAGTTTATAAAATAGACTACATATATATCAAGATGACAATAACTTATGAACTGACATATAATACAAAGGATTAAAGGTAGATGTCAATAAGAGAACCTTTTAAATTTATTGAATAGAAAGTTATAATTCAAATGACAGTATAGTTTATTTCATATAAAAAATATTATGATATAAAAAATAAATTTATATGATAATTTTTTAGAATTATAATTTTTTTTAATAATATTATAATTCAATTTATGCATCTGAAATATTGGTATTTTATCGAAAATAAAAACTTTATACTAACAATTTTATCCTAAAATTCTATCCAAATATAATTCTAAACTAACTTTTTTTGTAACCTGGCTAAAAGTTTACCTCTATATATTAATAATTAATTATTATATATGATATGATATAATATTTAACTTTTCTACAAATCCTTTTTACATGGTACCATAATATGATAGATTACCTGCATCTCCCTACCTCTAAATAGGATGTAGAAGTTTTTATTTTTTATTTTATTTTTCAGAATTTTTTTTAAAAAATTAAAAATAAAACATTGACCAATTGGAAATTGCCACGTGAATGGTAACTAGTTGTAAAGGATAAGGTGGCGTGCTGGGGTTGCTAGGAGAAGATATATACTTCCTTTGTTTTTTTTTTATAGTTGCAACACTTCTCTTTCTACGTTTGTCGATGCATGGTTTCAATTGTTAATATCATTAGTTACCAATATGTAAAAATTATAAACCTTAGATATTAAATTGTATAAGTCGAGATGAATCTAACAAGATCCCATAGGGCCTGTTCTAATTGATTGAATTGAGCTGAGCTGAACTAAACTAAACTTATTGGAGTTGAACTGAATATTTTATGAGTGAGGGAAATTAAGAACTGAAACTAAACTTATTAGAACTGAACTAAAAATAAGGTAAAGAAAATAGACCCTAAATCGTTAAAGCTAGTCAAAGTAAGACATTTACTGTTCCTTACGGAGTAGCATTTTAGCAATAGTGGATTCCCTACATTTCCCTACTCATTTTGGTGTAGTAACTGTAGGAGTTTATAGGTACTACACAGCGGAAATAACATGAATCATATTCAATCAAGTACCAATCCCAAGAATCACATGCATAACACACAAGACACATAATCATACCTATGACGCGTGAATTCCACGAAGCTATTTGACAGGCAAATCAGGGAGAGAATAGAGCCCCAAGCGTTGCTCCTTTACTTAGTCCACGAGATTCGAACGAGCCGTCCACTAATACTAGATTGGTCGAGTGATTGAGGAAAACCGCGATCACCACCTTTACGGACAACCGACCACCGCACGAACCACCACCACCACGACACACCACCGACGCCTAGGAGGAGGAGAGAGAGCCGTGTGAGAGAGAGGACTATGAGAGGGTTTGGGTTTCGTGTCTGCTAATTAGGGTTTGATCACACTGATCAGTTAATAGCTTATTTTCTGTACTTGCAAAACTAGACACCTAGTCTATTTATAATCTCATTATAATTAGACTAGGGCACGAAGCCCAAAACCACATCTTAATCCCCATATGGCCGGCCACCTAGAGTGATGAGGCCCATGATGGGCCTCGTCCTCTAATGCTCGATCTAGCCCCTTTGTGTGACCTTATAGGATCCGTCCGATTGAGCTTTGACCTATTTTACTAGTCCAAAGATCGTTAGTACCTCTAGCTATGGCAAAACGACGACCCAAAAGTACGAACTTAATTATCTCCATAATTTGATCCATTTATATATCTGGACAAATAATAATGCAACACGTGGCAGGTGACCTATTATTATAGGTCAAGTGACCTGTTTGGCCTAATAAAATAGAACACCCCCCAAAGCTTGGATTATTGTATAATAATCAAAAGGTTGGATTATTAAAAATAAATACGTTAAAGGTTGGATTATTTAAATCAAATTACATAAATGTACCCCTCCGTGTTTTTTTAAGTGACACACTTTCCTTAATCGATCGTTTTTTTTAAGTGACACACTTTCTCTTTTAGAAATTCCTTACATTTTAATAATATATCTTCACCCCACTATCTCTTACATTATCATTTCTCACTCCTTTCATGGTCTCCACTTCCTCTCACATTCTTTTACTTTATCATTTCTCACTCCTCCAACCTACCCCACTAACATCTTATTTTATTAATGTCAATAAAATCTTCTAAAACTACGTGTCGGTCAAACTGTGTCACTTAAAAAACGCGGAGGGAGTATGTTATTTCACCCTTTTCCAGAGTCATCTTCCTCCCACACTCACTCTCTATCACCCTCTCTCAGCTACTCCAACTCAAAATCACATACTTTCTCTTCCTTTCTTCTTCTAATTTTCCAAAAATCAACCTCTAACTCTCACTCACTCTCTCTTCCTCTCACTACTCCAACTCTAAATCAAAGACACTTTCTCTCTCCTCTTTTCTTCTTCCAATTTTCTGGGTTTCTAATAAATCAATTGATTTGAAGCCATTTAAGGGCTCAAATGTGTTCATGTCCAGAAATTTAGTACCTCTTGAAGTGTTCGATTGTCTAAAAACTTAACGCTGTTAATATTATTTTGATGTGAAATTATAATTTCAATTTATATACATATTATTTTTAAATAAGTACTTGTTATTTTATGTAAATTAAAAATAGCATGAGTTGAAGTTGAAGTAAATAACATATTATTGTAACAAAATAACACGATATTTAAGCAAAATAATATAAAGTGTAAGCAAAATAACTCAAACATACTTACTCAAAAAAAAAAAAAAAACTGAAACATATTGTGTAAAAGGAGTACTAATTGATGTCTTCTCAGCAATTTCCTCCTTCCGATTCATTATGCCTTCTTTTTTTACGGGAAACTTCTTTCTTGCCTTCATTATGCCTTCCGATTTTAGTTGATGAAGGTAATGGAGAGCTTCAAGCTTTGGATGTGCCGACGAGAGGTTGAAGGCGAATGCTTCTTCTGGCGTCGTCGAAGATCGCCTTCTCTCTCATCTCAGCCAGGTGATTCTTTTAGACTTGAAATTGAAGTTCAACAGAGTGATAGGGAGAACAATTTTTAATGTTTGCTGAAATTGAATTTCGTATTTGAATTCTAATTTTTAGGTTTTGATTCTGTCTATTGAATGAACATCACTTTGAAACATCTGAAGTTGGGCTGCTTGCGAGGTGTTTTTGTGTTCCTCTTGTTTCAATGCGAGTTGGGAAGGTGATTAACTTATTATAAACCTAGATGTTATCTGTTAGTGACAGTGTGTGAGATTATATGACAGTTTGGGAAAATGTTGTAGCTATGATACTACGAAGTACGAAGTATATGTTACGATATCTTGTAGCTGTTTTAAGTTAGAATTCAGTTTGATTCTAAAATGTTGTAGCTATGGTTTTCGAACTTGTTGGTACTTAATTATTTTTTTGAAAGCTTTGTTCTTGTAAACCTTTATTTAGGATTTTAGTGATTCAAACTGTTCAATTAAATATAAATCAATTGTTGTGATGTGTTCGTTGATTGCCATAGAAGCAGTATTGTATTGAGAGTTAATTTCCTTGCATGAAGTGACCACACAAAGAGCAAGTTCGTGCTGGGAAATCAACTCCCAATACATAAGTTTCTTCTTTTTTCCTTTTATTCTGAACTTTGCGGGCCTATAAAACTTGCAGAGTGATCCTAAACTTGCTCAAGCCATATCTGGGAATGATCTGAATAGACTACAACTCAAACGCCGAAAAACCCAGCAAATCAACCGCAACAACTCATCCTCTTGAGAATGCATGGACTTTTTGGTTCAATAATCTTACTGCTAAATCGAAACAAGCTGCTGGGGTAGCTCATTCGACCCATTTACACTTTCTCTACCGTTGAAGAATTCTGGAAGTTTCTCTTTTTATCTTAGTTTTTTATATTAATTTGATTGTGAATTTATTGAATTTGGTTTGTTTGAATCTTTTTGTGATGTGGGTGATTGAATTAGGGTTTTGAGTTCGTTTTCTTGGAGAAATGTTATGTGGGTGACTAAGGTTTTCTTGTGTGATTTTGTTTAGTTTGATTTCTTGCGTTAGTTTCTTGATTAGCGTAGCTAAATGTTGATCATTATGCTTGGATTGAGAAATGGGAATGTTGAATTTGTGAATCAGGGTTAATGGTTTATGTGAACAACTTGATTTTTCTGAGGCATTGGATAGGATTAGTGAGGGTTTCTTGTGATATTTATGGATTTAATAGTCTAATA
Organism: Chenopodium quinoa; assembly: GCF_001683475.1. Lineage (NCBI taxonomy): Eukaryota > Viridiplantae > Streptophyta > Magnoliopsida > Caryophyllales > Amaranthaceae > Chenopodium > Chenopodium quinoa. The sequence continues at coordinate 95,398 of NW_018742455.1, forward strand.
TCGTCAATTTTTTCAACTGTCATTTGGTATATTGTTGATGATAATATTTAGGGGGAAGAGAAGGATTTAGCTCTTTCATACAGATTGGAGCATTCGTTTCGGATATTGGAAGAACCGTATTGCCGGAATACCGGGTTATTGGATTTGCTTGCAAGAACAATATCATAGGTCTATTGGTTAAGTGACACTACTTGAGAAATTATTCATTGAATTTTGGTTGTTGATGAATATTACATTTCTGATATCCATGTTATTGATGTCCCAATATTACTTTTTGCTCATCAAAGTGCGCCAACTCATGCCTTAAAATACAGGGGTGGATGAAGTAATAGAGTTTAATAGTGTAAAATTGCGAAGTTGTTCATGTCGTAGGTTATAAAGAATTGTCTTATGTCTTTACTCTCAGCATGTGGCATATTGGAATGATACTTGAGAAATCTGAACTTTAGTTTGAAATTTTTTCTTAGTATGAAAACAAGAGTTAGCAACAACTTGAACATGTTGTAGACTTTAAAGTTTTGTTCTTTCTAATTATATTATTAAGATATATCCTGAATGTTATTTCGCTAACTTTTTTTTTTTTCCATTTCAGCCTTCACAACAACATACGCCATCCAAACAAATTGGCTGTAGGGGCAGATTTTCACTGTTTCAACAATAAGATTGAGCCTAAATGGGAGGATCCAATCTGTCCTAATGGAGGCAAGTGGACAGTTACCTTCCAAAAAGGAAAATCTGGTACATCTTGGTTCTACACGGTATACTTTGAGATCATGTTACAGTTTTTTTAAATGCATATTTCTATATTGCCTCTGACCTAGGTGATTGATTTCCAGCTGTTGGCGATGATAGGGGAGCAGTTTGATCATGGAGATGAGATGTGTGGAGCAGTTGTCGATGTTAGGGCTAGGCAAGAAAAAATATCCATAAGGACCAAGAATGCTGCCAATGAATTTGCTCAGGTATGTCTAGGCTATGGCCGCACATATATTTTCCTTAGACTCTCTTTAATTTTCACAAACACCTGTGCTGGCTTAAATGTTCGTTCTATACTTTTTGAAAAAACATAAAATTCCCTTTTACCATGCCATAATTCTGATTGCTGTATATTAAGAGTTTGATCTTTTTAAATTGGCATTAAAGATGGCTCCTTAGTTCTATACAGATTGTGATTTGGTGATTGTCATAGCATATTAATCAAGACAACATTCATGAGAAAGTGTGAGGTTATAACAAAAAAGAGAGTGATTTTTGGGGGTTGGAGGATGATTGATGTTTGAATTTTTACTTATTTTGAGAGAATGGATTGATTGAAAATCTTCTTGAAGGGTGTTTTTATCATTTATGTTATTATTTATTGTGGCACTTGTGAAATACCGATGTATCGATTAGGATTTGGGTTTGTCATAGCATAGTTAGACTTACTTGAGAGAATATCAAGCTAGAAGATTTTTTTTTTAGAGAAATAAATATATTCAGAGGGAATGGAGATATATTGATGATTGAATTTTCTTTTGTATTTGGGAATTAATGAATTTATAGCCATATTAAATGTGTTTTGTTATTTATCGGAAATGCCACTGATTTTAGCTTTTGCTTTTCTCTTGTGAGAAATTTATGGGTTGATTAGAATTTTTTATTTTTAACAGCACAATAAATGAATGTATACGAGAATATTTAAAGAATAAGGAGAATGATTGTGTTGAGGGAATGGAAAGATACTACGTAATTTGTTTCTCTCTAATTTGCGAGAACTGATTCATTGAAGGGGGTATTATGTTACTGAATTTTCTTTTTTCCTGCAATTATGATCAGTTACAAGAAGGTTAACCATTCTCAAGGCGGACAATCAAGGGGAAATTCTGGACCTGTAACTCCTGATTTTAATGCTGCTACCAGATCACGTTATGCAAAAATTGGTGGCCATGTGCAGTCCACATTACAAGGTGGGTTTACTTTCTTTGAGTGATTGGGGAGGGGGGGGGGGGGTTAATTTCCTTTCAGCAATTTGTTTGGTTTTAATTATTGTTATCCTTTTATTCTGGGTAATATGGCTGTTTGTAAGATTAGTCCCTTGCTGTTTTCCTTGCTCCTTATCGTTGTTAGATAATATAGAACATTTAACATATCTGACATTAGTAAGCTTAGTTCATTCCAGGAATGTAACCGCTACATATTTTGCGGTTTAATTATGTACTTTCAGCCTACTTTGCAACTTGAATCTTAATTTAGTTGTCCAACTAGAATAAAAGATTTTGGACCGAAGTTATTGAAGTGTAGAATATATGGTAGGATATTTGATGGATATGGACTTTTTTTGGTGATTAAATTCTCAAACTTAGAATGAGGAACATATCGGTTGGTGAAATCATTAGTAGCATCAGTCATTGTTTTTTCCAAAACTTAAGGAACTTTGTCTATTATTCAGTTTTTGGCTCCTTGATTTGATAGTATTAGTTCAAATAGCATGGTTTTATACTATCATTTTCAATTAAAGTTGCTGTATTTTCAGTACCTAACATTGTGACTTTTGTTGGTCTAAATGGATGAACAAAACTTCCTTTTGCTATGTTTGGATAACAAATTAGAAGGGAAATGGAAGGGAGGGAAATAGGAGGAAGGGGAAGGAAGGGAAAGTGGAGGAAATGATGAGCTCCATTTTCCCTCCCAAATCTCACCAATTTTGAAAGGATGGTCTTTATTAAAGGAGGAGGGAAAATGGATCCCTCTCTCCCTCCCTCTCCCCTTCCCTCCCCCAACATATTATCCAAACAAGGAAGTTTGTCTCCCTCCCTTTCCCTTCCCTTCCTTTCCTTCCATTTTTTGTTATCCAAACATAGCCTTTATCTTTGTTTGCTCATTTGGTTTTCCTTGTTTTTTGGCAGCATTGGAGCAGCTTCTGCTGAACATCCCACTGCTGATGTCTTTATCCAATTTGTTTCTTATAGAAGGTTAAAGTCATTCTCCGGTTGTTACTTTTTGTTTATAAGTTGATATGTGTAGTGGACCTGTCAAATTTAGTTTGAAATTCTGAATTTGATCCCTGGATAATAAGGTTAGGAAAGAGGAATAAAATCAGGAGATAGCTGTATTTCCCAATTCTGATTGTATCAAGGCAAAAGCTAAACTATACAAATAATATTTCTGGGTGATTGTTTCATAATTTGGTGATTATTTGACCGTTGTGGGTGCTAAATTATGATTCTTGATATGATTTGTGGGATTAGATTTTGGTTTATGTGCTTATTTTTGTATGCTTCTGTAATGCTTTATTCACTGGGTTTTGTTTAATTATTACTGGTTATTACTCTGAAATATTTCAGTTTTCATTCATTGATTTCCTTATGTTATAGCCCCCTCACATAGTCACATATTAACTTAATTCTGTATTTGTGGTTTCTTTTCTCATATGGATATTTATGAAGAGCTCAACCTCTATAGGCTGCATTTAAAGATGACAAGCAATCAACAGTTTTTTGTTTTCAATAAAGTTTTTGGAATGCAAACTGCTCAATCCATTTTGTGAAGCATTTCAGGGCTGCTGCCTTGAGACATTTCAGCAAAGAGAGCGTGCAAAGGAAGCTTCTGGGTTGCTGGAGGAAGTAAGCAGTTTTAAGAAATGAAAGTTGGCCCTTGTTGGGCCTATGCTGGAAAGGTCTCTTCCATTGATTATATCCCATGTAAGTTCCATGTTGGCTTCTATCTCATAACTCTTATTGTGTTGGACCTGTTACTATTATGTTTTGTCGTGGGTTTGGAGGGGCCAAACAAAAAAGCTTTCTATGGTGCTATGTTTTTATGGCAGTCTTATGATGCATTTGATTATAGTTTAGTGTGCTAATCCCTCTGAGACCAGCTTACGTGGTTAGTTGTAAGATAGAATAAACTTAGACAACACCATTCTGAGCAAGCAATAATGGGCTTTTGCAAGATATGTTGCAACACCTCATCTTTTATCAGTGATAATGAATTTGAGACCCTACCGCAAGAGTCCTAATTGTTCTCTCTTGGCCAAATTTACTTGTCTTTTCCAATTGTGATAGAAGCTCAAAAGGCTTATGTAATGAAATTATGTTTTTGGGATAGTGGATCAAAGGTTGCTCAGGTTGGTTGTAGAATTTTGTCTAACAGAACTGATGCAGTGAGTGCTAGACATTTTTTTAAAAAAATTGACATAGTTTTGTTTGGTATAAAAATTTCATTATAATTGTGGCAAAATTTATGAGTGATGGTTACTTTCTTAATTTGAGTAATTTGATGAAGATATAATAGACTATAGCTTATAGGTTGAATAGATAAAATTGGCATGTGGTTGGTTGTGATTTTGGGTCGAGGTTTTTTGTACTTTATTTGGTAGTAATCTTTTTTGCTTGTGAATCTTGGGTCATTTTGGTAAATGGTAATCGCTATTTGTTCTAATTGTTAAATATCTTTTGTAATACCTCAGGCAAGCTAGAATTTCTGTAAACCTTAAGCTTTCTGATACACTGATATATATTGTTTTCTTATTCAACTAGATGGGAAGAACAAAGGTCTTTTAACCACAAAACAGAATGAGCAAGAGTGGGTGGAATACCGAGATGTGATGGAAGAAGTAGTCAAGAAGAGTTGACTTGACAAGAGCATCTTCTATGATCATAGAGGCAACCATGATAATTTGGGTGTGGCTTTCATTGGTGGCAGCTTTGATTTTTTTTTTTCAAACTACAGTCTAAATGCCGAGGCAGGAAGAACTGGACATATAAACAGTGTCACACTTCAGGTTAACTTCTTGTTATCACTATCTGGTTTTCTAAGATTATTCAGTATATGCTGCATTTATCTTAGGCATAGATGATGTCAAGAATGTGGTTGTTGATCGAATCTCTATCAAATTTCGACAAGTCATTAACAGTGAACAGAGTTGGGTCAAGACAGAATAAAGTATTTTTATAACAAACTGACATCTAAACTGAAGGTTTTTTCACTTTGATATCTTTGACAATGCTTTAGCTTACATTAATAGAATTTACGCTGCATCATGCAAAGAGGAACATTGGTATTATTATCATTTTTGGAAGCTTTGTGCTTGAAACGAGTATGTGTGAATTTGTACTTGATTATATAGAGTAAATTATTGGTGGCTATTGGTATTATTATCATTAAGATCAAACAAAATATTTTAATAGTTTTCAAAAGCTAATTTCTTAAGAAAGATTACTTGAGAAAGAGAGACCATTTAAGAAAATTAAGGCAATTATAGATTAGAAAAACGCAATTACCTTAGGAAAAGGCTAACTAAAATGCTACATAAAGAGACCACTTATGAAAGATTACTTTATTTACTTAAGAAATCAGGCAATTAACTTAAGAAACTCATGAATCATGATAATTAGCTTAGGAGAGAGAGGGAGAGATATAGCACTTAGGAAATATTGCTTAGGAAAATCAGAGCACTTAGCTTAGGAGAAAGAGAGATAGCACTTAAGAAAGATTACTTAAGAAAATTATGCCTATTACCTTTGGGAGGGGGGGAGCACTTAAGAAAATCAGGGCATTAGCTTAGGGAAGAGAGATGTAGATGATGCCACTTAAGAAATACCAATTAAGAAAGTTAAGGAAATTAGCTTATGAAAACACTATTAGCTTACTGAAATGCAAGAGAGGGAGAAAAGTGAACCCACATAAGAAAGATCATTTAAGAAAATAATGCAATTAGAAAAAGAGAGACCACTTACGAACATCGGGTCAATTGGATCCGGAGAAAGAGACCAATATAGATCACATAATAAAATTCAGGGGGGGGGGAGAGAGAGAGAGAGAGAGGTGGGGGGGGGGGGGAACTACTTAAGAAAGATCATTTGACAAAGACCACTTAAAAAGAAAAGAGAAATTAGCTTAGAGGGGTGGATGTTGATATTTTGGATAGGTATTATGTCTAATTTCATGGCTCTTTAAAATTTGCTCATACAACAACCACAATGCCTATGTCTTTGACCTTTATTTTATTTTATTTTTTCTTATAGTTTTTGAAAAAGGGAAATTTGTTAGAAAGGATCTTTTAAATTCGATTCTTTGCGAGAAAGGACCTTATAAAAACAAAAGTGGCACTAAAGAACCCTCTAAGCCATTTATGTTGTGATTAGGGACCTTTGTGGTGGAAAGTGGAGTTGACTTAAAAAGTTCTCAGTGTTTCTTTATTTTCATTGCAAGATTACTCTAAAACTTGTGAATTATTTTTGAATTTTGTGATTTATTTACAGTCTATAATTAGCACCAAGCAATAAAGATTACAATGGCTACCTTTTCTTATCTTACGGCTTGCACCAAGAAATGTGTGCACTCCTTCTTTCTTTCTCTCTAACTTCAGTTTATATACATTTTGAATTTATTTATTTTCTTTTTTATTGGTACTCTTATTATATAAATACAAAACTCAGTTCAAATCTTATTACTACCTCTGTTTCATATTTTTTGCAACTTTGGAATATTTTATCTCACAAATAATACCCCAATGTTGCAAAAAACATGGCACGGAGGTAGTATTTAAACGAAGCTGAGTTAGAAATCGATATGTATATGGCTTAAAAGGTATAGTTTCACCCTGCTAGAAGCTGCAAAACTCAGTCCTTAAATTAAGATAAGTTGCATCATCTTATTGATGATTTGAGCCAGAAGTATTAGAGACGAAACTTTAACTTTAACCACACTATCATGAAAACCAACTAACCTTCCACACTTACCCATCTACCTCCATCTTCTTTTTTTCATTGGTTTGTTCATCATTTTCTCTCTCTTTTTTTTCCCAGACTTTTTACCATTGATTCAAAGCATTACAATTTAGTTGGGATCAGATAATCTCAGCGAAGTTCTTCAGAGCTCTAGACCTCTGAACTTTCTCCTCAAAAGTATTTCGAACTCTGCGAGTGATTTCATGCTTGTATGATTTTTTTGCTGATCTTTATAATTTTTTTCCCTTCTTTCTAATCATGTTTAGGAAGTTATGTGAGCTTTCGACAGATTAAGGGGGCGTTTGGTTCGCGGATTATAGGTATTAGGTATGGGTTTAGAATGACCAAAACCCATACCACATGTTTGGTTGTCAAAAATATGATTTATAAACCCATACCTCAAACCCATGAAGTATGGGGTTTAGAAACCTTGGGGGGAAGGTGGGTTTGGCTCATTCCATTCCCTTAGGTATCAAATATATGAAATTAAGGGGATGATATCTCATTCTTGAATTGAACCAAACACATGGTATTAAGTATCAAGTTACAACCCGATACCACCTTAAACCTATTCTTGATTCCAAATCTATACCACTCTGCGAACCAAACGGCCCCTAAGAGAGGTGGAATTGTTCTCTATGAACTTGTTTGTCATGCTGGCAATGTGTTATTGAGGCGGTTAGTGTAGATATAAATTTTGTATTGAATTTTGTTATTGAAGAAATGCTATGGAGATTTTAACCAATAAAGGCTGATCGTGGAGTAAAATTGATCTGAAAATGTTCTTTGTAAATGATTTTTGAGTCGTGTGTTTGATATAACTTGGTTTGGAACTTATGAAACTATGTGAGTTAATATCGTATTTGGACAATTAGCCAAAGTGATATAAAAGTTAGCACCCTTGTGACATATTGGTATAAAAGTTATCGCCGGCGACAGATTGGTGTAAAAGTTAGCAAGTTGTGACGGATGGTATAAAAGTTAGTCACCGGCGACATATTGGTATATAAGTTACCATGTAATGACATATTGGTATAAAAGTTTATTAGTGATTACATTTAGCCCTCTTTCTTGTTAGAAGAATAAGCGTATATTGTACAAATGATTATTCTTATTCTTGCTTGTAGCTTAAATCTATTGTTTTTCTTTACCTTTTTTTTTTTTAATTTTTTAATTTTAATTTTAATTTTTGCTTCAAATATTGAATGTAAAGTTTTTAGACACTATTAAAAGCTCAAAAAAAGTAAAAGGGAAAAATAGGAAAATATAGAGAAATATTCTACATTATGCAGAAGAATTAATCAAGTGAAATTACAAGATCAAACGCTTTGATTAAATATTTTCAAGATTATATTGAGCTTTTTTTTTTTTTTTCCAATATTCAATTTTATATAAATATATTTGCTCCCAACTTCTTAAATATTATAACTTATTACATGCCAATTTGAACTTTTGAGACATTTAACTATAAAAAATTTCTCTTTCCATTCATTTGAGATTTTTTTTGAACTCATAATTTTTTTTTAATTATTTGTTGATTATCTTAGATGAATGAGCATGGAGGAGAGAATTATTTAGCATAAAAAAAAAACTCATTCGGCAAGAAAAGAAGGGTGAAATGTCACAACTTATTAATTTTTATACCAATTTGTTGCAATTTGGTAACTTTTATACTGATATGTCGCCGGTAACTAACTTTTATACCAATATGTCACAACTTGCTAGCTTTTATACCAATATGTCGCCGGCGATAACTTTTATACCAATATGTCACAAGGGTGCTAACTTTTATACCAATTTGGCTAATTGCCCTGTGTATATTTTGTGAATATTATCAATTTGTTTCGTTTGGTATAAATAGCAGTGGAAGTTATTGTTGCACTGGTATAGATTTTTGGGTGATAATTTCCTTCTTATCGGAGGTTATTATAAAAGAGGAACATTGTTAGGTGGCTAATGGGCTGATGTTTCAACTCATCACTTTAAATTACACATTTTGTACTAGAAAACAAGCCTATTAGCTCAATTGGTAAGAGTGTTGTGTAAATGCACAAATGATATGGGTTCGAATCCCATGTAGATTTTCTTTATCAGCTTTGTTGACTATATAAATTGTGTGAAGACCGAGTAACATAGACCCCTACCGTTATTAATTTAAATTTGCGATTCTTTGCAATGACTTTCTGATTGAATATTTTTGGATGGGATTGGCTGACCTTCCATCAAAAAGGGCTCACATGACATGAATTGTTGACTGCACTTAGGGTCATAAACGTGCTGGACAGGTTCAACTATTATTGGGATATTTACTATTTGAAGAACATTTTTATTAGGTTTATCGCTATTGGATACAAATGATATACTTTTAACAATGTTGCATGTACTTTTAAATAATGTAGAACTTAAAACATTGTGAATGATTATAATAATAAAATTGAGCTTGGTAGCTTATTGTCTTGTTATTTTATACATGTTCATATTCATTTTTTATGTCAAGAAACTTCTATATTCTATATTCTTTGTAAATTATCTTCTGATCGTGTGTTTGATGTAGTGTAATATTGTATAATCTGTGAATATGATCAATTTGTTTTGTTTAGGAATTAGGATAATAAGATCTCAGTAGCTCAGATTGTACCATTGCAGCTTCACTACTTGCTCTTCAAATGGCATATTTGATGTCTATGCTAATGAGATCCCTGATGATAATGTGACGAGTGCACTAACTCCTAAGGACCGTGGCTTGATTACTTATGTGCGAAGGAGGAGGGGTCAGCCAAGTAATGAGGAGCCAATGAGGGGAGGTCTGTCAAGGAATGTGACAGCAGGGCAGTCACCACCAAATCAGTGAGGCACCCCCTGAGATCATGACAGCTGCTGCATCTTTGTTTTGTCCTTCTTTTGTCAGCTTGTGTATATATAAGAAAGGGAGGGTAGGAATGGCAGGTTAGGCATGACCATAGTAATTTTCTAGGACTAGAGAGTGGTGCCCTAAAGGTGCTAAATAGAGACTAGTAGCCTCAAGTTACTCTTGTTTGCCATTTCCATTTTCAAGTTAATCAAAAAGCTGTCCATCTTCCCCAAGATTGAATCTTTATTGCATAATTCGATTTTATTACAAGTCATTAACTGCTAGTTTGTTACAGATAACTCTCCTTAGGTCTTAGCTGGTTGTTGATTGCTATCTTTTTATGTCCTCACATAGCATCAAGGTTGTTTATTGCTATCCTTTTGTGTATCCAGATAGTTTTTAGGTTGTTTATTGTTATCTTTTTGCTGGCCTTGTATAACTTATATCTATATTTTGTTGGATGCTTCAAGCTTTCAACTAAAAACTCTGTCTTTTTGTTTACTTTTTGGGATTTAACTCACGGTAATGTAATATATGCAGTTTCCATTTTGCGTTAAAATTTTTTTAAGGAAGAGAATGGAAGAAGGATGGAGGGAGGAGGAGAGGGAGAGAGGACGAGGAGACTGGGAGGAGAGAGAGAGAGAGAGAGAGAGAGAGAGAGAGAGAGAGAGAGAGAGAGAGAGAGAGGGGGGGGTAGATGAGTCGAGGAACAGAGAAAGGTTGGGAGAGAAATTACTAAACTGCTCAAACAACAAAAGAAGAGTGGATAGGAAGGAGAAACAAGGAATAAGAAGGTGAAAGAAGCCAAGGGATATATAGATAGAAAAGGGAAATGAGATAAGACGAGGAAGAAATATAAGAGAAAGGCTATATAAGACGGATAAATATATTAGAAGAACTTGAAAACAAATTGGTGATAAAATAAAGGATAGGGGAGAGCTAATATGAAATGACTTTTTAGTATTCGTAAAACCATCATAGAATTTTCAAAGATAAAAATGTTTTAAACGAATTTTAATGAAGATATTCTTAAATTTGTAAAACATAAAAACTAAAAGTGAGGTGAAAAGGAAAGAAAAGAAAAGAAAGGTGAAGAAAAAGAGACAAATGTGTTGCGCTCTCTTTGCATTAATGTTACAATAAAAAAAAAAGTATACTTATTATGTTTACAGTAACGAAGGAAGCTATTTGCATTAATTTTTTACATTGTTGTAAAGCTTCAAACATACACAGGGTAATATTCTTTAAAAATAGAAAAATGACATTGCCTAATATGTCAGAAATTGAACATGTCCAATTGAGCAACTTAGGGCCCGTTCACATTTATGGAACTCAACTGTATTGATATTGATTAGAGCTGAAAGAACTGAACTGAACTGATTGGAGCTGAACTGAACTGATTGGAGCTGAACTGAAATGCACCGAACTGAGTTGAGCTGAAATGAATATTTTATGAGAGAGGGAAATTAGGAGCTCAACTGAACTGAAATTGAGTAAATGTGAACATGCCCTTAGTTTCGGTCGAAACCAACTAGACATGCATACTTTATATATTTTCATGATTATATATGTTTAATGTTTTGTTAGGGTTAATAAGAGTAGATTTTGAGTTAATAAAACCCACAGTTCATTCTTTAATTAATAAGACCCATATTTCTTTTTGGAGATGACAAAAGCAATTTTATTCCATGTATAAAAAATATGCTATATGATTGATTGCCTATGCGAAAGAGAGAGATAGAGAGAAAGATATGGTCACTGAATTGCCTATTTAGAACAAAAAATTCAACCTTTAGAATCATGATAGGGGGGTGAGAGATAAAAATGAGAAGAAGATGGAGATGGAGATGGAGAGAGAGAGAGAGAGAGAAAGAGAGAGAGAAGCATGGACAAAGGAATGTGTCGATAGAGAAGAAGACGAATTAGAGAGAGGCCGGGAATGAGAGAGGGGGTCGAAGAGAGAAAAGGGGCCAAGAGACAAAAAAAAAGGGCCAATGGATAGAGGGTAAGCTAGGAGGGGGGAACACTGAGAGTGGAGATAGGTAAGAGAGAAAAAATATGGGTAGGGAAAAAGATAGAAAGTGAGAAAAAAAGGTCCAGGAGTGAGGAGCTAGAAGAAAAGAGAAAGATAGAAAGAGAAGTTAGGAGAAAAAACGAGTAAATCAAGAGAGAATGAAAAAAGGGCCAAGAGAAAGCGATAAGGGTTGCAAGAGAAAGAAATAGAGCAATAAAGGAAAAGAGAGGCTAGGAGAGGAGAGAGATGGGTTGAGAGAGAGAAGTCCAGAGAGAAAGAGATAAAGAGGGTGGAAGAGTGAGGCAAATAGAGAAAAGCTAAGAAAACTATAGGGGACGGGGGAGAGAGAGGGGAGGAGTTGGGGGGAAGGGGAGCAAGTGTAATCTATACTTTTCAAAACCTTTTAGAGGATGGAATAGGGACAAGAAGAATTAAAAAGAAAGAAAGAGACTAAGAGAAAGAGTAAGGGGCGAGAAGGAATGAATGAGTGATATGGAAACAAATTTGATCTATAATTTTCAGAGCCATTAAAAATAATGGGGGGAGGGGGGGGAGGGGGGGGGAGGAAGAGAGAAGGGGGGATTTAGGGCAATACAAGAAGGAAGAGGTGAGAAACAATTCAAAAGACCATTTTGAGTGTTTAAATGTGTAAGAGACTTAGATACTATGGGGGTGGAAGATGGTAGGGAAAAAAAATGGGAATACGAAATAAAGAAGGTAAAATAGCGATGGATTTGAAGAAAGGAGAAAAGGAAGAAAAATTCTTAAGAGAGTATTATCTTTAATTTAGTAGTAATCGAGTAGGGTTTACAATACTTTTCACATAAGTCATGTGTTAAAATGTAAAGGAAGATGGAAAAAAGAGAGACCAAATAGTTTTTTTTTTTTTTTTTTTTATAAAAAGTAAGAAGAATAAAAAACGGTTGGCTCAACCAGGTACTCTTTGCTACACTTAAGTAGGATATTCGTTGCAAATTCCTTCTTTATTTTAGAATTATTAGAAGAGAAAAGAGAATAGTTGTTCTTGAAGATCGTTCGGTATAATTCGGCATACAAAATGATTTTTTAACCCGTTCTATAAACTTTATACATTGCTTAACACAAGAACAGTTCTAATGTGTTTTATAAGGCCTATTTAAACTGTTCTCTATTCCCTTTTTGTAGTAGTACGAAGGTGAGAAAAAGAGAGAGATGGTCACTTAATTTCCAATTTTATGTGCTCAAAACTTAATATTAATGTGATAGTTTGTATAGATGATTAATAATACATTTAGAACAAAAAATTCAAACTTTAGAATAAAGATTGACGTGGAGGGAATGGGAGATTAAAAGGAGAAGAATAGGGGGGGAGAGAGAGAAGGGGGAGGGGAAGGGAGAGGAAAAGGAAGAGAAAGGAAGAGATAGACAGAAAAAAGGAACATGGCCTGGGAGAGAGCAAGAGAGGAGCATGGATAAAGGGATGTGTCGAGAGAGAAGAAGCCAAGTTAAAGAAGGGCCGGTTATGAGAGGGGGGTCGAGAGAGTGAAAATGGGACATGACACAGAAAAAAGGGATAAAGGGCAAGCTAGAAGAAGAGATGAGAGGAGTCGGCACACCGAGAGAGAAGAGAGGTCAGGAAGAGAGAAAGAAAGAGAGGTAGAGAGAGAGAGAGAGAGAGAGAGAGAGAGAGAGAGAGAGGGTGAGAAAAAGAGTACGCGACAGAGGGTGAGAAAAATTTATTTGTTTTAGGACATACCTTGACACCTTGTAACTCATTGTCCGAGCCCTCTCGATTGTACTAGTTTTTTGATTCCTACGATGTGGTTTCTAGGTGATAGGAGATGCTTTGTTTGTTGAAGAAAAAATGGATTGGCGAAGTATGAGAAAAAGAGATGGAAGGGCATTGCCGGATTGGCGAAGTATGAGAAAAAGAGATGGATTGGCGAAGTATGGTTTCTAGGTGATAGGTGATATGACACCTTGTAATATCATGTATGCCAAATGGCTGATATATTACATAATTAGTTGTTTTTGATGGTGAGGATAATGTATCCCTGATATTTACAACTGTTTTGAACTTCTACTTGCAGCAAAGGTTAGCCAGCTGGGAGAAGAAAAGGGAGGAAGAGCATTGCCGGATTTTAATGGAGGAGGCACAGCGCAGACAAGAAGGTGCTATGTGGTCAGAAATAAAGAAGAAACGAAATACATTGGTTGACAGCTGGGCGACTCGGTGAGGCATGCTGTTTAATGTCAAGAGTATTAATATAAGATGTGCTTGAGATGTCTGAATAAGTGTTCTCAATTCCCCTTCATTCCTCCCCCTTTTACAAAGCTGCATCCTTATTTTTAACTATATTTTGTATACCTCATGCTGCTTTTTCAAGGTTGCTGTTTGTTTTTAAAAAATTAATTATTCTTTTGCTTGGAGGGTGGGAGTGGGAGGGGGAAGGTGGATGGAGATATATTGCCTGTTTTGATCTTTAGAAGTATGCTTACATAAGCACTGGTCTGGACATTTAACTGCAAACCATGTCCATACAGTTTATCTCTAGATCTCTTCAACTTTAGTTCTTTGAAAGATGTCAAAAGCACATATGATATGCTTACCATATTCCATAGGAAAATTTCACATTTGCTACTAGGGAAAGCACCCGTGTTCACATTTGCTACCCCTTTAATTTTTTATTTTATATTACTACCACACAAACACACTAACTGTTAAAATCACTACCACTTAACGGAATCCGTTAGGATTTCCGTTAAGTTTATTAAAAAAAAAATTTAAAAAAATTAAAAAATTTTAAAAAAATTAAAAAAACAAAAAATAAAAACCAGCCACCCAAAAAAACCCTAGCCCTCCCCGTCAGCCACCCTCCCCCCCTCCCCCCTGCCGGCGGCCAGCGCCCAAAGATGCGGCGGCCAGCGTCGGAATCGAACCCCTCCCCTTCCCCACCCAAAACCGACAACCCTAACCCTTATTTCCCTGCCCGAAACAACCCTAAACGTAGTTTTAGGGTTTCGCGTAGGGTGGTTTTGGGTGGCAGGGAATTCCTTCGTCGCGGCCAGAAAAGGGAACGGGGGACGAGGAGGGGCTGAGATCGGGTTTTTGAGGGGAGAGGGGCTGGGATCGAGGGGGGTTTCGAGGGGAGAGAGGGGGCTGGGAACGCGACACCGGCGCCGACAGGGTGGGTGGTTGGAGTCGCGGGTCGGGGCTGCGAGAACGGGGAAAGGGAAAGGGAGTTCGTTGTGGTGGCTGGTCGGCAGCAAGAAAGTTGTTCGCTGGTGGCTGGTTTGGTCGGAGTCACGGACGGTTGGCTGGACAATGAGTGGTGGTTGCGGTGGTTTGATGTTGAACAGCGGCGAGCTGGTGGGTGAGAAGAAGTGGTGGGTGGGAAGGAGTGGTGGCTGGACGGTTGTTGGATGGTGGTGACGGAAATAGTAACGGTGTCTGTCAAGTGGTAGTGATTTTTAAAAAACTCTGATTTAGGTGGTAGCAATTTAAAATAAAAAATTAATGCGGTAGTAAATGTGAAGCAAGGTCCTTTTACTGGTAGCAAATGTGAAATTTTCCTATTCCATAACTTGCATCAATATGTGTAATTTTAAAATTATTGAATTGTGTATGTATGAATAAGTAGTTGTAGTTTCTATCATGACTTGATAAAAGGCATCAATATAAGTAAGTTTGGGGGTAATTTAAAGACAAATTAATTTGTTTTCCTGATGTGTTCACATCGATGCAACCATTGAGACTTTTGGTGGTTCATTTTGTTTATTATTATAGTCATTATTAATTAAGAACTTTTGTATGAATTATTTTTAAATGTATGTTTTGTGTTTACAATTTGTATAGGTGCAATGAGAGTGATCCTATTGTCATTCATTAAATGGTATTTGTGTTTACAATTAGTGAAACATTTTTCTCAATTTCTGTATAATTGGCCTTCTCATTTGAAATTTTCTTGTCCTTGAGATATTGAGGAAATGTGAAGTGTTATGTTCAAGATTGAGGTTACATTAATGAGCCTTCACACACTTTCCCTAATTTACTGTGCCACTCTTGGTGCTTCGTTGGGGGAATTTGGGTTCCTATCTTTTTGATTTATTTTTTGTTACGATATAAAAACTATAAAAAGTTATGAAGCCTTTTTTCTACCGGCATTTTGGCCATGTGTTTTCTTATATTAGCTGAGTCTGTGAGGAGGCTGAGAGAAAGCTTATTTGAGGGAGAGGGGGTTCTTGTGGGTAATAGTGAGGGGAAATATATTTGGTCTAGCCGCCTCTCTTTCTCCTTTTGGTGGGGGAGGGGGCGGGAGGGAGGAGAAAGGTGGAGTCTGTTTGCTCTGTAGAATGCGTCATGTAGGTTAGCCTTTTGGTGCATGTAATGTTCCATTTTGTCTACTGTATAAATTTTTTGAAATGATTGCTTTTCTTATGTTCCTGAATACTTTCTTATTACAATTATTATGTTTTAGTTTTGAGATTTTTTTGGTTCAGGAGAAATTCTCAGGATGTAGAACCAGGAGTGGGAAAGCGGGTTTCTTACCTGAATAGGGAGAAGAAGTTAGATTCTTTTTTTGGTCAACGTCCAGTTGCTCCTGTGGGCCCCAAAAGGATTATATTTGTATGGAAGTGTGGGAAGTGGTAAGCTGTGGTTCTCTGTCTTCTAGACATTTTAAAAAAAATAAATGTTTAGTGGGTATGAATATGATAGAAGATTATTTAGGGCCCGGATTGAAATAGAGGGATGGATTCCCCCAAAGTTGTCTGTTGAGTTTTTAGAGAGGATATTTCTCAACTCTTTTATGTCTATCTTTGTAGGAAAAACTATGCTCATGGACATGTTTATATTGCAACAGAAGGGGTTGTTAAGCATCGAAGAAGATTTCACTTTCACGAGGTAAATAACGGAGAAATTTTTTGAAGAGAAAAGCTTTTGGGTATAGCGCTGCTGGTGATTAAGCCATTTGTTTTTCATGACCTTTTACGGGCAGGCTATGCTAGAAATTAATGAACATATGCATAATGTATGGAAGAATCAAGTGGAAGAAAAACCCATGCAGTCAAGTATATCTAGCTGGATTATGAATCTTCCCTTTGATACCAAAGTCAAAGAATGGCTGGCTGGGGAAGAACACTATAAGCAAGAAGTGCAAATGAACCACATTCTTCCTGCTGTGGCAGATAGATTTTTGGTTGGTCAAGAAGTTGGTCAAAGAGGTGCTAGCATTCTTTACTTTGATGAGATACAGGTTAGTTTATCTAGTGATGTTCAAAGGTGTTGTGACCTGTGAGACTTTACCTGTGTTAGTGGGGACATTAATAGATGTGGTTGCATGACTTTAAAATTTTTTTCTCAGTTTGGGTCTTAGTATTCATTGAGATGTGAGAATTTGAAATTGTGTTTGAAATATATAGATTTTTTTAACTAGTTAGGGATTGGAGATTTTTTTATATTTTAAGTCTAATTATGTTTATGATTGGTTTGGGTTGTTTCCTTGCCCAACTCATACATTTTCCTTGCAGCTGTTAGCCTTATATCCTTTGCTTACAAATGTATATTGTTTGGTATTAACTATGTTGTTTTTTTATTAATCTGGATTATAAATTTTCAAATAGGCAAAGGTATCACCAATAAATTTCTTATTTGATGATTAAGAAGCATACATTTATTATTTAGATGAGAAAACGTAATAAAATATTTTTGAATTTCCCAAAAGCTTTTCAATGATAATGTTAGAAAAATCTGATAAATAAGATTTTGTTTTTTTTCAACTCTTGTGAGACTCTTTTAAAAATATTTTGCTTTGAAGTTATATTCTTTAAAGGTTAATGGAAGGATTTATTTAAAAAAAAAAACTTAATACAATTGTTGGGATAAGAAAGATTCACATATGATTTTCATGAATTTGGAGAAGGCGTATGTTAACATGCGGAAGAGAATACAAGGAGAGGCATTTTTCATGGAACTATATTGTCATTGTTATGGACATGTATGAGGAAGCTTTCACGATTTCATGAGTGTGCAAACCAATGCTAGAAAGATAGAAAAGCTCCCTATTACAATTAGAGCACATTAAGGTTCTACACTTGGCTCTTTTCATTTTGCCATTGTCATGGGTGAATGCAATGAACCCATTCCCACCACCACCCGTGACACTCACCTACAGCAAGCAGCGGGGCCAGACCAACAACAACAACAGAGACCAACACCAACAACAAGCAAAGAGAGACAGAGGACAGATGAGCAGCAGGGCAGACAGGCCACCTTAGGCCATTTGTTTGTATTGTGCAAAAGTGAAAAGAAGACAAGAGTAGTACTTGTAGTAATTAAGGCCTTGTTGCCAACTTATGCAATGTAGTAGTAGTATATATAGAGTAGTCTAGAGTAGAGAGTTTTTAGGCAGAAAATTATTGTAGTAAGTTCTTGGAGAGTGTTGGCCATCCTTGCCAACTTATGCAATGTAGTAGTAGTATACCATAGCAATATGCTCATCCTTGCTGGTGGTTAGGAGGTGGTCAGAGAGAAAATCAGAAAGAAGAAAAGAAGTATTGTACTACTTAGCAAATACAAAGACCAGAGAGATAGAAAAGTGGGGGAGGTGGGTGAAGAGATGACATGTGAATTATCAAATTTGAGGAAGTATAAATGTAGGGTTCACGGGTTGTGAGACAAAATAGAGATGTCTCACATAACATAACATACCAAATGTACAAGGAAGAAGGAGAAAGGAAGAGAGAGATAGAAAGAGTGAAAAAAGGTTGGGGTAGGGCCCACCTTTTTGTCTGACATGGTTTCACGTGCAAAAAAGACAATAGAATTGGGATCACAAGTACAGATAGTATATTTTGTACCACTGAGGAGTTTTGTAAGTACCACTGAAACTGTATTTTGTACCATTGAAATCTCCAATGGTATTATTTGACAGCCTAATGGGACATTTGAACCTTTTGTGAAATACCATTGAAATCATATCTTGTACCACTGATAATGTATTTTGTACCAATGAATCTACAATGGCAAATTATAAATTCCGCATAAAATGACCAACCTGCCCCTGCCAGTCACTTCTAAATATCTCTCAACCCTCCGTTTGGAATACCTCTCAAAAAATAAAGATTTTTACCTACTCATAGTATAATCACGTGTTTTCATCCTCAGATAGTCAAATTTTAGGTTTTTTTTTTTCATTATATATATTTTTTTGAAGATTTGACTAGTGGATAGTGCTTACTTGTATTTTTTTTTTTTAACCGTGATTTATTTAAAGAGGTATTTTTTTAATGTATCTAAAAGTTAGAAAAAAAAAAACTGTCACTTTATTACTGTTATATACTTTGTCGTGTGTTTCCTTCTTATATACGGAGTAATTTTTTATATTTTCTTAAAAAAAATAATTTATGATTAAAAATTTAATTTTATATGTTGAAAAAATAATTTATTATACATTAATGGCCTTGTCCCCGTACCCGTGTCCAAATTTCAGACAGAGTCCCCATTTCTTGGAATTTTGACATTGACGTTTTGGACACTCAGATCCGTACCCGTATTCGACCCTCCTTTCCAGAGTCCATGTAACATAGATAATAAGATAGTGGAGTCAAGACAAAAATAATATATAATGTGAGTGTGGTTTCTATATTTGATAATGGGGCACTGAAAAATAATATATAATGTGAGTGTGGTTCCCAATCAGATTATTTTCTCCTTTTTTTTTTTTAATTATGATTTTGAGTGATGCAAGCTGTAAGTCAACTATTTAAACCCTGAATACTCTTAATTTTCAGGATGGAATGCAAAAGGAGATCTTCCTAAAGCTTTTTGAGAAGTTGGAAGAAAATTGCCAGTGTTCTTATGGGTAGTGAGATAGATTATCGCTGACTTGTTGCTCAGGGATCCAAAAGCCAGGTGAGAGCTGGTTGTACTTCACAAGTTTTACTCATGCAGGCCTTTTTTTATTTTTTTTCCTATCAACTCTACCTTGCATACTTGGTTATGGTTTCCCTTCTTAATTCAGGTATCTCCATTCACAGGTTAACTACTTCTGCCCTTAAGATAGCAAGGCATTGCAGGAATTTGACAAAGCGTGGTATGAGGTCACTAATGAATATGGAGTTGTGACAGCTGAGTCTATTCCAGTGATGTTTGGAAGGGATTATTTTATTTCTGTAAGTCTATTGTGATTTTGTAACACCTGTTTGATTAATTAGGTTCATTTATGCAGGTCTCTAGATGTTCCTCAAAGCTGCAATGGGGTTGCACGTTTTTCCTTTGAGTATCTTTGTGGAAGACCGGTACATTTAATTTGTGCATTGTCAATTGCCTTTGCTTTTGGATTAGTTTATATTAAATACCAACATTTGTTGTTTTTATTCTTCTTAGGTTGGGGCTGCAGACTATATTGCATTAGCTGAAAATTACCAGTCTTTATTTCTGACATACTGGCAATAAGCATGCGTATCAGGGACAAGGTATGAATCGCTGCGTCTTTTCATGTCCTTTGTAGTGGGTAAAAATTGATTAATTTCATGATGCTATCCAATAATAATTTAATGACTAAAAACCTGATCAGTTTAGATCAATTTGAATATCCGAAGATTTAACAAGGATCTTCAACTAGTAAATCATTTTGGCTCTATCTTAGCTGTGGCGGCTTCACTTATGATCTTTAATCATGCCATTAAATACCAGCTAATATGTTATGTATTGGCCTATGCATATCAGTCATTCATATTAAAGTATTACTTCCGTACTTTATAATTTTTTTAGATTACTGATTTTGCAAGTATCGTGCTAGACTATTGAGATGGATGTGGACACTTGACAAACATACAAATTTCCTGACATTTAGTTTGACACCTGGAAACATACTGATTTCCAACACTAGTGGCCATGCCTGAAATCCTTAGACAAAGCTTAGTAACTGTGTTAATTATCTACACTTGCTCAACGGAATTATTGCTATGTTTACTGATTGGTTATATCCAAACTTTATGCATTAACCTCTAGGACACTGTTTCATGTTTGAGAAGTATATTTAATGCTTTTGATGTGTCAAATGTTATCGCTTTCAGGCACGGAGATTTATTACTCTCATAGATGAGCTATATAACCATCACTGTCGTCTAATTTATTCTGCTGCTTGCTCCATTGATGACCTTTTCCAAGGAACTGAAGAAGGAACTCTTTTTGATTTGGAAAGGCAAGTGCTAGTTTCTTCATTATCATTGCTTTGTGAATTGTTTTGGGCAAATATCAAGTTAAGGTGTTATATTTATTGATCTTTCACCTCTTGACTCAGATATTGTGTGCTAAATTTTAACACTTAGAATATTCTGTGCATTAATATTGCAGCGTGTTACAATATAGGGTGTTAAATTGCTGATACTACTGATGGGAATTAATGTTGGCCAGACCATCCAATCTTCTGTTAAATGTACTTCTAAGCTTGCTTACAATGCCATTTTGTGTAGTTTTGCTTCGCCCTTTAAGTGGCTTGGGATGCCCCAACATCGATTATATTTGAAATATGTGGTTGGAAAATTACTTAGGTTTTTTGGATAGAGAATATTGGCTCCATGCCTTTTAGAATATTTAGGCACCCATATAAAGTCAATGCATAAAGTCAAGTGGTGTTTAAGTTTATAATCTTGACCTGAACGTCACATGATGATTGACCATTGTGGATATTAGACTACAAAACTTTATGCGAACTCTTTAGAACAAGTTCCGTTTAATGAAAACCTGACTCTTCATGTTGCGGGTATTCGGCTTTGTGCTTCTTTTATGTCTGTTACCAAAATGTATCCAAATTTATTAACATTAGAAGAAGAAAGCATGTTATTGAGGTACTATTGGTTTAGATGCCATGCCCCTATGTTCATATTTTTGGAAAAAAAAAAATTTCTATAAATTTAGTGGCTTTGTGCCTTTTGTCAGACTGCTATGTCAGTCTGTTGCACCCAGGTGATTTTGATACTTGACCGGTTGGATTTTATCACCCCATATTCTGGTAGTTCAGATGCTTGTCTGCTATGTTGAGAGTCTCAGCACTTTTATTAAGTTCAATTGAGCTTGCCTGTGTTAAAATCATTGTGAATTTATTTAGCCAGGGTTGATGTTCATGTCAAACTTTTGCTGGATTGACATTCTAATTAAGTATTGTTGCATTCCCAGGGTAATTATATGTGGGTTCTTTGGGCCTTGCTTTGAGCTTCTTTTTGCCATAACATGTTTTCTGCTTCTATTATTGTGTCTATGCTGCATACTTTTGATATGCTGCAATAAGAATTACTCCGTACCAGATAACAATATCAATATCTGGAAACTTGAAAGCTATGTTACATTGACATGGGTACGGGTATCCGATATTGGTACGGATCCGAGTGTCCGATTCGTCATTTTCAAAAATTTAGGACACGGGGACACTGTCCTTACTTTGGACTCGGGTACAGATACGACAATAAAAGAAAAAAAATAGGATACTCGTAGCAAGTCCCCATAAAAAAATTAGCAATTTTTATTTTAAATTAGACTGTATAATGTACTATGTACAGTACAACTACTTTTTTTTTTTTTAACGAAAAGTATTACTACTAGACCTAAGTACCTAATATAATGGAAGCCAGTACATTCACACTCTAGTGTGTAAATGGATCTTGCACACTCCATTTTCATTGGGTGAAATGACATTTTTTTTTTTGTGGACCCTAATTTTTTCAATTCAAATTGAAATGAAATTTTATGTAAATTTTGTAAGGTTTTTAATTCAAATTTCAAACTAAACTTGAACTTCCTACCAACCAATTAATTGTTTTTTTTTCATCAAACCAATCCCCACCGTTGTAGTCGCCGGAAAAGTTTGTGTTGTTGGCCGGAATACTTACAACCATAGTCGCATGTTCTACGTAGTCGATTTGTGCATGTTTTGTAATTATCCTGTTGCCGTCGATGGGGATATCAAGGTGATTATTGATTTTTAGTTCATTATAACCATGAATTCTGATTTGGTTGAGTACCTTGTATATTTACAGGCACTGTCACAGCGGAAAATAACTCAGTGTTATAATTTAGTTTATAATATCATTTTTGTTATTATGGTATGTGAAAAGTCGACCAACACTTTATTTGTTGTTAAATAGATTTGTGTTATGAAAATGTTTGTGCTGATACCCTTTACCAAATTGATAGTGATAGCGTTCTCTATTTCCGTAGTGCTAGGTTCGATCCCTACATCCCAAGGGAATTTTTTAAATATTTATACCATTGTAGTGTTCATAGACATCAAAACGTATTTTGAACTTGCAATTAGCGTGCTGATACCCGTAGCTTAAATGGTTATGTATGTTGTGGACTTACTCCGCGTCCAGGGTTTGATTCCCGGTGCTTGGACAGTTATTATTATTATTATTTTTTTTACGAAATCAATATAAATGGGCTCAAACCATGTATTTCTTGGATGGCCCAAACAACTGGTTTATATTATTGAAAATTTCATGGAGAATTTCATATTGTACAATATATTTTTGTTCTTCCCCTGACAAATTTCATGGATGCATTGCATCACTGTGTTTCACTTAATTCTTACATTTTTTGAGTTGTTTATACTGTCAATTAAAATGGTTGTTAGGTTATTTAGTACTATATATTCAATTAAGTCTCCAATTTTTGAATTGAATTGAAACAAATACGCCGTCAAGTTTAGATGGGTGAAGTTACTAGTGCAGTGTTTAATGTCTTCCATGGTGGCAAGCTTATTTTTTTATCCTGAACTTTGTTACCAACTTGGTGAATCCTTCACCGTTGAATTTATCGAAAATGAGTTCGCGGCCGAGAGATTGAAGGCGTTAATTGATGGGTTTGGTTATGATGTTTATGGCATAAAATATGGTCCTCCGAAATGTATGAATGACGAATTGCTGGATCTGGTGGATGGAGACGGTTTTAACAAATTAAAAGAGGTGGCATTCACCAGTCGAACGATTAATGTATATATCATACATAAACAACCTTTGAAGGCGGAGGTTTGTAGAAGGAAGAAGCATGTGGCCTGTCGTAAAAGGGTAAAACATGTGGCAGTTAATCAAATACTAGAACAATCAGAAATTGATGCCGCAGCATTACCAAAGGTACACATTTTTTGTAATTGCTTTGACTATAATTTTTAAAGTTTAGTTTTTATGTTGTATGTAGAAGGTGGTTTTATAATAGATTATTGTTGCTGTGTAATTTAATATCATATTGTTATTATTGATCTGATTCCAACAATAATTTTTGATCCTAGACATCTGAGAATAAAAATTATGTTTTGATTTCACCTAACAGTTTTAGTTCGTTGATATAATTAAACATGCTTATTGTGACAGTCTGGTGGTGTCCACAAGAACCTTAGTTCTTTTGTTAAACTAATTGGGAAGTTGAATGAGGATCAAAGAAGCTGGGTCGTGAAAATGGGTTTTGGCAACTTGCTTAATCTGTCCGTTACAAAGATTGATCAATCCTTTATTAGATGGATTGTTTCAAGGTTTGATCCTGTAACCCATTCACTTACAATAAGGGAGGACTTGACAATTGTTGTGGATAGTGAAATGGTGGGATGGGTTTTAGGAGTCCCTGGTGGGGACATCTTGTTTTATCCAGAGAAGGCTTACTACGAAGAATTCAAACTATTGAAAAAAATTTACAAGGAGAATTCGCTGCGCGGTGCCGTAAAACGTTCTAAGTTGTATTAGAAACTACGTTATGAGAAACATAACAAGTCAATGTTCAAGCAACACTTTCTGCTGTACACATTGGGCGTCTTGCTTTGTCCAATGGATAATAAAACTCGGATAAGTTCTTCCCATGTATATTATCTGAATAACGCTAGTAATGCGTATGAATATAATTGGGGTAAGTACATGTTGGAGTGGCTTACCAAGTACAGTGATAATTGGGAGGTGCTAGGTTGCGGAGCACTTTTACTCGTGGTAAGTTTCCTTAACAAAGAAAGATATGTTGTTCAATGAATGATTCAATCAAGAAACAGCCGATGATTTCCTATTGTTATTTGATGCAGATTATTTACCTAGACCGGATAAGGCATGCAAGTATCGTAGACTGGAAAACTAATGGATGCAGGATTTGTGAATAGACACAAGACAATGTTGATAAGGCAATAAAATATGTCCACATTCACCAAGGTCGTTATGGAAAATCAAAGGTATTTACAAGATTATTGCAACCTACTTATATTACCAAATGAAGTTGTTAATTAGTTTCGTTTTTACAGCTAACAAAATTATTAACCATACACCATTGGTTTCACATGATGTTGAAGGTGTTGTTTATGGAAAGCCATACCCAATGAAATATGGGAATTACACTCCGCAATGTTGATTACGGCAAATATCATTAGTTATGTTTAGGTATATGTTGTTCTCACAATAGTGTACCTTCAAAGTTGTAGTCTATGTTGTTGTATATGTTATATCAAAACTGTGTACACTAATGTATTGTATTAGTTGTATGTATACTGTAAACGGTATAACAAACTGTAAATGATAAAATGATACTTTAAACATGAATCTGATTTTATGTATCATGGGAATAAAATATTATTTTCTTCCAACGGTCACTTGTTATATTTGAATCATCAACGGTCAACAGCCTTGTCTATAAATTACTCTTTTGCTACAATTGAATGGCATTCAAATAATTAGGGCTTTGAGACAAAGCTTCAATCATATTCATATAAAAATTGAATGTTAAGATGACTGTAGTTGAAGAAACTTCCTCCAATAATGAATCATTCACTTCTTCTTACTATCTCGATGACTCCGGCTTACATTCATGCAAGCACAATCTACCAGCCAAGAAACTAGTGTGCAAAAAAACATCTAACGCCGGAAGGAAATTTTACCGCTGTTCATATTGGAAGGTTAGGTTATGTCCCCAATTTTTTTTTTCATAAATAATTCTGTTATTTTGTATACGCATAAAATTGAATTGATTTTCATGCATAGGATGATGACTGTGGTTATTTTTGTTGGGAAGATGAAACAAACGAGGTTGAATCAAATAATTTAAGGACTGCATTGACACAACTAAAAGAACAATGCATGTTGTTGAGGTGCGAGGTAGACAAGTATAAGGTTGAAAATAACATGTTACGAGAGAAAATATTAGAGATGAAGAGTTATTCCGAGTCATTGGTTCTCAAATTGGTCATTATTGAAAAGGCAAGCATGGACTTGCAAATCAAGATGATGGATAAAACAACTGTTGATAGGTGGATGTGTGTAATTGTAATTTTCTGCATTTCATTGTGTATTGCTTATGCAACCAAGTGGTAATTTAAAGAATGTTAACAACTAATTCTAAATGCAATAAAATGCGATTATAGACATTATGCTAATTTATGATATGATTCTACAAATAATAATATGACTCCAAATATAATACTATGATTTTTGGAAATTCATGGTGAGGCTGTTTAATTAAAAACAGAGGAGGAAATGTTAAATAGTTTAGACTACTCCCTTGTTTAAAAAAACGACAAAGACTAAAAAGTTAAAAGTTTCTGCTTAAAGAAATTACCTAGTTCGATTTGACTTGAAACATAGAAAATAAATTGTTCATACTTCAAATGTCCCCAAATCTACAAAAGTAGACCATCTAGGTTGTTTTTGACTTCATTGCACGTCCCCATTAACATCCTCCATATCATTTATTTTCGAAACAGGAGATCATTCTTTTCATACATCTGCAATTAAGAGGACCATTTCGATGTTAATATTTTGTTGGTAAAAATAAGAAACCTAAACATTTTACTGAAACAAATACTCACACGAAGCCATGAGAAAACAAACTGGGTTTGACTTTAGAGGAAGAGGATACAAACCATGCCCGTCTCATGGACTGATTTTGCTGTTGGTACGTCCTCACACTTGACAAACCTATACGTTTCAACGTCTGGTGACGGACCTTCCAAGAGTGCATCGACTGTCAATCCAAGAATCTGCTTAAAGTATTTTCCCTATTCATTTTTTTAAAAGAATTAATAAAATAAAAAAAAAACAAATTAGCAATCAATATTGGGTCTTAGGAGATTATCCACAAACATTTACATGAAACTGGTTCACCACATAATTAGCCTTCTTACCAATACCAATATCCTATCCTCATGCCTTTTGTCTTCTTCATCCTCATCCTCTTCAGGCGTGTTTTGGAAATCAATTATAAATACATTTTTGCGTTCCACATTGAGAATGTAAACACACCATCCTCCATCGACAAATATGGGCATAATCACCTATGTCCCATATGTAACACAAATCCACAAGTTCTTATTCAGTTAGCATACACAACCAATCTATGGAATTTGGGTATGGAAAGATCAATGAATAACACAGTTTGACTGTTATAATGTTAACATAGAGTTAGGAGTGAAGACACACCTTCCGATTATCCTTGAATTTTCTCCCTCCAGCCAAGAAATAGTTGTCGATCATTTCCGATTCATCAATCAAGAGTTGTTCAACAGCAGGCTTAGGTTTTGCATCCTCTTCCAGTAGGTTGCACTGGAAACATAAGTCAATGATATAAAAGTTAAATAAGCCAATTATAAAACAGTAGCTTAATATTTGAATTTGGTAATATACAGCACAAATTGCGTACCAAAAATGATGGCCTAAAGACGTACAATCCAAAATCTGCATTACCGGAGTCTTCATTGTTTGTGTAAACTGCAAATGCGTCCATAACCTATTTTTTGTATAACACAATATTAATTATGTCTTTTACTTTAAATGTTCCCCACACATACTGTTTGAAATAGAGGTTATCGTTATATAATTTAATCATTACCTCTATTGGAATGGGAGACTTCTTCTTACATGCTTTGTGTACCAATTGACGGTTGACTGTTACATCATACCACTTGAACAAAATCTGATCCTTAAACCTGTTTGATTAAAACACTTATCATAATATACTCCAACACATGAAGGTACACATATAAGCGTTATGGCAAAAGTTGTTACTGACGTAGTATAGTTTGACCTTCTGTCACAAATCGCCGTGATGCTGCATCTCTGGTGATAAAAAATCTGGGGCAAGCCCTCATTGTCATCAATGTCGCTCAGGTAATCGCTGTCGCAGTCCACTTCTGGTTCTGCATTGTTTTCATTCCGGTCATCATCACCCCCGCCTTCCCCACCACCATCTTCCACCGTTTTATCTTCATCACCATCATTTCCCTCGTTACCATTCTTTTCATTATCAGGCCCACCCACATCTCCTTTCCCAGATTTGGGGTTTGTGGCCTCTATATTAGGCTCATCGTCATCATCACCATTATTTCCTAGTCCCCCTTCACTCCCATCATCACTTGCAGTTTCTTCATCATCTTCATCGTCCTCCGTATTCCTATCCTTGTCCTCATCATCGTCATCAGCTTCGTCATCCTCACTGTTGCTCTCAGTGCTTAAATCATCCTCACTTGATTCCTTTTTACCTTTTGTCCTTTTCTTTTTTGTGATAACATCCTTTGTTTTTGTTCTGCCACCTTTCCCAGTGGTGCTTGTTTCCCTTGTTTTCATTTGTACCTGTGAAATAGAAATCACGCCTTTATGAATAATAAGCTACTGTAATATGTAAAATGATCCTAATATTTATTTACTTATAGGCAAGAAATGCTAAACTTTTTCAAACACAATGTCATAAACTTTATATGCAAGTAATATACATTTTTATCCCCTTCAACAGGTGTTTGCCTTTGTATCAACCTGCTTCTTGATCTTGTAACCCGTGCAGGGGTTAAAGCAGGTGGAACTACACGAAGTTCCTGAAAGATATTCACAACCAATAGGAGTCAGTCAGCAATAATTAGCAAACAAATCAACCAAAGTTAAGACCACAACTTTTACCTGATTATTTGTCTTTTTTCTGTTACTCCTTTGAGTTCGTCCTACATTGGCCTCTTCCTCATGTCCTTTGCTTGTCTTTAAGAAAAGTTCGAGTAATCAGTAATCTGGTAAGTAAGAGTCTATGAACTTAGTCACACTCGGTTTCAAACTACCTCATCTTCTCCGAAAGAACTATAGTGTTGAATGTCTTTGTATTCTTTCAAGTCCCTGACCTGTGCTCTGCATTTGCGTCTCTTTCTTTTCCTTTCTACGACGGTAACTTTAGGATTCACAGGAGGCGGACTCATCATCCACACAGGAAGGTCCTTCCGCGGACCAATAGGGTATTCTTTCCCATACACAACATCCCTAACAACCTAAACAAAATTCAACAGATCAAAAGCATGTCCCTAACCCCAAGTAGGAAACGTTCAACTTGTATTTGTATACAAAAAAACAATAATTACCTCTGTTGCACCATACGACCCATCAGCAGTAGAGTCTGCACGAATCGCGCGTTCAATATCAGCTTGCTGCCACATTCCAAGCCTTGGTCTATCGGTATGCCACCGATGCCCTTTATCGCCTAATTTCAATCTGTCAAGGTATGTAATCTGCACAGGACAATATTATTATATGACAATCAAATTTAACTAGGCTAGTAAAGTAAAAGATGACTTACCATTAGCACGATGGGGGATCCCTTGACGCCACCCTTCTCTGCATCCAGTTCTTTGTGCTGCTTGATCATCCAGTCAAGCACAAACTTTGAAAAATTCCAATTCCGTGCATCTTCCAGGTACCGCGACTTCAAAATCCAGCATAATAGTGGACTAATCCAATTGTTCAGAGTTGTACATATTAGGTTGCCAAATACATACAAAACATAGGACTGCAAGAACCTCTCCTTGTTGTTCAGATTCTCTGTCATATCAGCATGAACAATGCCATAACCTATACCCCCTCTGTTGGAATAGGAAGTCTTCAGCTTCTTGTACTCTTTGTCCTCTGCATTTTGTACACACCATAAGGACAAATCTGTTCAAATTTCACATTATACGATCTATACAATGGGAGGTTATATAAAGTGTATTCATTATCATAATTTGTTTCCAAAGCTATAAAATCTTATCCTATTACCTGTAACACTGTCTTCAATAGTGAATGTATAATCACTGAACGGCAGCCCATATATCCACCCCACCACTTCATCAGTGATCTTGATCTCATAATCATCCCTAATGCGTAGTAACTGGGTTTCAGGATCCCACCGACCCATTAACCACGACAGAAAAAACCGGTCAAGTTCATTAAACTTCACATCTAGAAATGTGGAAAATCCAGCCTCCCTAATCCATTCCTTTTGAGTAGTGCCTTTTGGTACTGCGTCGACTACTCTGTCTGGATAAATCCTCATAACAGGATACTGCATCATATAATATATTGTCATTTTAACGAGTACATTGTAATCAGGTATAGTAATTTATACCACCAACATTGTCAAATTTATATTTAATTTAAGATATAACATGTATAGGCTTGTTTTTTTTGTGATCGGGGAGGCATGGCCTTCCACGCTTTTTCTTATTTGTTGGTTCAGTTTCTTCTTCTTCACCTTCCGTAATGACAATTGGAACGACATTTTCAAATGCTTTTTCTTTTCCGGGACGCTGCTTTCTTTTTCTTCTGCTGCTTTCTTCTTATGGGGGTTCCTAGTAAGTGACAAAGCAACTCATTCATTTATATTAAATATTACAATATGTACATTTTGATAATTGGATCTATTATAAAAAAATTAGGTAACAACTTACCTCTTCCTCTATGTTCTTATCCCCTAACTCATTTCCACCAAGCTCTGGGTTCTCATCCCCAACTCCCTGTCCACTTTGAACATGAGACTTATCCCCACCTTGTGCTCCAGCATCCTGTCCTACATCCCCTAATAGTGAAGCCTATTTACATAAAACAGAATTGTCAGATTCATTCCCAATCTTATACAATACAATAAATTAAATTGCTTGCATCATTTCTGTACTAATAGAGTCAGGGTTAACTTACTGCAGATGCCCTTGATTCCTTTCCCAAAACTGCATCTTCACCCTCATCGGTGGCATTAGTCTCACCCTCTCCACCATTCCCTTCTGCTGGAGGCTTTTTTTTACACATAATAACAAAATATCCCAAATTTTACACAACATAATAATTTAAATATGCATCATTTTTGTATGAATAGAGTAATGGTGAACTTACTGAAGATGCATTTGATTCCTTCGATGATCTCTCTGATCCAGTCGGTAATTGGTTGAGTACCAAACCCGTTTTTGCCTTGTCTTGGGTCTCAGTACTATGATCCATGATAGTACCCTTCTATGACCCTGCCCCCCTGAAACATTTGTCTGCACAAAATGTGACAAAATATAAATATACACTTCACTAGGTCTTCATAATGGGTGAAAACACTTATTATTGTTGCTAGAGTGTTACATAAAATGTATCATTTTTGGTTTCTTAGTGTCTATTAACAATTACAATTGCTTCTTATCCAAAAGGAACTAATCAATCTTGCAAAACATTGCAGTCAATTGTAAATATAAATACGAAGTACTTTGGTGGAACACAGGACTTACTTCACTTTCAGGATTAGGGTCAGCGCTATGTGCATCTTCTGTAACTTTGTTGTGTTCAGGACCAGGAACATTTGGTGCTCCAATCTGATGCTGTCAAGTAGACAATTTACTCAAATTATTCCAATTAAAACATCGCTTCTAAGAACATTAAGATATCAAGCAAATTATAAATTGTTACCTCAGACTCAGACGCAATTACTGATGCCGTAATAGTGACATCTACCCAATTATTCAACGCAGGATCGTTGTTTAGAACGTCCTTTGGATTGCTTCAGACCCACATGAAAATAACATGGAAACGCTTGTTATTTAATCTACTGAAAGGCTAGTTTTTTTTTTTTTTTTATAAATTTTCATTATTAATTTACACAAAATACCAACTTAATTAGCGAAGCGTGAAGCATTCACAGTGGACGATCCTGTTAGGGTTTTAAAGCATTCTATGTAATTAATAATTCTAATTTTTTTCCCCCACGAACAACAGCAGTCGGAACAACATGCAATAGCAACGCCAATTAAACAAATTGAGTTATGTAAATCGCTAATCAATAAACTAGTGTACAATTAACTACAATCTTTGAAAACCCTATTAATTTGCAAATTGAATTATAATTTGAGTTCAACACTAAGCTTGCAATTTTCAGAATCAAAGTTCTACTACAATCGGGGAATAATTTAAATGCATGAAATTTTGTCTACAAAACAATTAAGACACTTACGATTCTCCAGACGCATCCATGGTGTGTTGAGTCGTTGATGAAGGCAGTTACTTTGAAGTTTTAGAATTAAACTAATAGTTTGAAGTGATTACAGAGGATAACTGAGGAGCAAATGTGAAGAAACGTTTGAATTCTAAGTGAAAATGGAGAAAATGAAACGAAGGCGGGTAGAATATCTATGTTCTAGAATTATGTATCTTAACCGCTTTACATGGTAATTAATATGCAATTTTTATTTTTTGACAGTTAATTAATATTAAATCATTTATAATAATCCATCATTTATTCTCATAAGCCATTATTATACATTATTTAATTTTATTAGGAAACAGTATTTACTTTATATTTTAATTGGTTAGTTTTTTTTATTGAGTAACGTATTGTATAAATTAATGTTTCTTTTTCTATGAAAGAAAACTATTACGAAACTATTACGAAGAAAAAAAAATACGCTTGAATTTATGAATATTAAAAGTTGTTTTTTAACAATAAAGTGATAACTAAGTAAAAACATTATAACACTTCGTTTTTTAAAAAAAAAATTTAAAAAATACAATTGACTAAAAATAAATGATTAAATAATTAAATAGTATAGAATTAAGCTAATGACACCAGAAAATCTAGAGAATCTTAAGGTATTAATTGTAAGACGCCTAAAACAACGTGTAAGCATAATTATTTGTATAAAATAAAAAAAAGGCAAACCAAAACGAAAAATATTTTGCATGAAAAACTCTGACTTGTCAAATCAAAAGTATAGGCACTAGGTGTATAGGGTTGTCGGTTTGTGATTGCTGAGGTCCAATTGTTGCATTTTTTTTAATTCTTTTAATTTTTAACTAAAGCATAGAAATTCCTGATTACTATTTACATGTTATGATACATTCATTTTATTACGTAATTGTAATAATTATTTGACACCAATTTTTTAATACTCATAAATTTTTAATTTACATTAATGATCAAAGTAAATTAACATTTGTATTAGTAAAAATAAATTTGATTCAAAATTATTTGTTAAAAACTTTGAATCTATAACATTTATGGACGGAGGTGTATATGAACCGACCAGACAAATAAACAACTCTAGTTCAATATCGGTTTTAGTTTGTTCATGTTCGTTAAAGTAATAAACCACTCTTTTTATTCACAATTTCAATATTTTAAATAAAAAATACCTTCTTTTTATTCAATAAAAAAAAACTGCCATCCTTCCCCTCACAAAATAAAATAAAAATAGAAAAAACTGCCATCCTTGTATTAAGGAAAACTACCATCCTAATATTATTATTATTTTTTTTAAAAAAAAAATAGTAACCCACTAATTGTATCTATAGTAATATATAAATGAAAGGGGGTTTTGGTTGATAAATTTCACTTCCCAAAATACCCCTTTCATCTTTTTTAATTTTCAAAAGAAAACTACCATAATTTAAAAATATAACTACCATTAAAAAAAAAATAATAAACAAATAAAAATAAAAAACTTACCACCCTTTATTTATTTTTTTATTAGAATAAGGTAGATAATATTTTAGGAAGAAAAAGAGAATCGCGCCATGCATATTAATTTCTTATGTTGCACACGCAATTTGCGTGTGTCTAACAGCTTGTATTTTTAATATAAAATACGATTAAGTTGTTGAATAATACAAGAATCCGGTAGCTTGGGCCTTGGGATAATAATTATATTGTACACGCACACATCATGTGCGTCTCTTAGCTTCTACACTTAATTGTTCAGATTATTTCATGAACAACTGGTATATCTATGTTCATGACACATATATACACTAAGCTTGTTCATGAAACGCGCAGTTAATAATAATAATAGAGTCGTTCATAAACGACTCGCATACATATATGAAATTAATTCGGGTGACCTTGAGCAGATGCTTAGGCTTGCTTCAAAGCCCGGGATCGTGTTCGGACTCACCTAATAAGTTGACTAAACTTGAACATGGAGAAGGTAGTACTAATCTAATTATTGGGTAGTACTCATATAGGCTCGGCTTAACTACAACCCTAATTGTGTAAGGTTGTAAAGGTAGTACTCATCTATGCTCGGCTTATCTCCAACCCTAATTCTTTAAGGTTAAGGGTGCAGTGGTTAGGGCTTGGTTTTGGTTTTATGATAGACTTATCATTTCATCTACATATGCTACTGTAATATTAAGTTTCCGGTTGACACAAATAACACATGGAACTGACTTGCCTAATTATTTATAATTTTATTAGGGTATATATTCTACCAAAACGGGTAACATGACCGTAATCGCATTCAATTACACTGTCGTGGTATAACACATCATTATTGTATACCCGTCAACCATGTATTGTTATAATTATTGACAAAGCTTGAATCAAGATACACACATACGGTGTTGAGACTCTATACGCCTAATTTTGTAATAAATCGCATTTTGTAAGCATCTGAATTCCCAAGACGGTTAAAACCTTGACACGCTTATGTGGTATTGAAAATGTATAATCACAAACTACAAATTAATCGTAGAATCGACACGACTTAATTCAATACACACTCATATGGCATTGAAATTGTATACTCGCAATTTTTAATCTTTCGCTCAATCCACAAGGCTTAAATCATGTCACGTTCATATGGTAGGAAGATTGTATACTAATGTTGTGTAATTAAAGGTATTATTCACACGGCTTAAAACCTAATACACTCAACCGGTATTGAGATTTTATAATCTTCGGATTCAATCATAATAGACTCAACTCATCACATGAAAATGAGATAAATGAATTCCAATTTTGTTATCAATCTCGTCCATCCATGATTGACTACCCAATTCACAACACATTTGTCTCCATCTCTAGATTCATTTGTATTAAAAAAGTTTATAATTCCACTTTTTTTTCAATCCATAATTTTAATGTTACATACAAGTTGTCACAAGATTTTCAAGACTTAAACTTTGGTTTTTTTTTAAAAAAGGACAATTATTTTTAAAAATTCTTACATAATTTACAAAAAGTTAATCAGTCGAAAAAATAAAAATTAAACCACTACTCCTATTTTAGAAGTTATTTCATCACAAACTTAAAAAACTACCCACTCATTTCACCCATACATCTTGACAAAGGAAATTATAAACCGTCACTTTCTATTTAAGAATTCCATTTACCAAAAAAAAAACAAAAATAAACTCACAAAATATAATCCGCTCCCGCAAAAATTCAAACATTTACTTCCTTCAACATGGTTAAAATCACAGAAATTTCAGATGTGGATGACGTCTCCGTCGCTGAGGGTGTAAGTTGATGTTATTGTTAATGTCTTCCCTTAATTTTGTTCATCATGTGTAGATATGGTGGTGCCATATATTCTTAACATATTATTGGTGTCCTTTTAAATGAATTTAGGCACCAAATACACGACAACCAAAGAACATCGACGACGGAAATGGAATTGAAGAGGTTTTGTGCAATTATTTGTAATTTGGATATTTTTTAGTAACTAGAGTTTTATTATGAACAAATATCTTTTACAAAAATCCGATTTTCTATTATTTAATTTTTGGGTAATTAAGTTGATGTGATTGTTTATTGTTCATCATTTCACTCTTACTTTTTGTGGTAGGATGTTGATCGTAAAGGGAAACGTCCCTTAGAGTGCGATGAAGACGATGGATCATCATCAAATTTATATAAGCGCCAAAAGGTGATGTGATTCTTTGTCTTAAAATTACATAGTTCGAAAATAGAAACAACTTGTGACAAATAATTTTGATATACTTATATGAATGAAATTTACTAATTATGTTTTTTTTTAAACTTAACTTGTATATATTTAATGGAATTGGGTGAATTTAAAAAAAATAAAAGTTTAAATGATTATTTTAATCAATATTCACTCTACTAACACAGATACTAGTATATTATTTTATCAATTTATCCCCTAAATCTATTAAATTATTTTATTCATTTTTTAAATTTTAATAAACTTTCAGATTGACGACATTAATGAGAACCAGACCGGCACCCAAGCTCTCCTCGATTGGAGGAAATCGGTATAAATATTGATTTCTTTATCTTTTCCCAATATTGACTTTACTTAATGACTTAAAGTTGTACTTCTATTAAAAACTTTAAAATAGGTTTGGATACTAGAAATTATTTGTTACACTTAAATGTTGTAATTTTGTTCATATCCGAGTAATTAAGTTACATGTGTGTACTGTGTCTTTCCATTAGAGAGCATTTGATTAATTCCCAATTTCCAGACTTGGTACAGGATGGAATTCGAAACCGATGAATTTAAAAAGGAATTGATGGAAAGTTCATACCCTCATTCTGAAACTACACAATGCTCTTGTGTGAAGTGGGTTTTGGAGCTCGCCATTGACCCTAAGTGGAGGAGACAGTTGCCTAGAGGTTTATACTTTCAATTGTGCAATCTCATGTTATTGTACCTCTTGATCCGGCAGACGTTTGCTTATGGAAGAATCAAGACTTAATAGAAAAAATATGGGGATGTATGTCTAAGAGAACCCTATCCAAAGTCATGTTGACTTGTAGGGAATGGGGTAGACTTATTCTATTCTTTGTGCACGACACCCCCTACAGGGCTAATTGGGAATGGCAGCACATGCATGAACCTAACTTCAGATATGAACGAGGACCTCAACGTGGGATTAGGCGTCCATACATCATTATCTACAAGGAGTACTTCGGAAAAATCGGTTTTTATTATAGTTCTAGATGTTGTTCATGCACTACTACAACTTATTTGTGTGCAAAATACAGTATTAGTGTATTAGTTTGTTTTTAGTGTTTTATCTATTTACCTAAGCGTTATTATGTGTCATTGATTATGTTTTCGTTATTTTGTGTTACATGTAATATAAATTTATATGAACTCTTAAATTAGAAGTGTTTTAAAATTGTCAAAATTTGTTCAAGGGCTAGCAAACCGCATGCATCATATATTATCAAATTTTGAAAAACCTAAAATTGTTCAGTTACCAATGAGGATATATTTAAAAAATAGTTTAAAATTTACTTTTTGGAAGGGACTTGCATATATATTTATAACCCTGTTACTATAACACCCTAGAGTTTCCTACTTTTGAAACATATTTACGTATTCTTATAAACAAATGGAGAGTATAGAGTTGGCCAATGAAGATTCTAATTCATCTAAAAAATTTGGGGCTTGGGAGACGATTTTTGAGGCTCATATTTTCCCGCATATGACCAACATATCTGATTTAATGAGAATTCAGATGATCAGCAAATATTGGCAACAACAAGCTGGCTTGCGAATCAAAGAAGATCATAAAGTAAATTGGAGTGAATTGGAGAAGATTTATTGTAAGAGCGACAATTCATGCACTGTAGTCCACAACAACATTGAGGATTTAATGGATTGTAAAGAATGTGCTTGGTTTGGAATATGGAGGAAAAACATGTTCAAGAAGGCAAAGTATTGTTACACTAAACACCATGGTGTGTTGTTTCTTCACTTTGAGGATAATGCTAGGCCATGGATGAAGATGCTAAACACTAAGCATAACAAGAACACGACTGTAGCCCTCTAACTAAAGTAGATGATAATTAAATGTTTATTATGTTATGTGATAATTATAGAAAGTTTTATTGAGCTTGTTATGGGAAATTTTAATTTTATGCATAAGAATTTATAATTTGAAGCATGTTTAACTATTTAATTTTTCGATTGATTAAACTTGTAGCTCTGTTTCGTGTATCAATCACAAAATTTTATCTTATGTACAATTAAGTCTACAGGCTTAACTAATCACGAAAATGTAATGCAATCAAGTTTAAAATACAAAATAATGTAAAAAAAAAAAAAGATTAATATTTGTTACAAGCAAATGAAAACAATTGGTCAACCAATGTCAGCCTACACTCCCATCAAAAGTCGCACATAATGATGACCTTTATCACAAGATGAAAAAATCTTATTACCCACTCTATTATGCGAAAGTAATTCATATTCATTTGGGAGCAATTCTTCTAAAACAAGATCTCAAATCGTTAAGGGTACCATAATTTTAAATTATATATCATCATGTAATGTTTATCAAAATAAGTTTGTGATTAAAGTCACTATTAAATAATTGGACCGTAAATTATCTTATAAAGGTCAATATTAATCCTCATGAATGTTTTTTTTTGAAAAATTAAAAAAAGAATATATCAGTTAAATCACACCACATAATTTTTAAATGGTCAATATTAATCATATTTTCTAAACAACATGCGATGCACAAAATAACCATTTTATTTTTACATAAAATTTTATCTAAAAAGTTGAATTATAAACCTTTATTATAATTAATTATTTAACTTTGGTCACATAAGTATGTCACTTTTTTAATTTGGCATTACACTTTAACCTAAATTTGGTAATTCAAATATATCTTAAAATTTAATTTATTTAAATGTAAAGTAGATGATAACCATTGGGGAACCAATGTATGGATATTGTTACCTCGATTATAACATAAATTACTAAGCTTTGTTGAATAGTCAGACTTTCTTTCTATTTTTATTTTTTGCTTTAATTTTTTTTGTTTTGTTTTTTTTTTTATTTATTTTTTATTTTTTGTGTGTTTGAGGAAATACTTTCTTTCCACTTTATTATCAACTATTTTATTTATAGCTCAATATCAAAATGCATTTGTAATATATATTGTCTCAATAATTACAATTACATATCAGACTAAAATTCAATACCAAATACAATGAACGTTTCGTAGTTATGTTGTGACTATAGGGTAGAGGTTGAATTGATTATAACATCCACATGAACTGGTATGAAACAATATTTGCGAAAAATAGATTATGTAAAATAGTTTATGATTTTGTAATAATTTCCCTAAACCCTAAACCCTAAACCCTTAACCCTAATCCCTAATCCCTAAACCCTAATCCGTAACCCATAAACCCTAAACCTTAGATCTATCAAAACTAAATGGACCTAGTAGACATGTCATGACTTTAAACGTTCACAATTACAGTAGAGCCTAATTAAATCAAGTTAAGTTCAATCCTATTTAGTTCCGAGGGTGTCCATTCGGTATAGCTGTTTCAGTTCAGAACCCAGCCGATGATTCAACTGTTAAGGGCATCTCATTACGATTCCACATAAATAAACGTCGATAATCCGAAAATCCAAACTGACCCCGTTGAAATTTGGGAACTTCTCCGATTAGAGAACTTGGTTTCGATTGAATAGGATTTTTGTTCATTTACAAATGACGGGAACCCTTACCGCTTTTATCTAAACAACTCATTTCAGCTATAATTAGCTAGACCTTGCAATCCTGACCCAGACCTGATAACCCGACCCTTGACCCGTAATCGACCCGAAACCATTGAGTCCAAAGTTGACCCAAAACCCAAATTAACCCGACCCGAGTTAAGAGTAATTTGGGACGAAGGAAGTACAAGAATAACTCAAAGAAATTATTACAACAATGACAATGATAATAAGAGTACGTATTTAAACTAAGATCAATAAGAGAGTGAGGTATAACTCAATTAGTTCTTTTTAGTTTCAGGAGATCGTGAAAGTGATTCTTAGCCTGAAGTTCTAAACACACACAAAAAAAAAAGTTAATTAAAGTCAAACAATTACTATAATCCATGACAAAAATAGCATTAATAAATATAGTGAGTTTTTCGTCAACAAATTAATAAATATATATACAAAGTTGAATTTAACCCAATGAATCACCCGAATATGACTCCACTATAAGTTAACCCGACCCGAAGTTGACCCGGAAAAATGAACCCGATAATTGACCCGACCCAGACTGACCCAACCCATACTTGACCGGACCCGAACTAGACCAGAACTGTTGACCCGAAACCCGACCCGACCCGATTATCAGGCAATCTAAAATCAACTACTAACCCGAAACTACCTAACCCGACATGAACTTGACCTGATAATCTTTTGACCCGAACTTGACCCGACCCGAAATGCCCCGACCCTTACCCGACCCAAATGACCCATTTTTCCGGTCAACAATCAGCTACGTTCAATTCATTTCCATTTTCAATAGTCCTGTTACAGCGAGTCTAGTTCATTTACCCTTACGTCGTAGCATATGTCCTCCCAATTTTAATTTTGACATATCAAAATTTTAAGTATATTTATACACTTTAAACTACAGTTCAAGATACGATAACACACACATTGCAAATTTATTAAGTAAATACGCCTTCTAAATTTTAAAATAAATCGTAACGCTTTTGCATAACCTTTCTATTTTTTCCACAAAAAAAAAGTTGACTGTATAAGGGGTCCATATACAATTTTTATTTGCAAAACCCACTTAAACCTTTTTATTAATTAATAATTCAAAATTGAAAGGGGACAAAATACCACTCTACTGCACCGTTTGTTTGTCCAATCACAACTGTCCACGTGTACTGTCAAATACGTTGCGTTTTCCAAAAAAAAAATTAAGTAAATGATTCCTATAAATCATATTTGATACTATAAAATTGTTTAAGATACTGACCCGATATTAAGTAAGTTTTGGTACCAAAATTCAAGTGAAAATGTCTATCTAATGTAAACTCCCCCGCCAAATAAGATTTTCTATTACTAACTTGTGGCGGGAATTAAAATCTCTATAAATGAAACATTAGTGTACCTCATATCTATATCCAAAGAGCACAAATACTCTAATAAAAAACACTACAACTTGTTACTCCAGATTGATTTGTACATTGTATTTCCCGATAAAATATAAATGGCTAAGAGGAATAGATGCACAGGTAACTAATCGATTTCTTGTAGTCGAAAATGGTTCTTCAGTTAAATTAACATTGTTGTTCTATTTATATTGATGTTTGCATGCATGTATTGATTTTTTCCAGCACCCACAGAGCTAGAGCAAAGTCAGATTCACAGAGTGAAAGATCAACACAGCTTTCGACTATTCATGCGAAATGTCTTATACCACATAGGACCTTTGGATACGGGAAAGTTAGTAAGTGTTGGTGGGCATGACCCATTTATTGAGCAAATGTTTCAGGAGGAGCGCTTTAACTACATGATTCACAAAGGCGTTGCTGGGGCTATACCAATTAACAACAAAGGGATACGGCTAATCACACTTGCTGATGTTGATGACCGAATTGTGAAGGTTGAACCAATAGATCTTGATGAAGAGATGTCCTCCAAGCGCATCAAGAGAATCGATTTTATTGATCTGTCTACCGAATAGTAATTTGTTGGGTGTTTGTATAATTTCTAAATTAGGATTTTATCCGTTATTGTGCTCCAATTTATGTATTAGAGCGTTGTATCCTGTTATGCACTCTTTTTAGGATATACAATACGCAACCAATTCGTCTATTATACTGATTCCATAAAAATGAAAATGACCTTACAAATTAAACAATGATTAAAAAAAGTAATTATGAGATGAAATATCACTAATTAAAATGCCTTATATTTTACATAAAGTCCTTCATAAACATCACATACCAGATTCCATCAAAATAAAAAACATCCCATACAAGATTCATTACAGATATAGCTAGCTAAGACAGTAATTTTAATAATTATATCCAAAAGATTTATGAAACACCGAGTACATCACTTTTTGTGTCCAAACCATTGCTTGTACTCCCATGCATCATAAATTCTTCTCTTCCTCATGCCACCATAAGATTGAACAAGGTAGGAAGAACCCTTGTGAAAAGCTTCTAATCTCCATGGTACAGTCCAGTTGCAGTGCTCACAGTTGAACATGTTGTCGAGGTTGACATGGCCGCCGCAAGGAGTATCATATATATTCTTACAACAAAGCCTCTCGAGTTGTGACCAATCCACATCCTCGTTGGCATAAATCCTTTCACTCACTGTGTTGTTCCAATATGAGTTTAGCGGTAGCAAATTCAGTAAGTAAAATATCCCATCAATCTTTGGGAAAATATGCTCAGCAAAGATTGTTTCCCAAGCCCCAAATTTATCATGATCAGGGTAATAGGGTTTCTCTTCCTCTTGAGTTTCCATTTTTTGTTTTTTTGAAGAACCTTGAGTATCCATTTTTGATTAAACAATTCTCATATTTTTTAATAATTAGAGAAGGAAGGGGAAAGGTTTTTAATTTTTTTTTTGTGCATGCAATAAAGAAGTAAAAGGTATCATATCTGAAATTGGAAAAAACACCTACATAAATAATATTAACAGTGGTAACGTTGACTAACGATTCAATTCTAAAGACCCTCTCCCTTAATTTTTTAATATTTTAACCTTTAAAGTAACGATAACTGAGTGGGAAACCTTTTTTTTAATTGCATGCATTGGGAATCAGCAAAATTTTTTGGAATAAGGTTAATAGGCTAGGTTTATTTACCCCTATAGTAAAGACTACTCACCTCAATATTTAACATACGTATAGGGGAAAAAAAGAAGATATACTTTTAACTCAATATCCCACATTGAATTTCTAGATTAATAATACACTAAGATTTTAAATGTGTTGTTCTTGGATTTAAGTATTTATAACATCCTTCATAATACCATTTTTTACTTGATATTTTATTTCACTATTCCAACATTTTGTTGAAGTACTAATTATATAAAATGTTGACTTCAAAATATTACAAAATACAAAAAAATGTACATATCTAGCCACAATTAGAAAAAGAGTTACTAGTATATTTTGTTGAAAAAAACAAGGGTAACAAGGATTATAATATTTTAATTAGGAGGTAAGATAATCTTTTTTGTAATTTAATTCATTTTCAACTCGGTATTAGAAACATTGAGCTAACCAAATGTGTAGTAGCTGCATTGAACAAAGAGCTCAAGAATACATAACAACGGGTCTCTAGTTATAATATTGTGTAGGTTTTATGTTATAATCCATCATTAGGAAATAAACACAACTAAAACTGTGTATCCCTTGTTATAATTTTATTGAACGGTTCTTGTAATATTCTTTATCCTTTTATGAAGTGTACATGGTCATATAAATCGTTTAACATAAATATTTATTTTACATGATGCATTTTTTTTACATAAAAAAGACCACTGAAACATATCACATAAAATCGAGTATATAAATCTTATGTAAGAACCATCAAAAAAATATTTATAATAAGAAGGAAACAACTAAATGACTAATGAAGGAGTATAAAATTTAAAAAGTAATGTACATTTGCTTCTGTAAATTAAACAATTAAGGGTAATTATGCATGCTTGAACGTTTAGTGTTTATTTTCATCTTTCTATTATATATATTGTTAATAAATCCTATAATATTTTTTTATAAAAGTAATCATTATTTTTGTCCAATGGAACATAAGGTCTGCTATGTAGAAAATCTTTTGTCAGATTCTTTATTTTTTTTTTGTGGCCAGAAATTTGCCCACTCTATCCACAATAATTAACATTTTTTAATTTCATAATCTTATCAACTAAGTGTCCTCTCCATTTCTGCCGTAGCAAAACAAAAAAACAAAATATAAAAAAAAATATTTAATACAAAATCACAAATAACCATTTAAAATAAAATTA
Source organism: Chenopodium quinoa (assembly GCF_001683475.1). Lineage (NCBI taxonomy): Eukaryota > Viridiplantae > Streptophyta > Magnoliopsida > Caryophyllales > Amaranthaceae > Chenopodium > Chenopodium quinoa. The sequence continues at coordinate 138,730 of NW_018742455.1, forward strand.
CAAATCACCAACAGATATTCATGACACTTGGTCCTTATATTACTGTGATTTTCTTAGCCTATTTTTTTAATTGTCTTCCCTTATGATATAATATAGTTTGCGTGTTGGTTTTCATGTAATAATTGCTTTTCTTGTTTTTTTTTCCCCCTAATTTCAGTAATTTTTTTAAAGGTAATATGTAATGGTATGGTACTATATGTTGTACACATTAATATACAATCTTAACCCCATGACTTACTTATCCCTTTCCTTCCTAAAAATCCCCATTATCTTATCATCATGAACAACAATGATCAAACTGAAACCGAGCCTTAGTACCCCGACCATGATTTATTGGCTGATTGGGATCATATCTTTCTAAAAATAAAATATATATGTGCACTATGTTGTATGTTGTTCCTTTTAAGTTTCCCTTTGTGCTTGAACTTTAAGTGTGTTTTGTAAACAAGATCATTTCCGAATTTACAGAATCATAATAAATTTAAGGGAATCACACTATACGTGGGGTTTTGTTCGAGAGATATAAAACAACAAACATAACTTCAACTGCTGTGATTATATGATAGCATAAAAAGCACATAAATTTCATTATGATTTGAAAACAAAGTACAGTTTATAATCGAACTAATACATGAATGGATAGTAGTGCACTTATAGTGCTAGTAGAGTGCATTTATAGCGCTAGTAGTGGATTGCTACATTAGCATAAATGGTAGTGCACTTATAGTGTTGCACCTATAATGGTAATATTTTGCAACATTACATAATCGAATTCCTACATGAATGGATAATCCGTGGGGTCAATGTCTTCTGGTAACTCATCAGTATACGGGTGATTCCTAAACCTACCCTCCAGGATCAACGCATCCCTCCACTCCCAAGACTCATCGTTTTCTCGAATGTGACCATCGTGAGTGTCCCTTAAAAACTTAACAACATTTCGGAAAGTGCACTTGCGACATTCAGTTCTCCACGAACAATCGCGACAACTCTCGAATTCCAAAAAATTCTTATGCTTAACCATACACCCGAGATGAGGCCTACTGATGACCGTCTCAAGCTGACTCCAATCAATATCTTCATTCATGTTAATCCTTAGCCCTATAACACGTAACATCCTCTTGTTTACAGCCTGGAATTTTAAAAGGTATCCAATTTCTGGTATCTTTGGCAAGATGTGATCCTCAAATATTTCGTCCCATTTGCCAAAGTCATATAACTCTACTTGTGGAGCTAAAACCCTTTTATGTGAATGCTCCATTGAAAATGTTTGAACTTAGTTGGTTCTTAAAATGTTGTAGTCATATTAGGTAACACAGGAATATATGTAGAGGAAAAATTAGGAGAAAAATGTGAAAGCTCTTATTGTTTTTTCCCTCCAAAAGTACTTAAGAAGGGAAATTAACCATTGGGGAACCATTTACCTCGATATGTACAAAAAATAAAGACTATAAACTGGAATAAGATATCCTAATTCCTTTTATTCACGTAGCTTTTACAATTACTTATAAGCTACAATCCATGGGAGAATATTATCCAAACCACGACCATTTTGGTCAATGGGAGGTGATTTTTAGGGGGCATATATATCCGAAAATTAACGAGATTGAATATCTATTGAAATTTCAGTCGTTAAACAAAGAATGGAAGGAAACTAATGGAAAACGGATCAACGAGAACAAAAACATCAACTGGAGCCAGTTTGAAAAATATTGTTGTAAGCCAGTTACAAAAGACTCATGTCAACACAACACTTTTGAGGAAATGAGCGGGTGTGTAACATGTCAACATCAAGTGATCAGTTGGAGAAGACGCTGCTATGAACGTGGGAAACGCTATTTAAGACAAACTCATGGAGGCATAGGCGCAGGCCTTGGATATTGGTTTGGCGTCCATTTGTAGTAATTTACATGATTTTAGTACTTTTAATTGTAGTTGTTTAGAGTCCTTGTAACGTTTTGAAATATAATAACAGAGTAATTTACATGATTTTAGTTTAGTATGATTGTTGTTATAACCATTGCTTAAACAAATATATTTAACATATTTAAATATTCTATTTGCCGAATTATAATTGATATGTAACAATTTCACCCTGCAATGTCTGGGTAAATAAAACGCAACCCCCTCATAATTTATTTTATAGTATCAAAATATCATTTAAAATAGCAAAACATAATAAATAAATTTAATTCAAATAGAACTAATAGAAGACGATTCAATAGAACAATACCAACAAAATTGTTAAGGATAACATCTTCAAGATCATTAACACAATTTTCTAAAAAAAAGGATACAAAAGCCCAAAACGGAGAAAACACATACACTGGTAATCCATAAAAGGTCCAGATTTAATAAAACGATAAGAAGACTGCATGACTTCATAAACACAATCCAATGAAACCCTAGACACCCACAATCAAGTCTTCATCCTCCACAACCTGAATTTGGTTGGGTCCTCGATGTTGTTGCTGCAGCGCCAGAATTTTCTTGTTGATTTTCAGAAGTTTTCCTTGTAATATCGGTTTTTAATTGTTCTATTAGGATTTGCAATTCAACTGAGAACAATTCAGAAAAGGAAGAATCTGAAAAGGAAGATGAAGAAGAGGAAGTGACTGATCAAGCGGAACTTGAGTCACAGGCAGGAAGGTATGTCGTAGGACATCGTATTGATGTAGTGTGGTGTAGGAAATCAAGATTTTTAGAGTTTCTTGATTTAATTAAGTTCCAAGGTTGGGAATTTCTATTTACAAGGGTTTCAGCAAACTATTTGTATCCTGTTGCTATGATTGAATTTTGCCAAAATTTTCAAGCCAAATTAGGGATAATATCGAGTGTTGTTAATGGTGTAAAAATTGAATTGAACATCGAAACCCTAGGTAAAATTATGAAAACACCTACTGAGGGTTATGATACTTACCTAAAGGGAAAGGGTAGTGTCAATGTAGGTAATTTCTTGGCTGGTGATATAGTTGAGGAATTAGGTGGTCAGAGAGGGAAGAAGGTCATGAGTCATAATGATCTTAGTCCTTTAAACAAGCTGTTGTTTAATCTGGTGAAGAAGACTATCTTGCCTAGGACTGCTAAGAAGGGGGAAGCATGCTTGATGGATATGGCAGTAATCTTCTGTATTTCAAAGAAGATTAAGGTTAAATTTCCTTCTTTAATGTACCAGCAGTTAGCACACTGTGTTCCCAGTAGGACAAAAGTGGGGTATGGAGCCATTTTGTCTACTGTATTTGAAAATGCTGGAGTAGTTCTAAAAGGTAGATATGGGGCTTTGGATGAAAAGCCAGAAAATGTGATCAATGAGGAAACCCTTGCTGGGTTAAGTCTAGAAGTGGTACAAGGAAAAATTCAAAAATTAGAAAATGGAGAGAAAAAGAAAGAGAAAGTGACAGGGAAGAGGAAGGAAAAGGTTGTGTCTGAGCAGCCTGTGAGAAAGAGCAGGAGGATTTCTGCCAGTGGTGTTCCTCAAATGAGTATGGAACAACCAATGGAGTTGGATGTTGAGGAAAATATCCTCAATGGGCAAGTTGCTAAACTGGTTGACAGAATGGAAAGGGTTGAGAGTCAAATGGAGGACTCTGCTGGAAAGTTTCATGTGCTGACCATGGAAAAGTTGGTACAGGAGCAGGGGAAGGAGTTAAAGGATCTCAAGAAGATGGTGCTAAAACAGAACAAGGAACTTCAAGAGCAAAAGGAGTTTCAAGAGCACGCACTGAACAAGGCTCTACAGGAACAGAAAGAGGAGTTCCTGGTGAAACTCAAGGGTATTGAAGAAAGGTTGGAGGCCTCTGCACATCAGACAAAGGAGGACTTCAAGAAGATTCTGGAGTTCCTTAAAACCTAGCCTGCCCTATTTCATATTCAGCCTAGCCTATTTTCACTGTCTTAGTCATGAACAATTTTAATTTCTGCTTTTAGTATTTGAACAATTAATTTTGTTTGTAAAATTTTTCTAAAATGTTCAACTAGATGATAAATATTTTAGTTTTGAATGAAAAGTGGGAACTCTGCTTATACTTGTGTGTTTATGTGCATTTTGAACACTTATGCTGAAGGGTAGATCTTACTTGAGGTTGTTTAGCAGCGCTGCCTTTAGTTTCCCACACTCAATGAATTGCTTGTGGGGCTGTAGGTAGATGCTTAATAAACTTGAAAAAGCAGGACTTTTTGATAATGCCAAAAAGGGGGAAAAGAAGAAGCAAACATGGAGGCTGAAGTTGTTCTGGGTTCCAGTTGATAAAGTATCAGAACTTTCTTTTGATGCTGTTAGATTAGTTTACTTCTATCTTAGTTATTTCTGTCTATTTTTTCTTTTAGTTTTTTATTTTAATTCAGTTGCGTGTTTACGTTTTGTTTTTAAATCAAAAATACAAAAATACGTCCTTCTATTTTGTTTTAATCTTCTCTAAGAGTTTGCTTTAGTTTGTCATCATCAAAAAGGGGGAAATTGTTGATGTTTAAAGGTTTTGATGGTGAGGAACTTAAACTACAGCAAACTCATTTTAATAAAGGTTTTTCAAGTGTTTGTTTAGTTTTGGTGAAATTGATCTTGGAGATGGAAGTTGTAACTAAAACTAAGAAGACTTGAAGAAGTTCTTTATTTAAGAAGGCTATTCAAAACAGAACAAGAGTTCCCTCACAGGAACTGAGTTCCCTAACAGGAACGTTCCTTCACAGGAACTTGAAGATAGCTGACTAAGATCTTTGGAGGAACTTAGTAAGCGTGGAGCTCAAGTAATCCTACCAGTACAAGAGCACAGCGCAGCAATGACTTAGTTAAGATTTTATCTTCTAGATTCATTGTTAAATATGTTAAGTAGGATATGCATGAAGTCTATTAGAAGCGTGGCAAGTTAGCTTGGCAAATAAATTAAAATTGGAAAAGATAAAAGATAGAATTCGAAAAAGATTTTCTTTAAATGATTATTTCTTAAAATCAGTTTGTTAAAAAGATATTATGCTTTTTAACTCAATCTTTCTATCTTATTTTTCGGAAAAGATTTTCTTCTAAATGATTTACATAAAAACCGTGTGAAAAGATAAGTTAAGTTTAACTTATTTATCTTTTAGAAAACCTACTTTCTATACAAGTAATACTTGTATAAATAGTAGAGAATAATAGGAGTTTAGGTTTTTGTGAGTTTATGCGTGAAGAATTTACAGAGCTATAATTGTGTAAGTTTGACAAGCTTATCATCTTGTCATATTAGTTTTGGGTTTCATGCATAGCTTGCCTATCATATACTAGGTGTTTGTACTTGTAATTGGTTGGGGTTATTTGGGTGTGAGTGATTTTGTTATCATTGCAAACAGAGAGAGAGCTTCTGTTGAGAAGTTAAGAAGACCTGTACTTGGGGAGCACAAGAGAGAGTCTAAGTGTGGGACTTAGACTAGGTAGAATAGAATACTATTCTGTAGCAAGTTCGTTCAGGAACTTGTGATTAGAGGTTTGATTATAATAGGTTGTAACTTGGTGTTTGCCCTAATATAGTGGAATTGTTTGTGTTCGAAATCCTTAAGGTAGGGTCGAGGTTTTACTTCTAGTTGGGCACTAGAAGGTTTCCTCGTAAAATCCTGTGTGCTTTGCAAGTTCCTATTTTGTTCTGTTTTATATTTGAAAAAGTAGTCATTAGGAACTCACTACAATTCACCCCCCCTCTTGTAGTGTTCGTCTCAACTAACACTCAGTACTCTCAACTTCAACCACTGACCAAGCTACTAGGAACATTTGATTGTTCCCGTCTCTGCCCACATCAACTAAAAGTTGCCCTCCAAATGGTCCTTTTAAGAAACGACCATCTAAGGATATAAAGGGTTTGCACCTAGCCAGGAAACCCTTTTTCAAGGAGTCAAAACATATGTAAATTCTCTCAAAAACACAACCATTCAACTTCAATTTGATGGTATTTTCTCTGTTACTTCTCTTGATCTCAGCTGCATACCTATAAAGTAAAGCATACTGTTCTTCATACTCTCCAACTATCAAGCTCTGACCAATCTGTCTAGCCTTGAAAGCCTTATACCTTCTCACTTTTAGACATTTCTCCAACCAAATGGTCTCCATAATGTCATGAAGTTTCATATATGGATTGACCTTAAATTTGTCCTAGAAGGTTTTTGCAATCCATTCTGTTGTCACTCTTCTATTTTTTGAGGTTCTACCACATGTATGGTCACTGATATGAGTTTTGACCATGAATGATTTGCTGCTTTGATCCCATGACCCCCAAATCTTCCAAGGGCAGACTTTATCCTTATTTTCACAGTGACAACCAATCCTTTGAGTCGCATTCTTTGAGTACTTAATTTCTCTGCCAGATTCAATTGAGTGAGAGGTGACAGCTTCTCTAAAGGCAACAGCACTTTCAAATCTTTTACCAACATAAAAGGGAGAACTTTTCTCAAACTCTTTCCTTGTTTGTGTCTTTTTATGACTTGATTCAGTTTGCAAAAGATATCCAAAATCATCTTCATCTGATTCTTCATCTGCTGAATAATTAGTATGCTTTTCATTGTCACTCCCTTCTTCTGAGTCACTATTATATCTCCTCTTAAACTGGTCTTTAGACTCATCTACTCTCTTCAGCATCTCTATCTCATATTCATATGACTTTTGTTTCACTTTTTCCTCATTTACTCTATTCCTTGCATTAACTAACTCAATATCATCCTCATCTGATCCTTTTGTATCATAATCAATTTCAGGATCCATATCTCTAGGTATGGATGAGAAGCTACCTAGGCCCTCCATTGTAGTTAATAACTGAACTAAAGAACCTCTTCCTAACTCATTGTTCTGACCAGTACTGATATTACCTAACTCATGCTCTTACATGAATAAGTCTGAACTCAAGCAAAAGTGACAGGAAAGGATCACAACTACTGCTATCAAACCCCAAGTACCTAATACCAGTCTGCATATCCTTCCTAGGGTCCAAGAAGTGAAATTTCACAATATCAGTGTACCCCAAAGAATCAGCAACTTCTTTCAAGTACTTTGCATCAACATTATCAGGAATGTCATCATAGAGGTTAACTCTACCACCATTGTAGATTAGGTGTCCTGTGCTTTGTACCCATTCCCCACCATGATGAACAATCATACATGGTTTTAGATTCATGTTATATGTGTGTCATAGAGGAATAGCAATTAATCTTTTTTATCATTTCATAGTCTACTAATGATAGTATTCAAAGCAATTAATCTAATTTATCATTTCATAGTCTACTAATGATAGTAGTAATAGCAATTACTCTAATTTATCATTTCATACACTACTAATGATGGTAGTAATAGCAATGTCAAACAATCAAAAGTATGAAAATTCTGTTAAACAAGCATATGTGCATATCAAACAGAAGTGTGTACTTCAACCAACTAACTTCATTTTATAATAACATGGACCTAAGTCCATTAAACCATTCATTACATCCAAAATATTTAATAATTACATCCATCATCATCATCATTAGTTCAACAGATTCTGAGACAACAACTTAAACTTTGTCATGGCAGTGACAAGCACAAAAAGAAATACCATTGCTTGTCACAAGACTTTACTAGTTGCCATGACAAAGAAAGGATTAGAACTACCCTTAAATTTTTACAGAATTAACTAAAAAAAATCTTAAACCTAGCAGCTACCCAACCCAAAAACCAACAGCTGCACCAACAGACTCATAGCCCCTAGGCTTCCTCCTCCTTGAACAGCAATGGGAAGCCGTCAAAGTACATGGTCATGTCTTTGTTGAGCTAGGCATGAAGATCCCTCCCATTGTTGTACAAGACATCCTTCAGGACCCACTCCTGGATGGCAGCCCTAGGTCCGTTGAAGGGGTAGGTGAAAACCAAGTGCCTGAGCCTCCACCACATCCTCCATTTCTTGCAGGTCTGTTCAACAGCATCCCTCCCTTCCCAGTCCACCTTGGGGAACACATGGTGTTTAGGGTACAACTCAGCCGAATCAGATTCCCACCTAAATTTCCGTACTCTTTATTCCCTTTCAAGTTACTAACTTGATCGTCGGAGGCGGAGCTCCAACCACCCGGAGTCTCCGTTGTTTTGCAGGTACAACTCAGCCGAATCAGACTTCGTGACGTAACTCTCCCGAGGGACAAAAACACCCAAAACATTTGGCGTCGTCTGTGGGGAAAGTACCTCGAAGATGGTTCAATTGTCTATACCACCTCCTAACCGTCCGGGCGATGACCCATAAGTTTTTACAGACCAGGAGGATGAAGATCCTCAGGTCGAGACCTATACAGCCGATGATGGCTCTCAAATAACCAAGTGCATCCGGCCCAGAGAGACTCTGGAGCGGGGTGCCTCCCAGGCGGGCGCAAATCGACCCCCTAGGCAACCGGAAGGGGAAACCCATTCGGCAGCTGAATCAGCACCCGTCACCCGAGACGAACTGATGAGATTCATGACAAATTTCAAGGGTGAAATTAAAGAACTAATCACTAAGAGCCGAGCTGGCCCAAGTAAGGGTCAGTCGGCCAAGAAGACTCCTCTGGAAAAGGGGAAGTCAGTCAGAGATCGGCAGCCCACTCCTCATCCAAAGGAGAAGGCAGCCGGGACCATTGACTGGTCCAAAATTCTTCTACCTAAGAGGAATACCAACAATACCCGCCAGACTCAGCAGCCGGTGGGAAGTAAAAAATCAACTCTTTATGCCCGGGAGATTATCAACCGGAAGAGAAATCAACAGTTGTCTGAGTCGGCTTCTACGTTGAATTTTCCAGACAGCTTTAACAATACTTCTGCAGGGAATGCACTTTCCTTGCATGAGAGTCAGACAGGCGGTAATACCGTCCACTCTGGCCCTCAGATGATCGGGACTGCACCATATGTACCTTCTCAAGTTTACGGTCAGTACCCACCTTACTATATGCAGTCGGCCCTCTTCGGAGGTCAGGCGGCATATCACAATGTCCAGCCACTGGACTGGCAGCTTCGTCTTCTCCGCCTGGGTGAACAACCTTCTGTGTTCACCCGGGAGATAACCGAGGCGGCACAGCCGGCCAAGGTTAAGAATGTATTGGTAGGTACCTATGATGGTACCACCAATCCGGAAGATCACCTCATGGCTTACACCAACCTCATGTATTTAGAAGGGTTGGATGATGCCACTTGGTGTCGTTGCTTCCCGGCTACATTGAAGGGCATTGCCCAACAATGGTTTGGAAATTTGCCAACCGGGTCCATTGATAGTTTCAGGAAGCTTGCCCTCCTGTTTGCTACCAAATTCTGAATGAACATCCCTGCTAAGAAAACAAGCTTGGACTTGAGCACCATTAAGCAGGGGGGGAGAGAAGGGATGGGCTCCTATGTCAGGCGGTTCAATCTGATTAGAATTAAGATTCAAGGACTGTCTGATGAGGTAGCTTTTACAGACTTTTTCAACGGTCTGAGAGACGGGTTGACTTTTAAGTTCGACCTAGTCAGAAAAGGGGCTTTCACTTTACAGGCGGCCTTGAGGGAGGCAGAAAGCTATATTCAAGCAACCGACCTCTGCTCGCCTAGTAATCAGTCGGACTCCAAGGAGTCTGACAAACAGAAAGACAGTCGGCCCGCTCAGCCGGCCAAAAAGAAAGAAGAGAGCAAGTAGAGAAAAGAAGTCTGGGCGGTTAGTGACTCTGACCAGCTGTCCCAGAAGAAGAAGAAAGAATTTAAACCGTACGTCCCTAAGTACGAGTTTCACAAGGACTGCAACTCCATCCTCATGGAAATTAAGGACCGGTTGTCCATAGAAAAGCCGAATCCAATGAAAAGTTCCATTCAATCAAGGAACAAAAATAAATTCTGCCAATACCATGAGGAAGTTGGCCATGACACCAACGACTGCTTTAGCCTTCAAAGGGCGTTGGACCATCTGGCTGACAAGGGGATGTTAAATTCCTACATTTCTAAGTCCCCACTCGGGGCAAAGAAGAAGAACAAGGGTCAGTCCTCCAAGACTACCCCCCAGCCTGCTAGTAGCTCGGATACTGACAAGGAGCCGGTCTACATAATAGCAGGCGGGTTCTCATGTGGTGGCCCTACCATCCAGGGCACCAAGAGCCATCTTCGAAAGATGGACAAAGATGATGATGAGCAGGCATCTGCAAGCTAGTCCTTCCCATACATCCTGATCACTGAGAAGGACAAGGGCAGCATCCGCCGTTCGCATGATGACCCGGTCGTCATTGAATGTAAGGTTGCCAATCAGCTGGTTGGACGGATCCTTATTGACACCGGCAGCTCATCTGATATCATCAGCCTCCGGTGCCTGCAAAAGCTGAAATACAATGACAGCACCATGCATCCGGTTACCCACCCCTTGGTTGGTTTTGGGGGTGGAATGGTTTACCCAGTCAGTAAGGTTGATCTACCAATCCGGCTGGGTGAGAAAGGAAAGGGCGACACCTGGTCGTCAAGTTCTTGGTCGTTGAGGAGCTGACCGCCTAGAACATTATTTTGGGCCGGCCAACCCTCAACGAAGCCAAAGCTGTAATCATCCCTTCCCTCATGCTCATCAAGTATGAGAGGGATGACGACTCTGTTGGTTCCTTGAATGGGGATCAGAAGACGGCCCGGAAGTGCTATCTCTCAGTCGTCAAAGATACTGTGGCCCCAGACGGCCAGGAACCAATAGACCTTGACAATGTCAAGGATGCCGACCCAATACCAGCCCCACCAGCAGCCGGGAAGAAAAGAAAGGCACCTATGCTGGTGGAGGTGAAGAAAGAGAAAAAATAGCAATCACTGACCGGTGAACGGTCAGATGAGCTCCGTCCCCAACCGGCTGGTGAACATATTGATATACCTCTGGACGACAGCCGTTCGGAGCGTACTGTGAAGGTTGAGACGGTTGCTTTTGCTAAGTTGGATGCAGACTTGCACCTTCTGCTGAAAGAATTCAAATACATTTTTGCCTTTGAAGTGGAAGATATGCCAGGCATCAGCCCGGATCTTGCTGTCCACAAACTCGCCGTGGACCCTAAAAAGAAGCCCATCCGGCAAAAGAAAAGAAATCACGGCGAGGAAAGAAGTCAGGCGGCAGCTGACAAAGTTAAAAAGTTGTTGGACGTTGGGTTCATTCGGCCATGTAATTTCCCCGACTGGATGGCGAATGTTGTGCTTGTAAAGAAGCCGAATGGTACCTGGCGTATATGTGTTGATTACACATATCTCAACAAGGCATGTCCCAAGGACAGTTATCCACTTCCTAAGATCGACAGTCTGGTCGATTCGACAGCTGGGCATGCCTTGATGAGTTTTATAGATGCCTACTCCGGATTCCATCATATACCCCTGTGGAAGAAAGATCAAGAGAAGACGGCCTTCGTCACTGATCACGGGTTATTCTGTTACACTGTGATGCCGTTTGGCTTGAAAAATGCGCCGGCTACGTTCCAACGGATGATTAATATGGTCTTTATTAATCAAATTGGGAGGAATGTAGAGACGTACATTGATGACATGATAGTCAAATCCAAGCAGCAGGCGGATCACCTTGCTGATCTCCGAGAAACCTTCACCACACTCAGGCGGCATAAGGTTATGTTAAATCCTAAGAAATGCGTCTTTGATGTTGAGTCTGGAAAGTTTCTCGGATTCCTGATTGATCAAAGGGGGATAGAGGCTAACCCTGAGAAGATACAGGCGGTAATTGACATGAAGTAACCCCGCACTGTCAAGGAAGCGCAGAGACTAACCGGTTGCCTGGCGGCCTTGGGGAGATTCCTCAGCCGGTCAGGTGACAAATGCCTTTACTTCTTCCAAGCAATCAGGAAGAAGACCGGATTTGAATGAGGGGATGATGCTGAGGCGACCTTTCAACGGCTGAAAGAACACTTGCACTCTTTGCCAAGGCTTGTTAGTCCACTACCTAAAGAGGTGTTATACATGTACCTAGCCGCCTCAGATCATGCCCTCAGTGTCGTTCTCCTTGCTGAGAAAGACGGTGTTCAGCTTTTGGTCTATTTCATTAGCCATGTTCTAAAAAATGCTGAGCTCTGGTACCCCATGGTAGAAAATTTTGGCCTTGCCCTGTATATGGCTTTCAAGAAATTGAAACCGTATTTTCTGGCTCATCCGATGGTAATTTACACCGACCAGCCCCTCAAGCGGCCAATGTCTACTTTGGAGTAATCCGGCAGAATGTTGAAATGGGCTATTGAAATGCAAAGTCTTGAAATCACTTTTGAACCTAAAAAGGCAGTGAAAGGCCAGGCGTTTGTCGACTTCATTATTGAAATGACACGACCGGTGCAACCGGATAGCATGGACCAGGTTTGGAAAGTGTATATAGACGGAAGCTCAATGAAGAACGGCTGCGGTGCAGTAATTATATATGAATCCCCTGAGGGGGACAGATTTAATATGCACTGCGGTTTGAGTTTCAGGCCTCAAATAACGAGGCGGAGTATGAAGCCCTGTATAGGGAATAATTTCAAGCCTTTAAAATCCAACTAGCTTGAACCCCACTGTGATCGTACACTAAAGTATGGTGGCGTCCAAAAGGGAAGAAGATTGAGCAAAAGAGTTGCCAATAAGTTTTTAAGGAACTTGTAAACCGTTCACGAGGTGAAGGTTACACCCCTTAACGATCCAAGAGATCGTCAAATCCATAAGGTCTAGAACCAAATAAGGGTTCGGGGATGAAGGTACAAATCCAACCTAAAAGAGATTGAACCTGCCCTAATAATAGGCCTCTTCTTTATTCTGATCGTATTCATGTGCGCTTTCTGATTAACATGCAATCAATAGGATTACCCTAAACATGTTTAATCTATGTTGGTTGAATATTAATGCACGAATAAATCTATTATTGGCGATCACTTGAATTATAATCATATTAACCCTAAACAAGATTATTAATTATCTTATTAAGCGTGATCACAAGTACAAATTCCCTTTAACATGCATAAAAGGTGATCAAGCAATAAATATAAATATCAAGCAACATAATAAATAATCAATATCATGAATAAAACAATCATCATAATAATAACAATAATTATAACAATTATAATCATATTCATGTTCATGTTAATATTAAAGCATAATAAGAATAGCAAGATCCTAGGCATGATACTAACAAGATTAATAGCAAACCCTAGCATGTCACTAAGCAACAAAAATCAAATCTTTAACCCTAAAATGATACTAACAATCATAAATATTAGGAAGAGAATAAAAGGCATCATACTTTTAATCATACTTGATATTAAAGTTACCCTAGACATGATACTAGGAATTAAAATAACAATCTAAGCATGATTCCTATATCATAATATCAATTAAACCATTAAAGTACTTACTTGGATGCCTCGTACCTCTTTCTAATAACAAAATACACACATTAGTAACTTCAAGGAAAATAATAAACAAACAATTAAATTAAATAATTGAAATAGAGATTTGGGACCAAACCCTCAGAAATTAAACCTTTCACGTCTAGGGCGAAGGCAATTTCGAATAAGGCTAGGTGTTTCTAAGTCTTGCGAATGCGGAATTTTGTATGTGAAACAAAGTTTAGAAGAAAGAAAGAGAGAATTGAATGTTTTAAGAGAGAATAAAAGAATTAGAGAATGCGAATAAAAACTGATTGTTGATGAATAAAAACGAAGTTTTTAATACGTTATTTATAGAGAAAATCAGCCAAAAAGATAAAATATGAAAACAGAGCACTTGGCGCACGCAAAACGAAGTTGGCGCCAACCCTGGCTAGCTGGCGCTAGGCAACAGTGGCTAGCGCCAGGCACCAATGGCTAGCGCCTGGCGCCAAGCCTGGTTCCAGGCGCCAAGGCTTGGGGTTAGACGCCAGTCTTGATTTTAACGCGTTTTCGAAAATCCGATAAGTTTACCGTACTGGAGGATAAAGTAATATAATTTCTTCGAAAATGCTATTTGATTTTGATTAAAACTCTGAAAAGTCAACAAAGTCAACTTATCAATGCTAATTGAATTAGGAATGAAAATAACCTTCTAGAAGATTCTAGAAGACTAAAACCATTCCTAATTTCATTAGGAATGATAAATCATATTAGGCCCTCCCCTAGATCATTGGGCCGCACATAAAGCTCAAACCGGGCCCAGTTAAGTAAATTGGCCATAACTTCCTCAATATTCATCGGAATTGAGCTTATAATATATCGTTGGAAAGGTCTTTGCAAGCCCCATCCAACTACACCATTATTGGACCCATATCATGGACCAACCAAACTGGATTGGCTGTTTTCTTAAAATAAAGTTTTCAAAAACAGAGAGAAGAGAAAATAAAAACTTTCCGCAACACTAGACCTTTCCACACTTTCGTTTCATTCGATTATGATTCAACGTGAAAGGCACTCATCACCGGGTTTGGTTTTGGGGAGACACAAATGGGTGTCTACAGAAGCCCCCACTTTGACTGAGTTTGGAGAAACGCAAGTTTCGAAAACAAAAGTCAAAGTAGCGATAGGGACGGAGATTGATTCAAAACGTTCTGCGATCCTAAATCACTCTTGTAATGCCGATACCTGCAAAACTAGCGTTAGTTAAACAGATAGAAGAGTTAAGAAACGCGTATCTTGCACCGTCGAGCACACGTCTCTGAAAGTAACCGATTTGTTGCTGTACTGTTGTTTTGATGACCTCCTGCAAGCTAGAGAATGTCGTCCCGCTTGAAAACTGCTACGCCCGTAACTGCTTCCAAATTAGAAGATTGCTTCGCCAGAAACTATCCTCCTCCGCAATGATAATATTCCACATCCTAGGGAATACTATCGAAGATTGCTTCTCTTGAAACAATCTCCATCCGCATTGATAATATTCCGCGTCCAAGGGAATACTATCGAAGATTGCTTCTCTTGAAACAATCCTCAGTTGTTTGTGACAACTCTCCATAATCCAGGGAACGCCACCTTGCTATTTCGATGTTCACTCGTCTCTGAACAAAGAGTTTCTTTTTGATATGTTCACGCGTCTCTGAACGAAGAGCTTGATAATAGGATGCCCACGCGTCTCTGAGCAAAAGAGCTTGTAGGAAATGTCCACGCATCTCTGAACAAAAGAGCTTGAAAAGGATTGTCCACGCGTCTCTGAACAAAAAAGCTTGATTGATATGCCCACGCGTCTCTGGACAATAGAGCTTGAAAAGGATTGTCCACGCGTCTCTGAACAAAAGAGCTTCAATTAAATGCCCACGCGTCTCTGGAGCAAAAGAGCTTTGAATGGAAATGTTCACGCGTCTCTGAACAATAGAGCTTCGGTGCTTGAGCGTTTGTTGCGATAATGTCTTGAAGAAAAATTTCCGAAGACCAACGTTTGTCGATCTCTAAAGCTCGCCTGAACTTTATTTCTGCTAAAACCAGTATGTCGGTGTCTCCGTGATTAGGCGCTTTAAGCTAAGTGAGACGATCTTTCATCAGGTCGATCACTTATTGCAATTGTAATCAAACTAACTACTTAATCATGTCAAATTGCTTATAGGGGCTAACTGGCGTACCAAGGAACCCAAAATTGTTGTATGAGGTCAAAATCACCTTTCTGAGAGGCTTCGAGCTCTGCCGCTGCTGAAATATCTCTGGCGCAAAGAATTGGAGTAGTGTCCTCCCTATTCTGCTGCACCTGTATTTATTTTTGACTATAGAACTTTGCCAATCTTTAATTATCTTAGGGTTAACCTAAGGCTTAATGTTATCTTAGGGTTGACCTAAGGTTTAATGTTGCTTGACTCATCGACTTGACACGACTCAAGGTATAAACTTGACTCGATATGATTGACTGACTCGAAGTTGACTCGACTCAAAGTGAAATGACACATGTGTTAGACTCATGACCCGTGTGTGCATAGTGTTGATTATACGACTCGAAAAAATGCAAAAAAGCAAAAAATTTCCGTCATTTTTGTGGAGGGTACCGACTTTCTCCCGAAAAAGAAAGACGCGAAAAAAGAAAGAATCAAAGTGAAGTTTTTTGAAGATGCATGTTGAACGAGCTTAGTCAAATGTTGTTTGATACTATCAATCAAGGTTCAAGGATTAATTCATCCTAGGCTATCTCAACTGTTGACTCCATGATGAAAGTATTTGGGTAACTTAGGCACGGAGGCTAAGCACTTCATACTTCTATGTAATGACAATTATGAGTGATGAGCGATTTTGACGAAGCATGCTTCAGCGTTAAGATTTCATGACAAAGGGTTCCTAAGGGAAATATATTTGGTCATATATGCGTGATGTGTATAATAGTGACACTAAAGTTAGGCCGCAAGAGCTAAGTGTGTGGAAAAATATATTATTGAAAAGAGTTAAATGGTGGTGACTCTTAGGCTAGGTAAGCTAATTATGTAGGGATCAAGCCCCCAAGTCTAGCTCTAAATGAATAGGGATGAGCATTGGAGATCCCTTGATATGATCATGGTGTAAGTGTGTGGATGTGAATATGAATGCATGTTTATTACGGCCGCACCTCGATGTGAGGTTGCCTACGTATCCGTTAGGAATCAGGCCGAACGTAATTCTAGACAAACCTCGCACAAGTGTGTGTATACCTCAAAAAGGTCTTTTTAAGGGTTGTAACGTGGTTAGGCTAAAGGTTTAAAGAAGAAGGGGATTGACAGGGTAAAGTCGTATCCCCTAATCAAAAATAATTCCTAAGTCCTCTAACTAAAGTAGATAGGGAAGTAGGGTCGATCTCCACAAGGAAACAAGTCTTTTTACTCCTAATTAATTATTATAATCTAAATTATCTAAGTAACCAATATTTATATTTGAGTATGAAACTAAACTACAAAGAATAGGAATAGGGAGAAAACAATATATAAAAGGATCTAGGGCATAGGTTCACCAATAAATAATACTCCAGGGTAAAACATAGTAGTCAATCATTGACATTGCATAAATAACATGATTAACAGGCTCTCGCAATTTATTAATCAACATAGATCTAACAGGCTCTCGCAATTTACTAGATCTAAGTTCTTATTGAAAATAGCCTTTAATATCAAATTAACATCTGCTCGATTCATCAATTTAATATTGCTATACTTTTACAAGCCACAATTGTAAAACATTAAAACAATCCAATAAGAAATTAACATGCAATACCAATAATCAATAATAGTCAATCATCAATGCATCAATTAACTAGATTGTAAAGGGCTCTCGCTACGTATTACAATCACACAATTAATTTACCGGTATTAAATCTCATCTCTCGAATCTTGACTTAACCATTTATAAATTAACTTGCCTATTGAAACTAGACCTAAACATTAATTCTCATCTCTCGATTCTTGAATCAATATTGTCAAACTCATGCATAAAAGATAGGCCTAATCTAGTCACAGAGCATTAAATCAATCAATAGGAAATTAATCTAACATTGATAATCAACAACAATAATTTACCCCTTCATATTATTTATGGATCCCCACAAACCCTAGAAAGGAGACTACTCACACATATTAAAAACTAAACTAATCAAAGTAATAAAATAAATCATGATGAAAGGAATAAAATAAACAACTAAGATTAAGGGAAGAAGAATCGTTACCAAAATAAATCTGGAATTAAGAGTAAATTAAGAGCAAAGGCTTAGGAGAAAGAAATCTAAGAGAATAATTAAGAGAGTAAGGAAAGAGTAAAAGAAAAAGAGAAGGAAAGAGATGATACTAAAATCGTATTACGGAGGAGTATTTATACTCCGTACAAAATCCTAAATTAAAACAAATTAAAACTACGTTAAACATCTCCTAAGAAATACACGCGACCGATCGGGCGAGGCACCGCCCGATCGGGCGCGCCTTCGGGCGCCAGCCTTTGCTTCTCTCGCCCGGCCGGGCGCGCCTCCGGGCGCCAGCCTTTTTGGACGGGCGCCGACCTTTGCTTCTCCCGCCCGGCCGGGCGCGCCTCCGGGCGCCAGCCTTTTTGGTCGGGCGGCTCTCTTGGGCCACTATTTGGACTACGATTGGGCTCCAATTCTTCGGGCCAATCTGGGTTTCCTCTTTGGGTCTTGAATACTCGGTCCAAATGCCCCGTTATCACCTATACCGAGCCCTTAATCACCGGTTCGATGGCTCTAACCGGCCCTGGGCTATAAAATCTGGTCGTGCTTCTCCAATGTTCGTGATTGCTCCAAAATATTTCGGGAAAATACTCCAAAAGCATAAATCCCTGAAAAAGTCAACCAAATCTACGAAGACACTAGAAAACACCAATTAGTAATAAAAGTGGCTCTAAAGAGCCAAAAACACTACTAATTACGACCAAGGGACGGGGGTAAAATACAATATAAAATAGACACATCAAACTCCCCCAAGCCAAACCTTTGCTTGTCCCTAAGCAAAGATCTCATCAATGAATCAATAAATATACTTCACCCCAAAAGTAAAAATCAAGCACAAACGATCCAGGGTAAATCAAATAAACATGCTTCAGAATCAACCAATCAAATCCCTCTAATTACCAATCTTCCCTAACAATTGTCAAATAGAGCAAACCACAAGAGCAATAGAATTCAAGACTAGTGCTCACACACTCAACTCTCATTTATGTGGCGAGTAAAAGATGTACTCGATCGCTCTCCATCCAACCCCTTTATGTGAACAATGCCCTCCCAACTCACACTCTCGTGTGTATAAAAACAATATACGCTCAATCCTACTAGTCGACTCGAAATATGTCAAATCATAACTTGCATTGATAAGCAACACTTTCACATTCATACAATTATATGCACAAAGGTCAGAAGGTCTTTAAAGCTTGTAATGTAAGGCTAGGGTAAAGGGTTGGATAAATTTGGGAATAAGTGAGAGAAAAGCTATGCTTAAAGGAGCTATATCCTAATAAAACCCATGATCAAAATAAATAATGATCATACATCTCCTACATAACCAACTCTAACATCAACCAAATATACTCCAATCATAATAAACAATCCCAACACTTACAATTTTACTCATAAAAATATAATAATGAAGAAATAGAGTGAATAAACAAACTTTATTTTCCAAACTTGAATTTTTCATTGAAGCTCAAAAATTTTCTTTGATCAACCTCCAAATAGAACATTTGAACATTTTTTTTCTATTGAAGTTCACTTATTTTTCACATTTGTTTTTTTTTTTTCTTGAACTTCTCTTTTTCTATTCTTCATAACATCATGCTTTATTTTTTTCAAGAAAATATAACTCTCAAACTCATCAAAAATAAACATGAATAACAACAAAACAACTTCTCAAAGTCTCACCCAAGTTGTGCAAATAATAAGCACACTACAAACTCCCTCACCTCACTCACTAATAGCTCCCCCAAGCCAAGCTTGGGACTAGTAACCAATGGGGCAAAATAGGCTTGTAATGTAGCTAACAAACAACAAAAAGTCAAGGCAACAACATGGGCAGCAAGAAGGGAACAAATGTTTCTACAATATCTGGAGGCTACCTAAAAGAACAAATGCCTTCGTCCTCCACAATGTGCATAATAATGAATCATATAAACATTACTTATAGTTGCAAACCAATACTCAAATTCATTGACATACCAGGAACTATGAAACTATCACACATTTCCTAACCAAATCAACTAGTCAAGCACTATATTCACAAGTAGTTGGACAAAATTAACGCATGTTAAGGTTTCAAGGCAATCAAACATCAAATCATGATCAACTAATCCACAATGCTTATCATCAAATACCAGGAATCAAGACAATTTTTCTCAAGTAAGGGGCACAGGGAAGCATGATTTACAATTCATTGGAACAAAACTAACCTAAGAAAGTAATAAAATCTATACTAAGAAAAATTAAAAATAAAAAGAGAAGAGAGAGAGTGAAAGATGTACCATACGAACACGAGAACCTCCCCCCAAGCTAAATCAGACAATGTCCTCATTGTCTTATAGGGAAGCTAGTAGTCAAGGTGACTACTCTTCATCATCACCACATCAATGTCACCAAAGCCTCGAGGATTGCAATGCACCTCTTTGGAACAAAATTGGGCAAGAAAGAAACAAAGTGTTAGTGGGAAAAAGTTCAAATTTGAGTCAGGTGCACTATTCTGATCATAACTTTTGATTTATAAATGATAATACAGTGATTCTAATTGCATTGGAAACTAGACTTGAAGAGCTTTCCAACGACAGGTCACATGCAAAAATCAGATAAGAAACGCAAAAGTAATGGCCTATCGAATTTGACGTAGTTTGCTAACGCGTACGCGCGCCCGATCGGGCCCGTGCTACTGATTTGACGGGGCAGCTTGCTGCTGCTAATTGCCCCGTGATTCCTTTAGCCCTTCGATCTTTTCTCAACTTTTCTAGTATCAGTGCACAAAATCACACTCCCACAAATATAAGATATACTCTCCTCTACCTCTCTAAAACAAAACAAAAAGAAAACACACAAACAAATAAATAAATAAATAAAAAGCAAAAAAATACGGGTTGCCTCCCGCAAAGCGCTAGTTTATCAAGGTCCCGCTCGACCATACTCCTTCTCTCAATCGGAAGAATTCAATGCCTTGAGTAACTTATCAAACGCTCCTGCAAACATTTCATTAAGCACTATATAGGGCTTAATAGCAAGCACATTATTTATCCCTACAAAGAAAAAGTTAGGAGCACATAAAGAGAACTCAAGGTAGAAAGAAAAATCAAAAGAGGGAGATGAAAATACACCACAACCTTCTACTTCCTCCGCTAAAAATTTAGAATTAATATAACGAACATGGAGGTAATCATTGTCTTTATCATCCAATAATGACTTTAAAATTTTACCCTCACAAATAACCTCATCATCAACAAAGGAATTATCAACCACCGTTTCTACAACTAATGATTTTTCAATCACTGATTCGTCAACCAATGATTTTTCAACCACAAATTCTATAACCGATGGTTCTTCATCCTCAATAACATTCATATTATTATAGTGTCCATAGACTTTTTCATCAAGAGCCTTCCAATAACTTTCATTAGCAACTAATCGTTTCCGAATATGATCATATGTATACGGAAAGACTCTAAAATCATCCGGAGCACGCACAAAAAACTCACTATAAGGGCATTCAGGATTTTCATGACAAAGACGTTGACAACTACAGTAGTTAGGTGCTGCATAAAAATTATATAATTCTTGTAGTGACATAAGCATGGATATTTTCAACTCATAAAAAAAAAATTTAAAATTAAAAAAAATAATAATAATAATAATAATAATAATAAATTAAAAATAATCTAGACTCTAATAATAACTAGAAATAAAAATAAAATCGTTTCCCCGTCAACGGCGCCAAATTTTGACAGGGTAAAGTCGTATCCCCTAATCAAAAATAATTCTTAAATCCTCTAACTAAAGTAGATAGGGAAGTAGGGTCGATCTCCACTGGGAAACAAGTCATTTTACTCCTAATTAATTATTATAATCTAAATTATCTAAGTAACCAATATTTATATTTGAGTATGAAACTAAACTACAAAGAATAGGAATAGGGAGAAAACAATATATAAAAGGATCTAGGGCATAGGTTCACCAATAAATAATACTCTAGGGTAAAACATAGTAATCAATCATTGACATTGCATAAATAACATGATTAACAGGCTCTCGCAATTTATTAATCAACATAGATCTAACAGGCTCTCGCAATTTACTAGATCTAAGTTCTTATTGAAAATAGCCTTTAATATCAAATTAACATCTGCTCGATTCATCAATTTAATATTGCTATACTTTTACAAGCCGCAATTGTAAAACATTAAAACAATCCAATAAGAAATTAACATGCAATACCAATAATCAATAATAGTCAATCATCAATGCATCAATTAACTAGATTGTAAAGGGCTATCGCTACGTATTACAATCACACAATTAATTTACCGGTATTAAATCTCATCTCTCGAATCTTGACTTAACCATTTATAAATTAACTTGCCTATTGAAACTAGACCTAAACATTAATTTTCATCTCTCGATTCTTGAATCAATATTGTCAAACTCATGCATAAAAGATAGGCCTAATCTAGTCACAGAGCATTAATCAATCAATAGGAAATTAATCTAGCATTGATAATCAACAACAATAATTTACCCCTTCATATTATTTATGGATCCCCACAAACCCTAGAAAGGAGACTACTCACACATATTAAAAACTAAACTAATCAAAGTAATAAAATAAATCATGATGAAAGGAATAAAATAAACAACTAAGATTAAGGGAAGAAGAATCGTTACCAAAATAAATCTGGAATTAAGAGTAAATTAAGAGCAAAGGCTTAGGAGAAAGAAATCTAAGAGAATAATTAAGAGAGTAAGGAAAGAGTAAAAGAAAAAGAGAAGGAAAGAGATGATACTAAAATCGTATTACGGAGGAGTATTTATACTCCGTACAAAATCCTAAATTAAAACAAATTAAAACTACGTTAAACATCTCCTAAGAAATACACGCGCCCGATCGGGCGAGGCACCGCCCGATCAGGCGCGCCTCCGGGCGCCAGCCTTTTTGGACGGGCGCCGACCTTTGCTTCTCCCGCCCGGCCGGGCGCGCCTCCGGGCGCCATCCTTTTTGGTCGGGCGGCTCTCTTGGGCCACTATTTGGACTACGATTGGGCTCCAATTCTTCGGGCCAATATGGGTTTCCTCTTTGGGTCTTGAATACTCGGTCCAAATGCCCCGTTATCACCTATACCGAGCCCTTAATCACCGGTTCGATGGCTCTAACCGGCCCTGGGCTATAAAATCTGGTCGTGCTTCTCCAATGTTCGTGATTGCTCCAAAATATCTCGGGAAAATACTCCAAAAGCATAAATCCCTGCAAAAGTCAACCAAATCTACGAAGACACTAGAAAACACCAATTAGTAATAAAAGTGGCTCTAAAGAGCCAAAAACACTACTAATTACGACCAAGGGACGGGGGTAAAATACAATATAAAATAGACACATCAGGGATAAAGGCTCAAGACCCTAGATAAGCCCCCAAGGTGTGCAACCTCGCTTTCGAATCTTTATATTTTTGTGCTTGAGTTTCTACTCTTTTTTTTTAGCTCTCTTTTATCTTTTGCTTTAGCATCTATTTTATTTTTATAAGTGTGGGCAATCCCGATCATGCGGTCTATCACTCACTTGGCATTCATGTTTCTCAGGCACGGTACCGAGCACTCGATAAGAGACGCAATTTGAGACGTGTTCTTATCAAAGATATTTTCATATCAAAGACATTAAAACACTTGCCTTTTTGTACACTTTTATTTATTTATTTTTTGCTTATTTTTGCTATTTATTTTGATCTTTTGAAATCACTCAAGCTTTTTAGAATTGCATAAGTTGCACACCATCCCATCCCAAGGTTAGGTAGATGAAGGTTGAAAAAAGAAGGGTCTATCGTTAGACGAGGCTCAAAGTGGTTTATGAAGAAAGGATTACATATTCGAAAGGTGAAATGAGATATGATGTGGCTACAAGGGTTGCCTTAAATCATTGGTATACCTTGTGTTTAATTTGACATTGTTTTTTTTTTAATGCAATATAATGAAATGATCATATGTAAGGAAATAAATGCTCATTTTTATTACAAGAAAATAAAAAAAGACTTCAAAATTAATCTAAAGGAAAAGAAAAGGTGCCTATGCTAGACTTATTTAGGAAAGGAAAAAATGAAAAAGAAATAGAAAAAGAGGTCATGAAATCTTGTCGTTTAAGCTCGCCTCTTGTCTTGTGTTGTTTCATCATCACCCTCATTTTTTGTTTGTCAATCATATGACTCAAACTCGATTCAACACACATGAATGGAAGAAGTGAAGAAAGATTGGAATAGAATGCGAAAGAAGATTTAGATGGAGGGATATGAAGAATTAGGAATAGAATGTACCCCCCAACTCAAATGACAGAAAAGACCGACTCATGCATGAACCTAAGACATGGTCATGGTGATGTGCACTCAAAGTGTGTGCTAAGACCAGTGAGTGTAGGTGGCATGTTAAGACCGTGTCATGACCATGTGGCTAGACTATGTGACTAGACTCAAGCAAAGACTAAGTAAAGACTTCACGTATATGCATTAAACTTGACATACTGTGGTATTTTAGTCATAACTTTTTATCTGCGACTCTGATTGGGATGAAACCAACGCCAAATTAAAGAAAAAACTCGGGGCTACAGATCCATAAAGTTGTACGACTCATAGTTCTTCCTAGAACTCCGGCTATGACCAAAACAAGTTGACGCTTGTGCAGTATACGGGAATAAAAATCCGGGTTGACTTGAAGGAACTTTGACTCGATTTTATGTTTATTTATTAGCTCTAATTAATTAATTAATTAATTAAACAAAGTCCTTTAGTCATTAATCAGTTTATTTAGTCTTAACACAAGTCAAACAAACGGTTAGGAAAAATCACATAGAATATGCACAACAAATAATGCACAATTAGTCAAGTAGGCACAATATGATGCAATGAGTTTGCAACCTAACCATGGCTCTAGTTCTCTAAAGTTCGGGATATGGGTTAGTCAATAGAGGTTCCATGGTTAATTGTCCGGATGCACCGCGCGGAAGCCTAACCGTGAAGGGTTGGCGTGAGTGGATGGGACACCGCGAGTTTAGAAAAACTCGCTTCCATGGTTTGGTGAATTCAACATCTCGGATGTACCCTTTGTTGCACAGAGCGTTCAATCGGGTAGATGGAGCATGAATTCCTAGAGGGTTATGTCCATATGTAGAACACATATGGGTTTCAGAAAAGTGAGAAAAAATTCAATCAGGAAGTAGGATCGAGCAAACAATACGAAAAACTGGTCGAAATTAGAACGCATATTTCTAGCTCGGTATTGGGGGAAATTGGCGCCAGCAATCAGAGACTGGCGCCAACTTTTAACTGTAGCGCCTGGCGCCAATACTGGAGTCTGGCGCTACGACTAAAATGCTGGAGCCAAGCTCTGGCCCCTGACGCTACTTTCCACATGCCTCAGCAGCTTTCTGTGCTCGATAAAATTTTCCAGTTTTGCGCAGTGTTCTTTCAGTCCTAGTTGTGAAAGATATTCCTCAAATTTCCTACGTGTAAAATCCTATGTTTTTAACTCATTATGGATGGTCTTTCCAATGAGATCTTTTTTATGCATATGACAATAATGTTAATCAAAATTACGCACGTGAAATACTTAGAACTTTTCGAGTCTCATCCACTCATTCTAAATCATTGCCGAAACAAATTCAGGAATTAAAATAGAAATCCTCCCCAGTGGAGTCGCCAAAAAACTGTAGGGAATAATTTCAAGCCTTTAAAATCCCACTAGCTTGAACCCCACTGTGATCGTACACTAAAGTACGGTGGCGTCCAAAAGGGAAGAAGATAGAGCAAAAGAGTCGCCAACAAGTTTTTAAGGAACTTGTAAACCGTTCACGAGGTGAAGGTTACACCCCTTAACGATCCAAGAGATCGTCAACTCCATAAGGTCTAGAACCAAATAAGGGTTCGGGGATGAAGGTACAAATCCAACCTAAAAGAGATTGAACCTGCCCTAATAATAGGTCTCTACTTTATTCTTATCGTATTCATGTGCGCTTTCTGATTAACATACAATCAATAGGATTACCCTAAACATGTTTAATCTATGTTGGTTGAATATTAATGCACGAATAAATCTATTATTGGCGATCACTTGAATTATAATCATATTAACCCTAAACAAGATTATTAATTATCTTATTAAGCGTGATCACAAGTACAAATTCCCTTTAACATGCATAAAAGGTGATCAAGCAATAAATATAAATATCAAGCAACATAATAAATAATCAATATCATGAATAAAACAATCATCATAATAATAACAATAATTATAACAATTATAATCATATTCATGTTCATGTTAATATTAAAGCATAATAAGAATAGCAAGATCCTAGGCATCATACTAACAAGATTAATAGCAAACCCTAGCATGTCACTAAGCAACAAAAATCAAATCTTTAACCCTAACATGATACTAACAATCATAAATATTAGGAAGAGAATAAAAGGCATCATACTTTTAATCATACTTAATATTAAAGTTACCCTAGACATGATACTAGGAATTAAAATAACAATCTAAGCATGATTTCTATATCATAATATCAATTAAACCATTAAAGTACTTACTTGGATACCTCGTACCTCTTTCTAATAACAAAATACACACATTAGTAACTTCAAGGAAAATAATAAACAAACAATTAAATTAAATAATTGAAATAGAGATTTGGGACCAAACCCTCAGAAATTAAACCTTTCACGTCTAGGGCGAAGGCAAGTTCGAATATGGCTAGGTGTTTCTAAGTCTTGCGAATGCGGAATTTTGTATGTGAAACAAAGTTTAGAAGAAAGAAAGAAAGAATTGAATGTTTTAAGAGAGAATAAAAGAATTAGAGAATGCGAATGAAAACTGATTGTTGATGAATGAAAACGGAGTTTTTAATACGTTATTTATAGAGAAAATCAGCCAAAAAGATAAAATATGAAAACAGAGCACTTGGCGCACGCAAAACGAAGTTGGCGCCAACCCTGGCTAGCTGGCGCCAGGCAACAGTGGCTAGCGCCAAGCCTGGTTCCAGGCGCCAAGGCCTGGGGTTGGACGCCAATCTTGATTTTCACGCGTTTTCGAAAATCCGATAAGTTTACCGTACTGGAGGATAAAATAATATAATTTTTTCGAAAATGCTATTTGATTTTTATTAAAACTCTGAAAAGTCAACAAAGTCAACTTATCAATGCTAATTGAATTAGGAATGAAAAGAACCTTCTAGAAGATTCTAGAAAACTAAAACCATTCCTAATTGCATTAGGAATGTTAAATCATATTAGGCCCTCCCCTAGATCATTGGGCCGCACATAAAGCTCAAACTGGGCCCAGTTTCGTAAATTGGCCATAACTTCCTCAATATTCATCGGAGTTGGGCTTATAATATATCGTTGGAAAGGTCTTTGCAAGCCCCATCCAACTACACCATTATTGGACCCATATCATGTACCAACCAAACTGGTTTGGCTGTTTTCTTAAAATAAAGTTTTCAAAAACAGAGATAAGAGAAAATAAAAACTTTTCGCAACACTAGACCTTTCCACACTTTCGTTTCATTCGATTATGATTCGACGTGAAAGGCACTCATCACCGGGTTTGGTTTTGGGGAGACACAAATGGGTGTCTACACCCTGCTAGCCGAAATCCGCATGTGTAAGGCAGCAGGGGCAACTAAAATTGACGCCTATTCTGATTCACGGTTGGTCGTCAGCCAGCATGAGGGAAAATATGAGGCAACTCATCCGGCTATGATCAAATATCTCCAGGAAGTCAAAGAAGAGGTTGGGGCACTTAAGGAATTCCGTCTGAATTAAGTGCCTAGGTCAGATAACAATCAGACGGATGCGTTGTCCAAATTGGCTTCATCCGCCTGCTGTGATACGCCTCGGTCGGTCTTTTAGGAAGTTCTTGAAAAGAGAAGCATACATGAAGAGCCCATTGGAATCTTAGACCGAAGCTCTACCTGGATGGATGGCATCCAGGCATATTTAGCAGACGGCAAACTTCCTGATTCACCACAGGAGGTAGCCGTCATGAAAAAGCGAGCAGCAAACTTCGAGTTGAGAAACGGAGAGCTCTTCAAGGTGGGTTTCCTTAAACCTCTATTGAAGTGTGTTACCCCAGAAAAGGGGAAAGAAGTTCTCGAAGAATTGCATGTTGGGTACTGTGCCTCTCATATAGGCGATAGGTCCCTAGCCGTCAAAGCCAGGCGGCATTACTTTTGGCCTACTCTTGAAGCAGACGCTAAAGAGTTGGTGAAAAGATGCGACAAATGTCAGAGGTTTGGCCAACTTATTCACCTCCCGGCTACTGATCTGACGGCAATCCACATCCCAGTCCCATTCGCTAAATGGGGCATGGATATCTTGGGTCCTTATACACCTGCTCCAGGCGGAAAGCGCTACATTTTGGTGGCTGTGGATTATTTCACCAAGTGGGTAGAAGCTGAGCCGGTTAAGAACATCAAGACAAAGGATGTCATCTTTTTCATCTGGAAGAACATCATCACCCGGTTTGGGGTACCTATGTCTATGGTGTTTGATAATGGCCCTCAGTTCGAGACCCCCCATCTCAAGACTTGGTTGGGAGATCAGGGTTGCATCAGTCGGCCGACCCCAAGCAAACGGCCAGGTTGAAGCCTTCAACAAACTCATCTCAGACGGCATAAAAAAGAAAATTAAAAGAGCCGGTGATTTATGGGCAGAAGAGTTAATTCATGTCCTATGGGCCATCTGGACTACTGCTAAAGGGGCAACCGGAGAAACCCCATTTCTTATGGTATACGGTACTGAAGCCGTCTTGCCCATTGAGCACTACGAGACGACTCTCAGAGTCATGCTCTATGATGAAGAGGCAAATTGGGAGGCCATGCGGCTGGCATTGGACCCCCTCCCGGAACGCAGGGGCAACGCTGCCCTGCGCCATGAGATATACCGTCTGAGAATGACCAGAGCCTACAACAAGAAAGTGCACAAGCGCCCTGTGAAAGTGGATGACTTTGTGTTACGAAAAATGGAGGCAACCGGTAGGCCCAATGAGGCTGGGAAGCTAACCCCTAATTGGGAAGGCCCCTACCGGATCTATGAAGAAGTCAGGGACGGCACCTACCGTCTGGAAACCCCAGACGGTCGCCGCCTGCCTAGAACTTGGAATGTAGATAACCTAAAAAAGTACTACTTCTGAGAATGTAAATTTTTTGTAAACAGTAAGTCAATTAATGAGAATTCAGACTTTGTTTGCAGAATTATTTTGCCATTTTTATTGGTTGTCCGCCTGGGCAATACCCAGACGGACCCTGTGTTTAACTAACTAAGTTTGATACTTAGTTTAGTTGAATGTTATAATTGCTTGTCCTCCTGGGTAAAACTCATATGGACTCTTTGTTTAATTAATTGCATTTGATACTTAGCGTAATTTAATAATTGCTTGTCCGCCTGGGTAATACTCAGACGGACTATTCGTTCAACCAACTAAGTTTGATATTTAGTGTTAATTCAATGTTGTAATAACGCTCGGCCAATGGTAAGATTAAAAACTAAGCACAAAAACGCTTACTATACAACTGGTCTCAAACAAGACCAAAGGCCAATATGGCCGGATGGTTGCTTATTTTATAAAACCGCCTGTCCCAACATGGACAAAGGCGTCCGGCGACACCCCTCCGGGTGCAATCGTCGCAGAGAACGGACTATTCGTCGGTTCTATGTACCAGTGCAGATGGCGAAAATTGAATGATCGAATTGGTTAACTCATAGCCGTCTGACCAGAATAAACTATGAAGAACGATTAAGTTACCGAATACCGGATGCCCTGAGGCATCAGTCGGTCATCGGCTGAAGTTCTCACTTAGGTTATTTATTCCAAAGTTGCACTCACTCTCCCTATTGGGGCAAAAGATTTTGTGTAATGGCTATGTGTTAACCTCAGACGGGATATAACCGCCTGGGTAAGAAGCTCAAAGCACCCGCTCTAATGGCCGACTGTGCACTTGGTTTAGGGCAATCACCATTGTGATTGATTGGCCTAAAAACACTTCATACTTCTCCTAGTATCAAGTGTTTCCAAGCCAATCAATTAACTTGAAATAAAACCAACCACACAGCCGCCCAGGGGCAAGAGTACCCGGATTGCAAATTGACGCATGCTTTTTTAAGTTAGGCAAAATATTAAAGAATTGCAAACATACGCAAAATTCAAATCGAAAAATTCAAACACAAACATATATAAACACCGACTGAGTCGGAATACTTCATTAAAATTGTTAATGGCACAAAGGCCAGAATAACTGTTAGCTGGAATCACATCCGGTGAAGAAACCAAAAATTAATTGTTGACCCAACCCCATGGTTGGTAAAGATACAAGAATACACGGCATACAAGCCAGTAGAGAAAATAGTTGGCATACTGCCGCAGAAGTTGGGGAGGCCCGCCTAAGGCTGAGGTGGTTGCTGCTGCTCCGGCTGATTTTGGCTGGTTTGGCCTTCGTCATGCTCGTCCGCCGCCGGCTCCTCGTTATCAGAGACTTCATATCCCTGCTCAGCAGCCCAATCTTTGAAGCGAGGCAGTGGAGCATCACCCAGTAGCTGGGCATCATACACCTCAGTGGCGTAATCATACCTCAGCTTATAAACCTCAAAGTCTATGTCTGGGTAGAGGAGGCTCCAAGTGATCTTCAGCCGGGCCAAGTTATCGCGTTCATTCTCCTCCGTCAGCCGTTTTTGCTCTTGGGCAAGCTCGTCCGACTGCTTGTTTCACAGATTGACGAGCTTAACCCCCAGGCGAAAAACGTCTGCTCGAAGTTGGGCGTTTTCCTTATCAGCATCTTCTAATGCCTTAAGGTCTGACTTGGCATCCTTCAGTTGCTTATCAAGGTCATCAGCCCGGCTGTTAGCTTCGTCGTTCGCAGCCGTCAAACTCCGGATCAGCTCCTCTTGTTTCAACTCTACTGCTTTAATCTTTAAATCACACATATAATTAGCATATTCAGCAGAGTTGAGGTTTTCAAGGGCCCTCCGTTTGGCGTCATTTACCTCTTCCTGTTTATGCCTGAAGGGGCCCCGGAGGCCATCCACTCTCAGCATCACCTGAGAAAAGAGCAGTCGGATTATGAGTTACTTAGCAAAATTAAAGATAAAAGATATCAAGGTTGTGGGATTCATTACCTCAGCCAATTGGCCCATTATCCGGTCAAAGTCCACTACTTGCGGATCAGGTATGAAGTTCTTCTCTGACCGGGTGAGGGTCCTCACCATCCGTTTTGCAAAGCCCACAAAATCCGGCTCGTCAGAAGTCAGATCTGCATCAAAAGTAGTACTCTGTGAGAAAGAGGCAGCGTAGTTGGAATTCATCCGTTGCCGGCTGCTGACTGACCCCCCAGAGGGATCAACCTTAGTCTTGATTCTCATAAAATCAAGTGGCCAAGGTATTTCAATCCGTCCCTTACCATGGGTTTCCGGATGGGGCTCAGGCTTTTGCTCCTCCCCAGGCGTTGCTGCACCGGCTGCAACATTAGGTGGCTCGCCACCTTTCGATGCCGTAGAGGCATCCGGTGCTTTCTGCTGTGAGCGTTCTGAGCTTTCGCTCAGAATTTTCATCGCAGCAGGCGATTTGCCCCCGGTCGTTGGACAACCGGATTGGGCAGAAGGTTGTTTCTGGGGAGGAGGGTCCTTCCTGGCTGCCTTCGCAACCGGGGTTTTCTCCAGATCGTCTCCTTTCCTTTTGAGCAGCTTGGAGAAGGATCGTGGAATTTTCTTGGCGAGTCTTGAGAAACAAACAAGGGTAAGTATACCCAACCGGCAAGCAAAAAATAAAATAAATAAATAAATATGCAAACACATAAAGTCAGGCGGTCTTACCCCGCCTTTCTTGGAGTCTTTGGCCTCGACGGCTGCCTTCTTGGCAAGTGCAGCCTCTTTGCGCAGCAGCGCCGCAGACTTAGCTGGAGTCTTTGCCGGGTCGACCATTCTCAAGGCGTCGGCTGCAAGAACAGAATTCATGGTTAGAAAAAATTATGGCAAGTTTGCAATAAAAATAAAATAACAATCATTCTGGATGAAAAGTATTCTACCCCTAGGAAACATGGTACTCAGCCCACAGGTGGACAAGAAGCACTCGTCCTTGAAGAAATCCGGATGGGGGATCCAGTTCTTGGGAACTATGATGTGAGTCCCATCCCCCATGAGCTCAATTGTTGTTTCAAAAAATCCCGGCTCTATTATTTGCTCCTGGGCCTTAGTAGATAGCACCGAGAGAGGGCATTTCCGGCCTAGAAGAGTCGGCCTATGTCTTAAAGTTGGGGAAGAAATCAAGTAAAACTTGTCCTTCCACCCGGACCATTTGGACACTTTGTCCAAAGTCATCAAATATTGGGGCAAGGTAGTCAGAGTATATCATGCCCCATGGCCGCCTGGGCCTTGCTCAAGTAGTGCATGTGAGCAAAGGCGGAAAAGCTGGGGTATATATTTTGTAACTCGCAGGCGGCAATGTAGCTAAGAATGTTCACCCACGAATTGGGGGTGAGCTGCCAAACCCCTACATCGTACCCCTTTAGGATTTTCCTAATCCTGGGGTGGAGGGGGAACCGGAGGCCGGCTTCGATGACCGCCTCGTAGCAAACGAAGTAGTGGTCTGCATTGTCAATGTCATCGTTCCAGGCCATTACAGCGTCAGCCGGAGGAACGATGATGTCCCAGCCCCTTCCAAAGGGGTGCTTTTCTTTGAAGGCCCTAAATCTGCTCTTGAGGAGGGCGATGTTACCCGGCAGCATCCGGGTTCGTTTAGGGTTTGGGTTGTCAGCGACCTTAGGCGGTTGTTGATAGTCAGCCGCAAAATTGTCTTGGTCAGAGCCGGAAGATTCGGCCCTTAACCCTTCGTCGGCCTCAGCAACGCCGGCTTCATTAGAGAAGGCGGTTCCCTCGCCGCCTAACTCCCGTACCCCAGAGCTCCCGGAAGTAGAGGGAGCCTCTTCGTCAGACCTGCTCTCCTCCAAATCCCTCTGTTCCCTGTCTGGGAAACCTCATCGGCTGGCACTTCCATAGTGCGCCGGCTCCTAGACCGTCTGGTGGTTTGTTTCGTTCTGGCCATTGTGTCCTGCACAGACACAGAGAGGGAGGAACTCGGAGATGAGCATATCGGTTCCGACAGTCCAGAAAAGGCACCCCCTGTTCTAGACTCAGCCGTTCCGAGGGACCAACTGAGTGTCCTAGGCAGTGCCGAGTGTGGATTGAGAACTCATTTATATTTTCTAAAAAACTAGGTATACAGGCGGAGAAAAAAATGGTATACAATTTGAAGAGAGAAAAGCTAAAATGGTACAGGCGGTTACCTTACTTTTACTCTGAAAACTCTAAAAACCGCTACAATCGGTAAACTGGGTGTTGAACGGCTAGCACACGGCAACTTGAACTTGTTGTGATGCAGACGGAGGCAGAGAATCTCTCTCTAAAAAGCTCTCTCTTTCTCTCTCTAAAAAGTCAAATGAACGTAAGGTGAGAGAAAAAGGGGGGGTAACTTTCTTTTTATAGAAGGTGAAAGCGGGGGGAAAACTTTGGTTTGAAATTCAAATTTTTACCTGTTACTGTTCACCTTTGAAAGGTGGACACGTGTCACAGGTCCCACGTGATGTGCACGTGCGTCCTGTGAGGGGCAAATGTTTAGGGTAAAAATACCCTAGACGCGTGGACCTATGAGAGGAGGCCACGTGTCGAGTTCAGGATGGCCCATGTGGCTTAATATCCTCTTGACACGTGGCGCCCTTAGATACATCTTTGAAATGACGACCTTCAAGGGCCCAAATCCCAAGAAGCGTCGTTTTACGGCGCAGCCCACTGAAATTTAGGTCAAGTGACCTAGATGCGGGCACGTTCTCCAATGACCCTATAAATAGGGATATATTTCCCCATTTTTGGGACACATTCAATCATTTATTACACCTACATTCTCTCACATCAGAGAAAGGCCTGAGGTTGGAATCCAAGCAGATTCCCACCTAAATTTCCGTACTCTTTATTCCCTTTCAAGTTACTAACTTGATCGTCGGAGGCGGAGCTCCAACCACCCGGAGTCTCCGTTGTTTTGCAGGTACAACTCAGCCGAATCAGACTTCGTGACATAACTCTCCCGAGGGACAAAAACACCCAAAACACATGGGTCACCAGCAAGTCCTGCTGGCTAAAAAGTGGGTGGGCATCTGCAAGCGCATCCATACCTAGGCCATTTCATACAGGAAGTGTAAGACACTAGTAACTAAGGTCTCAAGCACACACACACAAAACTATGAAAACCCTAACCACATGTTTAATAATTAAACACACAAAATTAAATAATTAGCACACATAATAAAATAAACATTTCCATGGACAAGGTCAACTACAAATCCTAACATAACAATAGATTCAACATTAACTTGAATTTTTAAACAATTTTCCATCATCTACCAATATATCCACACATGTTTTACTTGAAGAGAATGCCAAAAATATTTGTTTATACAGCACAAATTCAAATGACAACACCAAATACTACAAAAAACAACTTTATAACAGCTTCTTTATTAAGAAAAAACAAGATAAACAAAATCCAACAAACACCATTAGTACAGGACCACAACAAAACTAAAATGGAAGGGAATATACCTTCAATAGAACCCAAACGTGCGACTTTTTTTCCAACTGTATCCTCAAAGCTGGGACCACTAGCCCAATACATGAGCTGAACAGAGAACAGAGAATAAAGGAATTTTTTTTTTTTGTTGGAGCTTTCTGTAAATGGAAGTGTTGGCATTAAACAAGATGGAAGTACTACTTTTATAGGAAAAAGGAGACAGCTTCCAATAGAAGCTTCAAGATACCCTTCGTTTCCCGCGTTTTCTCCTACGGTTGTAATTAATCACACAGCTCGAGGTGTCTGCAAATGTACAGAGGCTTTTCAATTTTTTTTTTTTAATCTACTGCAAACTCCCTACAACAGGTAACAACACCGGTGATAACTTGAACAACCGGTTTCAGTCCCCTACATTTACATTTTGTAACTGCAGTCCCCTACTTTTCAATTTGTTGAAAGTTCAGTCCCCTGCAACATGCTTAACTCGTCTACGTTGCCACGATATTGTTCTATGGAAGCGGGCGGGCTCGGTTTTTTGTTAATATTTACTCATATCAGATATAATAAAGTTATCAAAGCCTAATTGCGAAGTCTGGCTTGATACTTGTTCAATGGTTATGTTAAACTGATAGGGAATAGAGAAGAAAAATAAAGAAAGAGGTCAGAAATCTAAAATCTGAAATGGTCATTCGTTCTTGCCTTTTGTCAGAGACCCAAGTAGCATTGAGAATACTTAGGTGGTTCAAAGGGGGCACCAAGTTACAAAACCTGAGCCACCAAAGGCAGAACCTCCGACTCCACAAGAGCAACCAAAGGTAGAACCGCAGAACCAAAGACAGAACCTCTGGCACCACCTCAGCAACCATAAACAGAACCTCATCATATAACTCCAATTTGATATTTTTATAGCTTCTTTAAGTTACAGAAGATCTAAAAGGAAAAGAATTATATCTTCCAGGTCTATTCACTTTCTTTTAAATGTGCGTGACTTGTCATATTTTTCTATTCTTTATACAGCTTGGTGGGTTGAACTCCATGTTCGCTGTTGAGCATACTCCTTCTATATCTCTGATTTCCAAAATGCCCACAATAATTCTCGGGATGGATGTATTTCACGGATCACCGGAGCATTCTGATGTGCCATCATATCAATGGCTACTGGAACTTTCTACATTCACCCTTCAGGATTTACAACCTAAGATATGAGATAACCTAAATTACACAAAATATATCTATACAGAATATAAACAAGATAATATTAACATAGTAGTATTATCTAACACTATGGTTGACCTACCACTAGCTATGTTGCTCTATCATTTCGATTGGAAGTTACCAGATGGGATGCGACCACAAGATCTAGACATGGATGAGTCTTTTGGATTGACAATGAAGAGGAAAAATCACTTGCTTGTAATTCCTACTCTTCATCCTTCTTCTAATCTGAAAACGGGGGTTTAATTAATGACCACTTAAGTTATAATTAAGCTTGCTTATTATGGATGGTTTGTGCACCATTGTTGTGTGTGTGTGTAATGTGTGTTTCGTGAGCATTATATTATGGTGTAAAAGTACTTTCCAATTGCTTTAAGTTCTAAATAATAAAAAGCTAATGTGATTTCAGGTAATTTCTCCAAAGATCACCCACTTAATTATCTACAATACAATACCTTGGCTTTTTCTTTGCAAGGGGCGGACAATGAGCTTGCTTAGGCTCTCAAACTTGACTCTTCGGTACATAGAATTGTCGTGTAGTTCCTCTTTTCCGAATTAGATGACATAGTTTGACTTTGTACACTATTTACATAACTTGCTTTGACTTCATTTTATAATTTTGTTTTGAGATAAAGTAGTCATGTGGGATCTTGTTAGATTCGTCTCAACATCTATCACGTAATCAAGGATATTTGCATTAGAAATTATGCATTGAATAAACGAAGTATGTATGTACTTAATAGGGTGTTATGCTGGTCCCCATATCCTCTACGGAGAATAATTGGGGGCCCATGTTCTTTGTTCTCATAGTGTGGGCTTTGACCACGATTGTTAACGTTCATGGTTCTTCTGAAAACCATGTTTCATCTTAATAGGTGAAGCCTTAATGGGTGATGATGGTGCATCAACTGTTATTATTGAAGGCTTGAAGCTGACCCAGATTTCTTGGTTTGGAGGCCGTGTATCAAACTAATTTTCGGAACACAAGGAACTATCCCTAACACTCATGTTTGTGGTTGCCTCCGCGATTGTTAACATGGGACAAACATTCGGCCATGGTAGAGACCTTCCCCATTTAATTTCTAGCAACACCAAGGAAACTCTAGCTAAACTTTTTAAGCCCATTGGGATCTCACAACTAGAACTTGATTTTTTGGATCGCGCACAATGGTGGTGAAGCAGTTCTAAATGGCATTCAATCGAGCTCAAGCTCGATTTAGAAAAGCTCAAGGCCTCAAGGCATGTGCTAAGGGAGTATGTTAACATGACTAGCGTTGGTGTGTTGTTTTATGATGGATGAAATCATGAAATGAGAAAGAGGTCAAGTTTAGAAGGAAAGATGACAACCCGTTTCGGATGTGAATGGGATGTAATGGTTGGATTTGGTCCAGGACTCACCACCATTGAGGCTCTTGCTTTGCGGAGTGTTCCTCTACACGCTCAATATTTGATAAACTGGCTCAATGGTGCATCCATATGTTGTGTTTTTAAATCTACAAAGTGTTTGAAATTATGGCTCAATTACCAGGCTGTGCATCTAACCCAATAACAACGGGCCTGTTAATCTAGAGGCCCTCCATAAATTAAAGGCCCATTTTTTTTTTTTTTTGGGTGGATAAATATAAAGACAATAATATAGGCATGTACATTTTTACACTCACTCTTTCCTTTTTCCCTCCCAGTAAATTTGCTGTTGTTTTGTATCTTCCGTTAATTTGTCAGTGATTATTTGTTTTAGCAAATTTATGACTATTTTTTTTTTTACGGGGGTGAGAATCGATGCCAGAATCTCCTCGAACCGGGAGGAAAGCTCTAACCACTTTTGAGCTATCCCTTACACTCAAATTTTATGGCTATGTGAAGATGGGAAACCACTAGCAAATGGAACAATCTTCTTTAAGTTGGAGGCATGTCTGTCCGAGTTGGATGATGTTTATAGATTTTAATTTACTCGATGATCACAAGTTCACAACAACAATAACAAAAAATAAGTGAGAGAAGATGTTCCCAAAGGACAAAGCACAATTCATGCATTGCTTATAATCAAACGTATTTTTTTACACAAGTGCCTTTTGACATTACTCCTCCAGTCTACAAGCTTATCTGCTCAACAAACAGTTGCACAAGCCTAGAAAAAAAAATGCATAAATTAGGAATAAGCATTATCACCTTTACGATATGGCTATCAGAGTATCACAAATCATTCTCCGATGACCAATCAGAGAGCTCAGCTACAACGCGAAGAATCAGGGGGTTGGAGTACCCGCGTTAGAGTCCTTAGACTTGTTCTCGTCAGAAGATGGTCTCTCTTCTGACTCGTATGGTCTAATTTCCTCGATCATCCTAACAACATCTTCCATTCTAGGCCTCATATCAGGAACTCTTGCAACACAAGCCAGTGCTATCTGCAACATCTGCACCATTTCCTCTTCCGCGTTTGGACACCTCAGCAGCTCTACATCAAACACCTCAGAAGTCCATTCTTCTCTTACTACAGACTGCACCCATTGAGGGAGATCAATCACATCACATTGTCCGTGACTAGTCTTAAGAGGGGCTTTCCCGGTAAGCATCTCTAAAAGAAGTACTCCAAAGCTGTAAACATCTGATTTTTGGCTGGCTTTTCTTGCTTCAATCACTTCTGGTGCATGATACCCTATGCTCCTCGAGGTGATACCTTGGAAATTCATCAGTAGAGGTAAGCCGAAATCAGAGATGCAGCCTTCATGATCTTGTGTGAGGAGGACGTTGGAGGACTTGATGTTTCCGTGGATAAATTTTCCACCGGCTTCACAGTGGACGTGGAGTATTCCTCGTGCAGCCCCTAGTGCAATTGATATTCTAAAGTTCCAATCTAGGGGAGTCTTTCCATTGTAACCATAGCCTGAAAAATCAGAAGAAGGATGCATCAAGAAAATGCTAACAGCAAAATTTGAAGCAGTTTCAAAATTTTCACAGTTTACAGTAACAAGTGAACGACAGAATGCAGATATAATCTTAGGAATATGCTACACTACCTTAGTTTTAAAAAGCGCAAGGCGCACCAAGGCGCAAATAGTCCTTGCAACCTAGGCGTGAGGCGCAAGGCGAAGGCATGCGCCTTTTGTATGCAGGGCGCATGTATTTATATATTTATTTCAAATTATTTTTCACTTTGATAGTATTTAATACCAATTGAAAAGATTCATAATAAATTAAGTAACGATATATTGAGAGCTAAGGTAGTCTAAATTTGAAAAAATGTCCATCATTCTTCAATTTATAACTTAAATCTTAGTTATTTTCCTTGAGGCACAAAGGCGCACCTTACCAAAGGCACTTTGAGGCACACAAGGCGCGCGCCTTCCGTAGGTGACTGAGCCTCACCTAGCTAAAGCCCATTTCCCATAGATTAGGAGTGAGGCGCGCCTAGGCGCACCCGAGGCGCGCTTTTTAAAACCAAGTACACTACAACAAATTTTCAGATGCTTATGCTTCTAGTAGTTTATATGATTCTTATATCAGTCAAAATCAATCAGATTGGCAGATTGCAGTTCACAGTCGAAAATTTCCTCAAGGAAATAGCTGCTCAATAAATATGTATTTATCAAATGAGAATCACTAGTCCTTTCTCTTTTTCTATAATTTGCTTACTTGTAAATAGAGGTGACAATCAGGTCCTCAAGTCAATTTGAGTCAGGTCCATTTCGGGCATGGTCGTTTGGGTTGATTTCGGGTTTGATCCATTCGGATTGGGTCATTTTCTATTGTTCTAATACTCTTATCAAATGAGAAACACTAGTCCTTTCTCTTTTTTTGGTTGGGTATGGGTCAGTTTGGCCAAGTCTACATGTAAAATAGCATCAAAAAACATTTTTAGTTACTACTTTAGCTAAGGGACATAAATGCATGTAAAACAGTAAGAATAAAGGGTTAAGGTAGGCATACCATGCAAGACGGCACTTAAGCTACCACCGGGCATGTAATCGTACACTAGAAGTTTTTCATCCTTGGAGAAATAGTAAGCCCGAAGAGGCACAAGATTAGGATGTTGACCAATCTTGCTAACCATTTCCATTTGTTGCTCAAATTCCCTCTTTCCAATTCCCACCTCCTTCAGCCGTTTTACCACCACCACAATTCCCTCATCCAAAATCGCTTTGTATGCTGTTCCATAGCTCCCTTTCCCAAGAACCTCCGCTGAAGCCCTAAGCAAGTCCTCGAGATCAAAGTTATATGAGCAACCTTCAAAGAAGACCAATTTGTTCTTCTCAGCTGTTTGCACACCACTCCCAAAGTCTTCCTTTGGCAACTGGTTTTTACCCTTCTTGGCATTCACTTCTTTCCCTTTATCAACCGCGCTATCTTCTACACTTCTCCTCTTCAAACAGCATAATAAGCAAATCACTATAGCAAGAAACAACACAAAAGTGCTACTTATTACTATAGCAATGATGGCACCTATTTTCAATTTCCCCCGATTGCCAGTTTTGCTTTTCATAGGGAGTGTTGACGGAGATTGAGCAGGTGATGGGCTACTCGAGGAGCAATTGTCCAGAGGCGGCCCACATAAGGAGTTCCCCGAAAATGATGAACTAGGGAACTTCTTGAGTGAATATGGGATTTCGCCATTTAACTTGTTGTAGCTTATGTTTAACACCTTGAGCCTTGGAGGTTTAAGATCAGGGATAGGACCTGAAAGCATATTATTTTGGAGATCTAACACCATAAGCCTTGTCAAATTATTGATAGTTGGTGGAATTCTTCCTGTGAAGGAATTAAAGCTTAAGTCCACCAACATAAGTCTAGGAGAAAGTGTTTCGGGAATGCTACCAGAGAAATTATTTGATTGGAGGAATAAGGATTGAAGTGATGGTAAAGAAGCAACATCAGTAGGAATTTTTCCATTAAGGCTGTTTGATCTTAGACTTAGGATTTCCAGCGCGTCTAGTTTCCCAATGGTACCGGATAGTATAGAGCCAACAAGACCAATTCCTGGGAGATGAACTGCAACTACACGGGTTCCTTCAGTATTGCAAGTAATACCAGCCCAAGTGGTGCATATTGGGGAAGCAACGTCCCAGTTAAGCTTTCGGCCATGTGGAACATTAGCTATAAAGTTAAGAAGAGCTTTCCTGTCTGAGTTCAAGTCAGCACAAATGAGAGGAAGGATAGCAACTTGGATAAGAAAGACGGAAAGTTCTAGCAAGGAGGATTGACGCTTCATGGTGGATTTTCTGCTGAAGCTATATTAAGATGCTAGATGCAGAAATAACACCATGAGGCAGTGCCGTGGTTTCAATATTCTGTCTCAATAATAAAACCTCTATGACTATTGCATCTGAAGGGAGAGGTTGACAGGAACACTGCATCATCAAAAGCAAAAACAATTATTAGATGATGAAACCAACATCATAAGCAATATATATATGAAGCTCAATCGGCATGCATATATGCATTACATAAAAACAAGGACACAGTTTTGACTACTGAAAGTTATCTCACTAAATATTATTTTTCATGACATCCATTAAATTATTAAAAAATATCTTCACCATCGAGAGAACTTTACCATTCCCATTGCTCCATTTCATTTATCTCGCTTACTATTTTGATCAACAACTTATCAGGGTGATGAAAGGGGGATTAACTCAACAAAAATTGCACTTCACTGGGCTATGGGATTTACTAATAAAACAATATGGACTTAACTTAAAATGCACTACTTATATGCAAAATTCTGCATTTGCTGATATTGTTTATCATCTTTACTAAGAGTAAGAATCTAATCAACCCATATAATCTTTACATTTTGCTCTAGATTGAAATTTCCTGCAACAATTATCAAGCCATCGAACAACAAATGGATACTGTAAGCAAATACATACATACATACATACATACTTAAAAAGAAAGAGGTCAAAGGACATTAAAAATGATTTGCAATTTTTTAGTCTACAACTTTTCGTACTTTAGTATGATTTACACTGTTACACATACAATTAACTATGAACAAAAAATTGTATATAGTACTTTCAATGATTCCACAATGAGGACCACCAATTCTTTTAATCTCTTCAAGCTTTTTCCTTTATGATTTTAGGTGCTAACTGCTAATGTCCTCTCAATGATTCTATCATGCAAAAAGGAATGTATACTTATTACTTAAGTAATCAATTTAAAAGGGCTACCTAATTTTCACGTTATGAATATCAACATCATGCAATAAAATTAATGCATTGTACATTAGTACTCTTAACAACAATCATAAGTTCTTCGTAATTTCAAATAGACAAGAATCAAAATATTCTCCAATTGTTTAGAGTATTGCCTTGGTTGAGGTCGGTCGAGGGTCAATTGCTCAATTCTTATCCAACCTTTGTACCCTCTATTTACCATATTCAGATAACTTAGAGGGAATTATATAACATTTTTAAGATTTAAAGTGAAAAAAACCTAGCATTTCAGGAATATATACTACTATTATCTATATATTGAAAGATCCTAAATTTATAATATACTGTAAAGTTTAAAAGCAACCCTCTTAAGAAAAGAAAGATTAGAAAGAATCCAATGCCCATTATAAGCAAAAAAGCAAAAGTAAAAACCATACTTTGCCATGCAAAAATAATTTTGAAATTAAAAAGTTTGATATGCTTTTCCTCAAAAAGACACATCTTCGACAAGCTCCAAACACTACCCTTGATAATTGATGTTCAATCTTTCTTTAAAGTCAGTACTCTCTCCATCCACCTAAAAATCTAAAATCAATACTCAATTATACTATTTTGTAACGTTAAAAAACATGTGTTACAATTCTATAAATACATTAGATTATGCGTGTTAAATCCTATGCATACCCTTGCTTAAATCAAATAATGAAGAGAGGATGCAAGTACGACATTGACTTTGAAATTTATACGGTTCACTAGCAATGTGTTAGCCATGTCCACGATATATGTTACTGAACATATAATTACGATAGATTAAGGACTTGGAGAGTTTAAATACTACCTTGAAACGTAATAGGCCCTGAAATTAGGCTCAACTAGAAATCATAGCTCATTATAACAAAATATCACCATTCACCAACTCTAGGGCAACACCAAAGGGGGCACGTTGCACCCAAACCCCGACTTGCTAATTAAGCATCAAGACCCGCGTATTGGGTCATTCGTACAGGGCAAACCAATTCAAGGCATATTCAAAAAGTAATATAACATTTGTTAAATTTTCTTAGTTAAACACGTAGCACAAATAATGGATTAAAAGACATCCACTAATCTCCTTTGTCCAGTAATTACTCCCTAATTACCTGTCAAGTACACTAAGCTAATTAGCAAAAGCAAAACCATTACACTTATTAATTATTTTACAACAGAAGCTTTATGCTCCAACTGTCATTTGGCATCCTCCGACAAATAAATATAGAATGCAGAAACAACTTTGGACTACAATGCGACAAAAAAGAGGAATAAAGATAACAAAAATACAAATAAAAGAAAGAAAAGGAGAGTTGTCTCAGTTTCCATTATGTGGTCTACTATTCGATTTATAACAAGTTTTAGGTGAGACGGACTTATAGTAACTTCTTTTATCGATTATGAGTTGCCCTTAAAGTCAAAATAAGCCACTCTAGTTACTATTCTTACATAGTCCGTCTCATACAAGATTTTGCATTGATATTATACAATATTAATGGTAGAATACTCGGATCTAATTTTAATTTTTGATATACTAACACTTCTTGTCTACTTGTTTTTTTAACATACAACAACTATTTTATACAACTGCCAATATAACATTTCGCTATAAACAGTTAAAAAGATTTAAATTAAACACTAAATAGCTGATTTACATCAAATCAAACACTAATTATATTACAAGGTATATGAACAAATTATCGTAGGATCTAACCGTAACAAGACTAGCCGTTGGTTCTTTTTTTTTTTTTTTTTTTTTTTTGAGAACAATAAATGCAAGTAATAAAACAATTTTTTTAAATAAAAAAACAAAAATATGCAGAAATTGTCAAATAATTTCAAGCATACAACACAAAATATACTACTGTACTAAAATCAACCAATTTTGCAATGTGATTTGTTTTGTTCTCCACTTCTTCCCCAACTAAGCCCACAAATTTTCAAAATTATGCATAAATAAATAAATAAATATATGACATTCATGTAATTGTAAATAAGCAAAACCCAGAATTCAAAATTACTATAAATAGTAAAAATGAACAAAAATTAAGATGAGTGAGAGAAAAACCTTGAGAGAAAAACAGAGCCAAAAATGCAGAGAAATCCACCAATGTAGAAGAAACCCAGATGAAATTACAGTGAACTGAGTGATTTTTTTTTTTAACAATTTTGGATTTCACTCATTTCAGAAGAAACCGACGGAAAAAAGCGTTGGTAAAACCAATTTTTTACGACGCTTTTGTATGTATTAAGAGGAATTTGGCATTAAGTGAGAGCTTCTCTTAGAAGTCCCTCAACTATAATAAAAGAGTTATTGAAATTGAGTGATTAATAGAGAGAGAAAGCAAGAAAAAGAGGGAATTTTGTGATGGACCCAGAACAAAAGTTTTTGGTAGAAAAAAGAAGAGAGAGAAAAAGGGAAATTAGTTTTGGCATAAAATGAAGAAAAAAAAAAGGAAATAGTGACTAGTGAGTGTGATACAGTTCAGTAGTGTCAAGTTTTGTACAGGACTCCCTTTGTTAAATAAATAAGATACACTCCATT
Organism: Chenopodium quinoa; assembly: GCF_001683475.1. NCBI lineage: Eukaryota > Viridiplantae > Streptophyta > Magnoliopsida > Caryophyllales > Amaranthaceae > Chenopodium > Chenopodium quinoa. Next base: position 182,819 of record NW_018742455.1, read on the forward strand.
TAAGAAAGTGATGTACTTAAAAAAAAAACTCGAAGGGAATATAAGAATAATAAAATACGTTCGACTTAGAAGAGTGATGCACTTAAAAAGAAAACTCAAGGGGAATAAAGAATAATAAAATACGCTCGATTTAGAAAAGTGATGCACTTAAAAAAAAACATCGAGAGGAATAAAGAAGAAGATTGGTCAAAAAAGAAAGGGAAAAAAAGGGTGGGAAGTACAGTGGTAGTGAAGTTAGGGAGGTTTAGGGATGAGCAAAGTGGTGAGGAGAGAGAAAATTGGAGATGAGGAAATGAGGATTGGAGTGTTGTGTCATGTGTTAGTGCAGAAATGGGGAAACAATTGCGGTTTTGCTGCGTTGTTTGTTCACTTTGTGGGTTTTACTTGTTTTTTTTGTAAAGGACTGACCTCGAGATGCTATTAACCGTTATTTGCTTCAAGGAATCTTCTTTTACGGAGAAGTACTTGTTTTTTTTAACCGTTATTTTATTACTTCATCAAGATTTTAAGAATGTCCTTTTATAAACCAATTAAAGATTTATTTTTTTAAAAAAAAACAGCTAAAAATTAAATACGGAGTACAAATTAGAGAATTAATCAAATACTAGTAATAATATACCAAGTAGGAGTAACATATATAAAAGGATATCTACACGAGTAACTGTAGATACGTCCGTCTCCCTATGGTGGAGTCGTTAGTTTTTGTTAGTTTAATTGTTTGTTTATGTTTAGGGTTTGTTTGTGTGTTAGGTTTTATCAACAAGGTAATCCTCTTTTGCCCTATTGTCAACTCTTTGGTAAAGATTTGTTCGGAATCGCGACAGTTGTCAAGTTTTCAAATGCGTTCAAGCGAATCACATGAAAATCATCGTTACGGCTACAACAAATCGTTAGACCTCTCTCCAAAAAGGTTGTATATTCCAGCGATGTGTACGAGAGATGTACCACAGTGCAAGATTTTTTCAACGATTGTAGCTTTGATGAAGAAAACCCTAATTTGATTCAATTTTATGTATTTGTTAATGTAAATTTCATTTGTAGATGTCGAATGGCTTTTTATTAATGAATTGATTTGTATATATATATATATATATATATATATGAAAGTGTTATTCATTATTAATGAATTGTAGAGTATTTCAAAATTGAGTCATGTTTTTCATTATGTCCACATAAATAAAAAATTTAGATCAGATATTTTTTTCAGTTCAAATCAAGTTAGGTGCTTAGATTGTTTAAGTTAGTTTTTAATACCTCTATGACTCTATTACCAACAAATTTTTTATTGAGGATTGATAATCTTATCATTCAGAGCCTATTTTCTTTAGCTTAATATCATTTCAGTTAAGTTTCAATCAGTTTAATTCCTAATTTTCTTCTCTCATAAACAATTCAATTCAACTCAGTTCTTACTTTCCTTCTTTCATAAACAATTCAGTTCAACTCAGTTTAGTTCAGATCTAATAAGTTCAGTTCAGGTCAATTCAGTATATCATAACAGACCTTTAGCCAAGTACCTGTTACTTATGTGGAATACAAAGATGTGATTTCTAAGAATAATTCAAATAGAATGAGAATGACATTTACCTGGTATACGAACAAACTTTATCAATTGTAAAAATAAATAAGTAAAGCATTGAAATCATTGTAACAACTAACAATAAATAAATAAAGCATTGAAATCCAATATACTACGTAACAGGATCTTACCATTATAATACGGAGTACAAGTGTGCAACCTTAGTAAAGAATATTTCTTGGAGGTAGTCCAGTAGTAAAAACTTAAGGAAGCGTAATAAGGATAATTTGCCGTTGAAGTTACGCTATCAATTGTCTCTTCCTTTGACTAATAATAATTGACTGTGAGATGGAATCACATTTTCACAGTTCATCCTACGTCACCACTCAGGGCTCACTAGCGGAACATGATCTCGACTTCCATACATTAATTAAAGACTTCCTCACCGTCTCGAATACGAATGTTATGGGGATATTAAATCATTAACCATTATTATTAGGTCATAGGTCGCGCGTTTAAGACTTTAAGTCACTTTTATTTAGAAAAGCAAGGGTACGATAGGGCACGATACAGCTCAGTCTAGCACAACAAAACACACTAATATAGGTTTTATTTGTTGTTAAGTGTTTCAAAATGAGCGATCACTTTCACACTATTATTGAAGTGCTATTTAGTATTTAATTTCTTGTTACTCTAGGATTAGGGCGCGGTCTTGTAAAAAGAAGACATTCCTAATGTTTACCTCGAATCTTAATTACCTTCCAAAAATAAAAAATCGAACAACTTTGGTATAATCAGACTAAATTTTAAATCTTACAAGCAGCTAATGGTTTATGGGCATTTGTACATCATACTCGAAAAATCCTAACATATTAAAAAATTCTAGATTCTATGATTAAAATGATCACAAATTTGAATCTTTTAGCATTAGTATGATCATTATACCTTACCTGGCCTTTAGATTTAGATGTAATGAGACTAAAAAAAAATTAATAAAAGAAGTAATTATGATGGATTTGAATTTCTGTCTGACTATCATATCATCACTATGATTATTGAATTGTTTGTGTTGGTGACCATGTGGCTTGAATTGAACGTCATGGCAATTTGGCAACAAGTCAACACAACATTGAGCTTTGTTTTAATAAACGCTAAAAGGGTTTCAATTTTCAATCAGTGTATGTATATATGTTTTACCACTCGACAAACTAACATGTTTAGTTTCGAGTTTTGACCGATTCCTCATTTCAAATCATGTACATACTTGATACTTGAGTACTTCTTCTACTACGGATTAATCGTTCTACATATATTAATACGTAGTATATACTTTCTCCGTTTTTTTATTATTGCACTATAGGAATTGGGTACAAATATTTTGGTAGTGGAAAAAAATAAGAGAGAGAAAGATAAAAATACAAAATTGCCCATGTGACATATTGATAAACTAAGAAGTAAGTGTGAAAAAGCAAGGGTATGTTGGGTATTTTTAGTGTGAACACAAATAATTTTTTTCTTAAAGAGGAAATGGCGCAATATTTGTGAAACTTCCTAAAAAGGCAAGTGGTGCAATAATAAAATAACGGAGGAAGTACATTATCATATAATGTCGTTGAAATATTAGTACAATCATGTGGAATCTTGTTATATTTCTCAATATTTTGACTTCTCAATTTTCTTACGTAGTACTCCTTTTGTTCCTTTTTATTGGTCATGTTTTGATCATTTTTCTCTCATAAAAAGATTCCAAGCGTAACCAACAGATAAGTACCACGGTGATTAATATTTCATGCGAGTGTAAAGCAGCGTGAACCTCTAGATGCACCATAAAATCCATTTACTTCCTTCTAGGCACTAAGGTTTATAGCTCATGGGCTAAGCAATTAAGTATCAGGTTCGACTTAATTTACATTAAGCCTCATATTGAGGCGCCTTACATTAAGGTTGTATTGATAGAGATCTCTTGAATTAGGGCAACTAGTCACACAAAATGTGGCAATGGAGGAAATGAAGCAATTTATCTTTATCGTATGTATTTTTAAACGTATAGACGAGAAAGTTTTGTAGATCATGGCAAAGTGACACAACACATATCACCCAATAACGCAAACCTTGATTGTGGATACTTAAGTTGACATGCTAGTATTGATAGGGACTAGAAAACCTCCCTGTCGCATGCTACTTCCTTTTCTCCGCACAATCCAAGTAAGTCGTGCATGCTAGCTTCCCAAAATGTCTAGTGTCACCATCCTTGATAAAACAACATTAATAGGACAACATTTTATCACAATCTATTTCACCATAAATGCATAGTTGCATGAGTTTGGACGTTCCTTGTTGTTTTGAGCTTTATTCCTCCAAATTCACACAAGACAAAGTTTAAGTAGAACTCGAGATAAACCAAATTTCGTTCTTTAATGTAAGATATACTCCTACAAATATGGATTTAGTTGCTTAAAATCACCTTAAAGTGATACAATTTTAGCTTTATATCCAATGTGCAAAGGTTTCAGTTCAACCCATGAGTAGCCTCATCTTAAAGATGAATTACAATTCCTTCTGCCAAACTAACACGTCTTTATGATAACCTCCTAAATACTAGTTTAAATATTTAATTATACAATTTCTAAATAAATCTTGAAGATATTTTATATATGCTCCTTACACCGCATATTCTTAGGGCCTGTACTGACTGAACTAAACTTATTGAAGCTGAATTGAATTTTTTATGAGAGAAGGAAATTATGAATTAAACTGAACTGAACTGAAAATAATCTAAAGAAAACATGCCCTTTTTATGTGACACATCACCTTCTTATAGCTCAGTAATCACGTAACTTCAATAGTCTCATTTTCTAACGTTTCCAAATGATGTTTTTTTTTCCAACGGTAAGATCCAGGAGATCCCCCTCCTCTATCACAGATTCACAGAAGTGGGGATGAGGAGTCGATGCCAGCCAGGTCACTCTTAGGGGAGATGGAGTGATTAACCATCACTCCACTCCTCAGTCCTCACTCCTCTCAAAATGATGATATTAACTACATGTTAGTAGCAATTAGTTTATAAGAATAATGGACCTTGATCCATTTGAAGCCCAAATTTTACATGCAGACTGTATAAATCTTTATGAAAACGGGCTTAAATGTTGACGCCACTTTGGACCTACAAACCCATTCAAAGCCCAATTTCTTCTACTTATCAAATGAAGCCCAAACTTCTTCAACTTAATAAAATTTTTCCTATTCCCATGGCCTAAAAAGTAAAATCAAAGAGAAAGTTGCAAAATGGTAATTGGTAAGCCAACAAATATCAGTCTGTAACTCCAACGCTCCAAGGATCTGATATGCCATTTTTACTTTCAAAACCACAAGCATCATGTTTTTCGTACAATCGTACTAATGAAAATGTCTCAATAACCAAGAGGAGCTTCATTGAAGCTCCCTACTAGGCACCCTTAATTGAATCACTAAACAAGTCCGGATAGAAGATGCTATCAACTCTGTACAACACAGAAAGCGACAGAGGATTGCAGCTACTTCCAACCCATTCGCCCAAACGGCGCCTAGGAAATGAATCGATAAAAACCCAATACAGAAAATTAAGAGTTCGTTTGGCATTGTTGTGGTTTTCAATTTTTTGGTTTTTTGTATTTTAAAAGTGTATGATATACGTCATATAATGAATAAAAAATTAGTCAAACTTATTAAAATCATGCTAATTTTGAAAACTGACAACTGAAAAGTGAAAACACCTTTTTCTTGTTTCTTGTTTTTGGTTTTTTGTTTTCAAAAAAAACTGAAAACAAAAAACAATGTCAAACAAGCCCTAAGGTGTCTACTTCCTATGCACCATGGATTGGGGTAAAGGCCCAATCACTCGCTCACTCACTGTAATGCTTCATACATTATAAAAATGAACAAAACAAACTATTGCTGAGGCTAAGAAAAAGGTTATAAAATATAAACAGATTCAATCACGCTAATGAATAAGCTGCTTTACTTCACAGTTACTTCACATACAGATTCCCATTATAATTGATAAACTTACTTAGCTATAACTGACAATCACCTGCCTCCCAACATATACAGATAAAATGAGAGGTGACTCACCCTAAGAGTCTAAGCATATAATTGTATTAACTTATTGATGAATCCTACTCCATACTTTGACTCTTGTATCCAACCCAAGCTCCCGAGTCAGATCTTAACAACTCCGTCATCAATACGAACTCAGAACACTCCGATCCGGATGAAATCATGCAAAACTTCATAAACGAACCAAGTATTTACACTTGAATATGAAACCCAATTCTAACGCGTAGCTTCAATAGTATCCAACTAATCATCTTATCTTATCTGTAAGACTAGAACTACCAAAACCAAATCACATTAAAGCTCTCTCATTGTCAACACTCTACACAACCTACTCTTTAAATGCTTCATATTCTATATAAGCTCTTAACAACGCACTAATTAAAGCACGCAACATAGTTTCCCTAAACTTTCCGAAAACAGGGCACAAAGATATTTAATGAATGAATGAGATCATAGACAAATACTTGAACTTGTTTCATTCAAGTATACCCACTAGGAGGTGAACTATTCTAAGAGGCAACTGCAAAATAGAAACCCACGCTATACTGGCGTATAACATCCCCTGCTCATGGTGGGAATCCATTATAATGGCCTCGGCAAAATGGTATGTGACTAAATTCAAGATCATCAAGCCAATCTCTTACCTCTCAGTCAATAAGAGCAACCAGACATCAACTACTACTTAATGACTCAAAATATAGGATACTGATGAGGGATCAGAGCTATTCTAATCAACAATGAACAATCCTTATAAATGCTGTAAGCATGCCTACAATGCACGCTGCCTCTAATAAAGATTGGAGTCGGAAACTCAGAAGTTAAAGTAGCAGTGTTTGTCTCACTAAAAATTAGTACCAGGCAATTACCAGCCCCTTCATTCAAATGACTCAAGGATTCAGTCACCATCTAGGCAGAAAATCATTTCACTCAAGACTCTATAATAACAGCATAACTCACCTAATTTCCTGAGCAAGAAATTCGAAAGTCCAATGTGGGTATGGACGGACTTTGAACACACTACTCCAAGCCATAAACATACAAAGTTTTCCTAACCAAATCTGGCACGGTGGCACCAGAATATATACCCGAACCTGAATCTGATAGATGAGTCTGTATAACATCTACTACTTCCATTAAGAAATATTGATAATAAATTTGCCAGTAATCTTAAGCTGCTACATCTTCCCCTACTAATACACATCATTACAGCAAAGCCCTGTAAACATAGTTCACTCTTTATAAACCTCAAATCCAACCCACCCTTCGCACAACACAATTATTGTTGCACACACCACAGCCACGACATAGTCGCCTACTCGCCTCACATTTTACCAAAGACACGGGGAACAACGAAATTTAATCGCCTCACACAAATGCTTGAACTGATTACACTCCCACCACAGCCACTACTCTCAATACTTCACACCATCATAATTTTTTCACACAAACATCTGCATTACACCTTAGATACAAAAAACAAAACCCTGCTTGAGCAAGGTACAATCCTAGGTACAAAACCTTAATCCCTTCAAAAAAAAAAAATCTATACTCCTATCATACTATTAGCCATATAAGAACAACAAAACCTAATCAACCACCACAATCAAATCCAATTGAACAAAAATAAATACACCATGAAACAAACATCAAATCACAATTGATATGTAACACATCAAAATACTAGCAAGCAATAAATGCAAAATCATTCAGCAAAAACCCAAAATTAAAAAATTCAATTCAATCTCACAAAATTACAACTTTTCCAACCTGATTGAGTTAGAACAGATACATCAAATTACAACCCAAATCAAATCAAAAAGTTTGCAATTATGAAATCCGATCAACATTGAACTATGATTAGCATATACTTCCATAATATAGCATAAAATTAAATCATTACTATGATCATTATTATTATCATCATCAGTAATTAGGCTGACCATAAGAAAGTAGAGAATCGCCAGTAAGTCGACAAATCCGCCATTCCTGCATAACATCAGCACCAATCTTCTTGTAAAAGTTAATCGCATTAACATTCCAATCAAGAACACACCACTCAACTCTTCCATACCCTAACTTGACCGCTTGATTCGCAACAGCCCTCATCAAAAACCCACCCAAACCCCTTCTTCTGTAACACTCTCTGACGAACACATCCTCGATGTAAAACCCGGGTTTCGCAAGAAACGAGGAGTAGTTGGGGAAGAAGAGGACGAACCCAGCAATGGTAGCGCCTTCATCAGTGCGAAACAGAAGCTCTTCAGAGTCAGAGATGGAGTTAGAAGGTGGGATTTGGAGGGTTTTGTGAATGGGTTGGAAGAGAGAGAGAGTAGGAGAGTGGTGAAGAGAGAGAGGGGTGGAGGAAACTTCGAGAAGGAAGACGGTGAAGGATTGGAAAGGAGGGGAGTTGAAGAGGGTGGAGGAGAGAGAAGATTCAGTGGCTTGGAAGAGGTGGGTGAGTTTCTCGAAGACGGCCATTTGATGGATGAGTTTGTGGATGAAAGGGATGTCGGAAGGGGTGGCGAGACGGATGCGAGTGTAGAGAGGGGTGGGGTTGGGGTGGTCTTCGCGAAGGTTCATGTTGGGTTCGGGTGTTGGGGTGGGTGGTGGTGGGGGTTCAACGGCCGCCATTGATGAAGGAAGATGAAGGTTTGAGGAGAGAGAAAATGGAGGATGAAGAAGAAGGTTAAAAATGGAAGTGAGTGAGGGAAAATGGGGAATGTGGGAAGTTATAAATGGAGAGGAAACTTGTTGTTGCAGAAAAGGACCCTTCGCGAAGCGGCTAATCTTTTTAACTCCCTTTTTTACTTTTCCGTTTTGCTTTTACTCCCGCAGCCCATGTTTACTCACTCTATCCGTTTCGTAATAATCGACACACTTAATAGGAAGTATAAATTTAAACGAAATTATAATAATCCACTGTAATAAAAGAATTACTCTTGAGTATGTTCTTAAATAGTTTTGATACACTCGTAAAGTTTTATAATTTTTTTTTTCCTTTTTTGTGTTGAGTAAAATTTCATAATGTGTGAAAAATATTGAAATAGCAATATCATAATCCCCTGTTTCCAAAAGAACAATATCAAAAATTCAAAATCCCTTACCACTACATTTAAAAACATATTTCTGATATTTCTTGATTAATTAGAGAACATAATAATGATTAGTTTATTGTCATAGAATCCTTTCAAATTGATTAGTACATATTTCTGATATTATACGATTGTATTATGTATTTGTGTAATTTTTCATTATGTATGAGAAATGTTGAAACAATGAAATGACAAAATCAAATTCCCCTACTACTCCGTAAAATCAAAACTTACTTTCACGTGTTTGTTAATTAATAAGAAAGTAATGATAAGTTGTAAATGATTTTAAAGTTATCGTAACCCAGTTTGATCGAACAAGAAGAGGTATTGATACAATTATCGCAGTGGATTTTTTTAGAAAAAACACATCATATCTTTGTGAGATGTTGAACAAAAATGTAAAAAATTGTTTATTTCTTAACTTTAATGAAGGAGCATATCAAAAATCCAAATTTATGTGCTCCATTCAAGCAAGTAGGTGAAAGGCTACAATTCAACCCCACCTATTTTGTCTCAGTTGTATACACCTGAGTTTTATGGCTGCTAAAAAAGGGTCTTCCTTACAAACCAAAAAAGCCATGAAATCATTCCCCAACTCAGTTATGCACTAGTGGAAGGGACAACCATGTTGAACAACTTGGGAATCCTCCTAAAAAAGCGAAAAACGCAAAGGAAACCTTTGAATATAGGAGTGAAGAACTATTGTATGATTGACATTCACCGGGTTCTATCTCTTTCAAGCTTCTCTACCTGTTCCTGGTGCTTCCTCTCTGCCTCCTGTAGTTCTCTTTCTTCATCTTCTTCTGCCTCAATGTCGTCTCTCTCTTCCAACTCTTTGGATGCAGCCATTGCTCTAACTACAGGATCTCTTAGCTCTCCAATCAGTCCTCCGCCAATTCTGTACTCTTCTTCATCCCCAATCAAGAATAATCGCTGATCGGGTCCTGATGCCATTGGAATGTCCACAGCTAGTAATTTCACATTATACTGCCAAATGAATACAAGTCCCACTTTTTAGTCATCAGCTTAGATTCCACCAAAAAAAACTCTAGTCTTAACAAGTAAATATCTTTTGGCTCATACCAACCGAAATAGTATATTTGAATCACAGCTGACTGGGTCAATCATGGATGAAAGTAATAGAAGAACGTAATTAGAAGCATTGATCAAAGGTGTTGATAAAGAGAATACATGAAAATGTTCCACTAAAACATCGTAAAACAGATACTTTATAGTTTATACAAATGAATCTTCCCTTTAACCTCCATCAGAATTAAAGGACGGCCTTCTACCACTGTTTCTATTATTTTTATTAAAATTGAACCCCGCAAATCCACAACGGATGATTCTCTTGCTGTGATTTACTTATATGAATCAAGCAGCAAGAATACTTCCGAAATAAAATATTTTCATCAAGGGGTTATGACTTCCATATCCCCATAAGACTGCATATTGATTTACATCGCTCAACACTCCTCAACCTCATTTTGCTAAAACCCATATCTCATACAGATATATAGAATAAAAAACAAGTTATTTAAGAAAATAAAAGTAATCTAAGGAAAAAGTTTGCAAATTGAGTATCTTCCTCGCAGCAAAATGCAGCATTATAGCTATAATTAAAAGAACTACAAGCATGAACAAATAGGGTCTTACTCTTGAAAGTAGTTTCAAGAAAGCACAATGGTAATTGATAAACTTAAAAAATTTATGGGTCTGAAGCTAATAAGAAGTTGCAATGTAGACTTCACATACCTAAAAGAGGAAACTAAATTGTTCCGAACTCCAACCATACAAAATACACTGATTAACACTCAAATCTTCAAGACAAAAGCAGGCTACCGGCTTCAGGAATTTGAAGCAGGCAGGCAATCATCAAGTAAAATACACACGCTAACGATAATCCCAGAGCAGCCAGTTTGTAGTACACATACTATGCATGCAATACATAAAAAAACAACCTATTTCATAATCATTTAGCAGGGAACACTGACAAACCAGAGTTTGTTATGTACTAACGTCTTTAGATTTCTATTCTGTGTTTGTGTATGACAATGACTAAGCGTAACTGAATGAACAAGCAACTATGATAAGCATATTTCTAACCTCTAGAATTAAGTGAAGAGTACATAGCTAGCATAGACAATAGAAACAAACCTTGCCTTCTTTCTTCTTGACCTGAACACTCACTAACCCTTTCCTTTCAGAGCCCCGTATAGGGAAGATAAGAAAACAACGCTTGCTCCTCAGCCTGGGTTTGAGTTTGGACATTGTAAGCCCTCCTCCTGACATCACATATGCTCTCAAGTCAGTTCCAGCAAGAGGGGCACCCAAAACTTCAAGAATGCTTGCAGATGTATTGAGCTCCTTCATGGCCATCCTATAAACTTTATCTGGGTTGATATTATACCTTGAACGGAGATAAAGGCCCTAAAGGAAATAAAATGAAGATATATAAGGGGTAAAAAATTAATCAGTTTAGGCAGGAGTGTGCCAAGGGTGACAAGGCAATGTAGCTTTAGCTACACAACACATGTTAACAACACCTTTGATTTCTTGGGAGGTTACTAAATTAACACAAGTGACAATCTACTGATCTACTATTCCAGAATATAATTCTCCTCAAACCCTCCCACCCGCAAAATTGAAATGATAATGCCAGCAAACAAAGCCAAGTAGGAGAGAAGACTGCTTATGTTCAATAATCAACAAATACTTTTAAAGAAGACAAAAGCGAGGAAAATACAGATGCAAGATCTAACTGTGGTATACGGAAGGAAAAAAAGAAGGTTGTCAGAACTCAGTTATCAGTGAGTGAATTCCAGATTGAATCATCAATCCGATTATTAAAACACTATCCTAATCAGGAGCAAGAGCACATACAGCAAATTTTATAGCTTACAAACCATCTCAATAGTCTCATGAGAAGACAAGGGATAAACATTCAATTATGTTATAACAAGTTTCGATAACCTTGTTTATACTCTACTGTCAGGTAAGATGAACTATTTTCCTAAACAACAATACGAGCTTAACTGCTTAATACTTCATCCCAAAATGATCTTTACATTTGGGATCAACAAGGAGAATAAAAAAAGTGAACATAGAATAAAGATATTTAAAGTGGGTAAAGAGAGAAAAAACACGTTAGAAGGTGTTGGAAAAGATAGAAAAAAAGATATGAAGTTATATTGGAAAAATAAAGGAAAAAGTGAAGTTAATTTTTGGATAAATAATTAATTACAAAATTATTAGACTTACGGCTCTGCATTCCATAAAATAAGTGACCCTGCCAAACCACATTTCCCTATTCCCATATTATCCTTTTTGGAGTGTTCCATGTTCTAAGCAGAGCTGTTTTCCAAGGATTAAATAGCAGCAACATACTCTAAACAGCTGACAAATGGTACCAAAGAAATTATCTAGTCCAAAGTACTCAACAGGAAAAATCTAGTCGTTGGACAGTCCAACAACATAGCCACTAGTAAATACTAAAGTATGAGTCAACATAGATACAAGTCATTATACAGTTTTATGTTAGCTCTTAGGATAAGGTGATCACTGGTCAGTATAAGCTCACCGAACCACTCATTGGCGATGAAGATAAGTAGCAATAGGAAGTACTATTCTTCTCCTTTAGTTTCCCAATCAAGATGTTACACAAACAGCCACCAATATAGATAAATAAAAGTCAATCAAATTAGGATAAGGTAGCCAAATCTAATTGCATACGAAGTATAAATTAGTGTTCACTGACAAAAATAACTAAAATGTAACAATACAGAAGCATTCAGCAGAACCTAAAGTCTCTAAATGTTAAGGATCATAATTCCACTCTTATATTCAAAAAGGAGCTAGGTTGGAATTCCTAAACCGGGCTCAACCTATTCTTAGCCACAATATACCCCATAAAGCAAACCAATAAAAATGCTCAAGAACTGAGTAGAAATTTACGTCATAAACAAAGGGATCTATACATAACATAATGTCCTTACAAAGACCACTACAACCAACTCTTCTATATAAGTAGCCAGAAGGCAAAATTAAGCTGAACAGGAACCCTATAAACTATTGTTACACCAGAGCTAAGAAACAAAGGCATGATATTGATTCTATAGAGCATACCTCATTATAAATGAGATATTGAACTGAAAAACTGGCCAACCACAGCACAAACCTATGATGCAATCGACCTGAAGACAACTATTAAAATCTAGCCTTATTAACCATTTTGAGAGTTTGATAACATGTCTCTACTTCAAATTAAGCTTACATTAACCTTGGACTCATTTATATCTCCAGAATAACAATCTGAATTCTGAAGTTGAACGCTCAATCCATCAATTGACTTTTTTTGCTTTCAATGGCTTCCAAAATCAAGAGAAACCACACCTTTAGCAAGCCACTAGATAGAATCTGTCCCATAGATTCCTTCCATCATATAGCATATAAAATCTACTTGAAAAGGCTCAAATTAGGTTTTTCCATGGTTTATGGCCTATATACTATAAGTTTCAGCTCATCACATATGGTTATAAGAAGGAAACAACAAAAAATTGGACACGGACAGAAGAATTCTGAACCTGAAGAAACTAAGTACTTTCTCATGTCTAACGCATTCCAAAGACAAATAGAGCTTATTTTAGAGAAAAGCTTTTTAACAAAAAAATCATCATTTAGAACGCCCTGCCCCCTCTCCCATAAAAATGAGAGACTGGGTTGAAATTCACAAGGTCAGGAGCTTCAACTTGTCTTGTTCACATTCAAAAACTTCTCATTTATATCAATTTATAGCTTCATCCAAATCACAACTGTTATCCTCATAATAGAATACTAGGGAGGAAGAGAACACATTTGAAAAATTAAGGATTTTTATAGTGACAAAATCTTAAATACTATCAGTTGAAGAATTAGGACACGGAGTAGGCTTTTCAGCAGTTTTTGGTTAGCAATTGACAGCTAGTTTGTCAGAAATCGTGTGGTCTGAATATCTTCATACCACTTCTTTGATAAGAATTAAACAAGGGAGATGGAGCCCTAAGGTATCCGAAGTAAATGCATGTACGCGTTTAAGCTATATGATATATTTAGTCTAGGTCTATTTTATTATCTATATTCTGACAAAAAGATAGGTGGAAAGAATTTTACAGTAACGTGAATGGCATCATAACAACAAACCAGTAATGTGAAGATCTAAGACCCAATATGAACATACTTTATGAAAAGGGAAGCTAGTTGAACAGCAAAACCATTTTCACGAGTGACCAATTATTTATGGTGAACCCATAAACTAACATCTAACCTTTTGTGATGGATCACCATATGAAGGTCAACAGTCAAGAAGCGGCAACCGATGAAAAGGGGACAGCAGAAGCAAAGAAAAGGGAAACTTGAGTCAACAAGCAACAAAGAGCAAAGTGACAAAACCCATTAAGGAGAAGTTAGGGAAAGCAAGCAACAAGCAGTAGCAATGTCTTAGGTTGGTTTAGCTATTTAAGCTTAGTAGTTGAATTATCCAGAAATTAAGTGAGTTCAGTGAGTTCTTCATGAGAGTAGTAGCCTCAAGCTAGCCTAAAGCTATAGTTATCTTTCCTAGTTTGTATTCCAAAATCATTAGCAATTAATTACTCAAGCTTTAAGCCTTAAAATTACTGTTCTTTGTGTTAATCTTGGAGTCAGAAATCTGGTCTATTACACCTTTGTGCCATATTCTTTTCCAGCAAAAGAAAGTTTGATCAACAAAATATGATAAACGCACAATTAGAATCAAATCTTCAAACCACTATCTTTTTTCTATTCATCATACAGACAACCTGACAGCACAACATATTTTTAGTTTTAACATCACTTAAAACGTAAGATATCCTATCAGCTTGCTGTTCCCAATCATGTTCTGAGTTTAATACAAAAAGCCCGATGCAATCCTACAGCTGCAAGGTTTAGGGAGGTCTAGAAGTACATAGCCTAGCAGCGCCCCTCTAGTAGATTGTCACGAGTCTTGTGAATCTCGCGACCCATAAGTAGGGATATTGATCAAAGAAGCTACAATCTTCAAGTGCAATTGTTAATTGTAAAGAGGTATCTGAGAGCTCATAAAGTACATTGTTCAGAATCCAAACCACCCTATCTTTCAAGAATACTGGACCCAGGACAATAAATACTCAAGCAAGAGTCAATAAATTCACTGTTAGTATACAAACTTCTGGTGAAGGAACTAAACAAACAATCACCAGCAACTGCATCTAATTCAGATGAAGGCTTAGTCACCCTCAAGAGACTCAACGGAAAATCACAGGTACACTCCTAAAATTCAATACAAGTGTAACAAAGTAACATGATGGAGGCAACAGTAATTAACTACTGTAAAATACAGAGCAACTTCCAGAAATGCAAATCAATCAAATAAAATAATAGTTATTTCTAACTTCAAATAATTTGGCAAATGTTCTCAAGAAAAGATTATAGTTGAACAAGGCGAATCATTGTATAAAATTTTCTAGCAGCTCCCTAATCTGAGTAATCGCCTTTGCGAAGCCCACAAAATAGGCTAATTATTCTGCTAGATCCTTGTCTTTACAATCAATCAGATGAAATAGAAACCGGAAACAAGCAATAACTAAAAGCAAGTCAAGCCCCTCAGTAAGAACTGTTTGCGAATCACAGACACATACTAGTATACATGGAA
The DNA here is from genome assembly GCF_001683475.1 of Chenopodium quinoa. Classification (NCBI taxonomy): domain Eukaryota; kingdom Viridiplantae; phylum Streptophyta; class Magnoliopsida; order Caryophyllales; family Amaranthaceae; genus Chenopodium; species Chenopodium quinoa. The sequence goes on from NW_018742455.1 coordinate 198,210, forward strand.
TAATTCGATACGATTATGAAGAGATCAAGAGAACAATAAATCCAGCAAAACAAAAGCATTGGGAATGAGCAAAGTGAACATAATGCACAAAAGGGTACCACACAAAATGGAGCAAAATTCTGCATAACCAAGTTCAAAACACATTACTATCATAGGTGCTACAAGCAATCCAGCACAAAAACAAGAATAAGCCAATATAATCATACGAAACCGAAACAAGAAACATAATGTTCAAATTTAACTGCAGAATATGCAAAGGGCTTACAGCAAAAGCAACCATGGCACTGGAAAGAGCAAGGAATCCATACTTAGCCATCCCCTCAGACAATCCAACAAAAGTATTGGCAATCCCAAACATAATCCTCCACAGTACAATGCAAACAAATACACCTCCTGCCCCCATCATGAACAAGAAATTCCTCTTCCAAAACCCCTCAATTTGCAGCCCAATCACACTCTTATACCGCGAAAACGTCGAGCTAATAGCCGATAAAGGCTTCTCAACCACTTTTTTAGCAGCATTTTTGTTCAATTTACCAGCATTCCCAAAACCTGAAATCTTAGTAGAAAACTGCCTAATATTAAGTGGGTTAAACACCAATTTCTTAAAACCCAATGTATTTGCAGAAATTCCATTCAATTTAGCATTTGCAGCTGAGTAATTCCTACAATAAACTCCCAAAAATGACTTGAAATAACCAATTTTTGGGCATAAAACACCATTTGAAGAAATGGGTCTTGAAATTGAAGATGGAAAACCAGGATTTAGGAGGGTTTTGGAAGATTTAGCAGCTGAATTTGCAAACCCATTTGATAAATTAGTTGAAAACATACGTACATTATGATGAATTGAGGGTTTAGCGATTGAAGAAGAAATCTGGGTTTGATTGTGAATTACATTGAAGTTTAATTTGAGAAGAGTTTTGATGATTCTTTGTTGGGGTTTCGACATTTTTTTTCCTTTAAAATTACAAGTAAAATTGAGCTAAAGGTTGCTACTTCATTGTTATTGATGGAATTTAGAATCCTTCGATTTTGGGAGAATTTTGGTGAAAAAAACTGCTGATAGCAGCGACCTTGTTGCAGATCAAGTCAAGGAAATTGTAACCCAAGCAAAAATTAAAAATTTGGGGAAATCGAGGGAGATTTCATCGATGGTAGGTAAATTGGGCTTCATTGTTTAGAAATGGTTGAGTACAGTATATGATACAATATTGTGTTGAGCAGTTGAGCCCAATGTCAAGGCTCATCTCCCACATCAAGGATGGACGTCAAATGAATTACTCCGTAGTTGTACAAGACAATAAGGGTCTGTTCTAAATTACTCAACTAAACTGAAATAAATTGTTTATGAGAGAAGGAAATTAGAAATTGAACTGATTTGAGCTAAACTGAACTGAACTCAAATTAAACTAAAGAGAACAGGTCCTGAGGCATAATTGTAGCTAGGGTATTTGTCCTAGGTGCTTGACAACACACTTTTCCCTTTAGAGTTTCATTTTGTACTCGTATTTGTCCTGTAATTATAGTGAACATCCACTTAACAACAAGTCAAACTTTTAAAAAAATCCGATGTACATTAATATAGTGTATGGCAGTAACAAATAGGAAAGAAATTTATTACCAAATTCTTCCACACGTGCTTACCGGTTGGTAAAAGTTATGACAAACATTTTTCTCTCTCTTCCTCATAATTTACTTTCTTTCTCTTCTTCATACGGTGCTTACTCTCTCTTCTCCATACTTTATTTTCTCTCTCTTCCATTTTCATCTTATTTTTCCTTAATTTTTGCGATTTAATTTGATTTTCTACTTTCTCCGAACTTTTATCTCGCTAATTTCAGGTTTGTTACTTTTTCTTTTTTTTTTTTTTGGAATTTTATATTTTTGTGGATTTTATTTTAGATTTTTAGGTGTTTTGATTTTCTTGTTGCCTCTTTTAATTTGTAATGCTTATTTACTAGCTAGTAAATTCAGCAATGGTGAAGAAGAAGAAGAAGAAGAAGAGTAAAAATTTAGAGTTTGGTGATGTTCATCCTAGTGCAAGTTCAATTTCTAATTTCTAAGGGTAACTTATGCGCTTTTGAGGGTAACTTATGCGTATAAAGAGTAACTTAAAATTTATGCGCATATAAGGTCAACTTTTGTTCTTAAAAGAGTATCTTATATATGTGCTTATAAGGGTAACTTTTATTCTTAAAAGAGTAACGTATGCGCTTCTAAGATAAAGTCTGTAATAAACCCGGACTACATTAATTTAATGTGGACCAAGTAAATATCACATGATTTATTACACCCTTTTTTTAAAGCTTTAATCACACTTTCATTCTTTCTTCTATCTTTTCCTTTTCATTTTCTCTCTCCTCTTTGACAAATTATTAATTTTTTCTCTCTTCTTATTTTTTTTTCTCTCACCTCCTTTGATGTTCTGTATTACACTTCAACAATGGTGAAGACGAGAGGAGGAAATTCATTAAAATCAACAATGGCGATTCAAAGCTAGAAGTGAAATTTCATCTAATTGGAGTAAACGAAAAGGATTACGATCATCATTTGGAGTAAATTAAATGAAAACTGAATATATCAAACCAAATGTCACTATAAGAAATAAAACGTGATTATATCAAGCTAAATGTGACTATTGAAAATAAAAAGTGATTTTATTAAACTAAATGTGATTAATAAAAAAAATAAAAAATAAAAAAAAGTGATTATACTAAACTAAATCTATATATATACTAAAACAGAGGACGCTCAACCTACAACTTGACACATGTCACTCTGTGATTAAAAAATTTCCCGCTTATTTTTCTTACCTTAAAAATATCAACTAAATCTTATTCTGATATTGTAAATCACTATAAATATGCATATTCATATAATTGAAAATATATTCTTATACTAATAAGATCAATTAGTATAACAAAATACATCTATATATATATATATATATATATATATATATATATATATATATATATATATATATATATATATATACTAAAACAGAGGACGCTCAACCTACAACTTGACACATGTCACTCTGTGATTAAAAAATTTCCCGCTTATTTTTCTTACCTTTGATGAGTGTCATTTATGGCACTCATAGGGTAGTCTTTTAGGATGATTTCATCTTCCTTTTTATGCTTTCTTATCTTATTTTTGACCCTTTTTCCTTTAATTCCTTTCTTTCTTTCTTTCCTTGTGTTTTTCGTGTTTTCTTCGTGTTTTCCTTTTATTTGGTTCTTTTTCCCTTTTATTCTTCGTTGTTTATTCTTGTAGGTCCCTAGGATTTGTCTTTGCAAGGGGATCAAGATGGGCTATATGACTAAGCAAGGAGGAAGTAATCGGCTTGGAGAGGGCTCAGAGAGGGCATTATGCCCTGCCAGTCTGCCGCGGGCGCGGGTACTGAAGGCCGCGGGCGCGGGCTCATATGCACCAAATTAGCAGATTTCGACCAGGAACTCTCCGCGGGCTCCCTGCGGGCGCGGGTAGTTTGGAGAGCCCGCTCCGTACCAGAGAGACCGCAGCCCTTTGATCACCGTTTGGGAGCAGGGGATTCGCTGCGCTTTTTCCGCGGGCGCGGGTGCATTTGTCGCGGGCACGGGTGTTGCCCAGAAAGCCCGCGGAGTTTTTAATGGGTTCCGTATCCATTTTTCCGCGGGCGCAGGGTTTATTGGAGAGGGCGAGGGAATCCCGTTTTTCTTCGTTGCCTATAAATATACTTGTAATTCCTTTTTGAAGACAACTTTTAGATAATATTCATTAGCTTAGTTTTAGAGAGAGAAGTTCTTGGTATTGGATTTGTATTTCAACATTGGATCAATTGTGCTTGGATTTCTTCATTTTCAATCATTAATGTTAGTAAGATTTTCTTCTTCTAGTTCATCTCTTTACTTGATTGATTTAGTTTCATCTTTGATTGTTTGTATTGCTTGGATTTGAATTGGATATTGTAGTTGATATTGTTTTCTCTTGATTTTGATTTAGAATGATGATCAATGTTAATTCTAGTGATTTGTTCTTGAGTTACACCATGATTAGTGAGTAGATTAGTTGCTAGGGAGAAGGGGAAGCATGCTTGATTGATAATTTGTGCTAGTTGATGATCTTTGATTGATTGAATTGTTGCAATTAAATTGGTTGACATAGTTTTTCATGTGATTTATTAGATTAGGAATGATCAACCTATAAGATTAATCTAGATTACATTGCATTTCTTAATGACATGATCCATCAATTTGAGAATTGCTTTAATTGATTGAGTTTGATTGTGAATTTCCTTGATTAGCCATTCATAGTGACCCCTAGTTTGGCCTCTAGAAGATAGCTCTTGAACTCTCTTGATTGCTTCTATTGTTTGTCCTTTGCAATGCTTGAATCAAACGAAGAAATTATCGATAAGCACGATTATTGAACTAGCATGTGGAACCAATATCCCTAGCATTTAGCTTATTGAATTACTTGATTAGTCTAATTTTGCTATCATAACACCAACCATTTTCTCACTTCAATCTCCGAAATAGCTTGATTTAGGCTAAAGTTAACACCAACTAACTCCTTTAGGTTCGACCCTATACTTACCTATACTTGTTTTAGGTTGGTTTAGGATTTTAAAAATAGTGTTTGATTTTGGGATAGGCAATTAACGACTAGTTTATTCCTCTATCAACCTTACAAATATCAACTAAATATTATTCTGATCTTGTAAATCACTATAAATAATTGAAAATATATTCTTATACTAATAAGATCAATTAGTATAACAAAATACATTAACACTATTTATTGATTGCACTAAATATATTACAATTTCAATAAGTGATTGCACAAAATATTTTATAAATTAAATTATGATATAATATTCCTATAATAGTGTGCAATAATAGTGATTAACCCAGTTAAAAAATTGATCTTATTACCTATTTACATCCACATAATGACATAATACTATCACCCTAAGATACAATAACTAAAATTTGCAGTTTTATCATTTATATAAATGGCATATAACATGATTAACAATTTCACATCTCTCAAAGAAAATTGGAAGATAAAAGTTAGAATTGTTAGAATTTGTTACGCTCCAATAATCCCGCCCATTTCCGCTATATTAAATAAATTAAAGAGTTTGATTTTCAATATCAATTTTTTTTAAAACCTTTATATATTTTCTACAAATCTTACATATGGTTACTTTTTAGTAAATATTTTTGGCATCATATAATTTTAGATTTTAGTAAGTTACAATTTATTGACGAAAATATTTGATCAAACAGTTTTAATTTACACATATTTTTAACAAAGTATCAACTATTTAAGTTTAAAACGTACTATTATTAACAACTCATACATATTGAAAAAATTCCTAAAATTTATAATGTTTTACAAAATTTCATCCTATCATGTCAATATACAAATATACTTTGTAATATATTCTATTGTCAAAATATTGATTTCATGTCAATTTTTTGCCAAAAAATGTAACTTATACTGTTTATTTTAAAGTTATCAAATTTCACGCAAAATTGTAAATAAGAATCTACATATACTTAAAATAATATCTTACATAAGTTTGATTAATATATGGACATGTGATGTACCCGTCAATCGGGTCGGGTCATTTCAGACCACAAGTCATTTTAGGTCGGGTCACTTTATTTCACGGGTTAAGATATGTTCAAGTCCAACCCAAAGCTTTGGGTCAACCCAACAGTGTAGAATACTTTTGTTATTTAATTTATTTTGCTATTATTTTTTTCAATTTTTTTTAATCGAATATCCTCAGTAATATTATTTTTAGACATTATATGCCTACTACATAAATCATTACGAAACACATCATCAATTCATAACTAATAATAATGAAAATAAAAAAAAGGTTTAATTAGAAAATAACACCTGCTAAAGACCCCGATTTTGTTTTTAACACCTGTTAAAAAAAAAGTTTAATTATAACACCTCCAAAAATCCCAAAATTTTGGTTTCACCACCCACTAACAGATTTTTGGATGGAAACCGTTAGTGGGGCCACCATGTACACGTGTCAGTTGTTAATTAGTTTAAAAAAAATTTAAAAAAAAAAAAAAACCTAACCCCCTAATCGAGCCAGCCACCGCACCGGCACCACCTGCGGCCATTCGCCTCTTCCCTTCCCCTTCCTTATTTCCTACCCTGATTCCCAATTTCCGGCGCCAATCACCAATTTCCGACACCTCCCTTGCTTCCCCCACCCCAACCTAGCCCAGAAACCTTAGTCATCGGGAGCTTGGGACCGTTTTCGAAGGTGGGAAGGGAAGAGGTCGGTTTCTGGGTTGAGGGAAAGGAAGGGGAGCCGGTTTCAGTGGTGTGGGAAGGGAGGGGGCGCCGGTTTCGGCGGTGCGGGAAGGGAGGAGGTCCATTTAAGGGGGTTGCGTTGGGGAGGGGAACCGTACTTTGGCGGCTTTGTGAAGGATGATAGCGGTTTTCGAGGTGGGTTAAGGGTGGGGGAGCCGATTTCCGGTGTTAGAGGTGGTTCGGCGGCGAAAATCGATGGCTGGTGGTCGGTGGTTGGTTGGTTATGGGGTAGGCAGGGGAGAAGGCCACCGTTTGTGGCTGGCCGCAGGTGGTGCCGGTGCGGTGGCTGGCTGAGTTAGGGGGTTAGGTTTTTTTTTTTTTTTTTAAATTTTTTTTTTAAACTAATTAACAACTGACACGTGTACATGGTGGCCCCACTAACGGTTTCCATCCAAAAATCTGTTAGTGGGTGGTGAAACCAAAATTTTGGGATTTTTGGAGGTGTTATAATTAAACTTTTTTTTTAACAGGTGTTAAAAACAAAATCGGGGTCTTTAGCAGGTGTTATTTTCTAATTTGGCCTAAAAAAAAAATTAAACATTTCAAAATTAAAGGAAGATGCCAAGCTAGGTCAACGTACGTGGCATGACAATAATGTGGGTTATGCAAATGCAATTGGTGTGGATTGATAGTTGGTGTTGGAGGTTGTTATGGATTTGTGTAAGAGTTATATGAAATGGATAAATGAGACAAGGAAATGAATGTCAGATGGTAGACAAATGATCAAACTCAATCAATAAACTAGATATTTAAGTGTAGACAATAAATCAAACTCAATCAATAAACTCAAGTCACCATTAAAACGGGTCGACGGGTTGGGTTTGACACGCATGATTAAGACAACAATACACATGAATATAAATGGGCACACGTTATTGTGATAGTGATTGTTACGAAATAATGAATAACATAGGGTTTCATTATTGTGGATTAAATTAACTACTACAATTTAAATTTATAGGATTTACTCGTGTAGTATTTAAACTTTTAAAATCGTGCAATTGCACGGGTTCTATACTAGTTTGATACTAAAAAAAAAGGTGATTATATCAAAATAAATGTGATTATAAGAAATAAAAAGTGATTATATCATATCAAACTGATTGTGTTGTAAAACTGATTGTACTGATACAAAGCTGATTATGCCAAATCAAAACTAATTATAACAAATATTTGCATGAGCTTGTATTATAGGTTGATTTCCCTTCTCAACCTGATTTACAATTAAGTACATCATTATTACACCTTGTATTGAATCTTCTACAATTTCATCTTCTTATTGAATTTCATATTCAATTGGATGATTATTTAAATTTTCTACATTACAAATAATACTAATAATCAACAATTTTTTTATAATTAGAACGAATTTTAACAAATATATTGACATTTACCTTCATAATTGCTTCCGATTGCATCAAATTGAAGTTTAATAATGATTGTAATTGTACAAGGCCTTCTTATATATACTGATTTAGATCTCTTGTAAATTGTAATACATAATTTGACATGTTTTTGCAAAAAAAATAGTGAGAGGAGAGAGAATAAATCCCTAAAATTGTTTGAGAAGAGAGAATTTTACCCTAAAATAGATAGAGAGTAGAGCATGGGGGAAGAAGACGAAGAAGTAAAGTAGAATGACTGGATTTTGGCTGGGTATATGTCACTAATGGAGTAATGGGCTTCGGTCCACAATAAGTTAATGTGGATCGGGTCCATGCAAGACACACTATATAAGGGTAACTTTTATTCATAAGAGAGAGTGTATTATGCCTTGTTAAGGATAACTTTTATTCTTAAAAGCGTAACTTATGCACTAAGCTAATAAGGGAAAACTATGCTCTTATAAGGGTAACGTATGCGATTTAGGTCGAAATCTATAGGATTTTTCGAGCTTTTCAGATTTTCCATTAATGGTGCTTGAATTTGCCTTTGTGATTGCATAAAAACTTGAATTAAGTTTTCACAATTTTTGAAATTAAATGATTTCTCCATTGATGATCGAAAATTGGAGGTAAGAGGTTCCCCTATTTCTCTCTCCCCATTCGCTCTTGCATTTTCTTTCTCCTGTTTCATGTTTTCTATCTCCTCCATTGTCGTTTGATAGTTCGAGCTTCTAATAAATCAAAGTTCATTATTTTGGAAAATACACAAAAGAAAAATGTTCACACGTACGGGAAACTTGGATGTACACTAAAATTATTGTACATCTGGGGCATATAAAATTTATCCTAACAACAATATAATAATGGGTCATTTGGGAACAATTTTGGGAATTTATCGTAGTTTAGGCAAAGAAATATCATGGAAGTGTCAACTTTTTGAAAAGAGATTGGAATACAAGTTCTAACAGTAAGGAGTTCGAAAAAACACAAGAAACTTCTAGAAAGTTCTGACAACTCTATGAGGTGCTCTTGTAAGAGTTTTCTAGAGAGAATGGCTCTGGAATATTCAAGTAAAGTATTGTACAAGGTAGAATAATGTCTCTATGAAGTGTTACGTATGTACATATGTGTTATTATATTCTACGGTGTTCTAGGGCACTTTTGTACATTCTTGGGAGGATGTGTATTATATATGTTTCTTTGGACGTGGGAACACTCTTGATAGTTATAGTCTAGAATCCTTCATTTGAAGAGGTTAGGAAGAATCTTGAGAAACCTTATAAGTAAGATGGAGTTCTATAAATATACTCCAATTAGGCTCATTTGTACATTCCAATAAGTTAGAAGTTCAATACTAGACACAATCTTAAGAACTTATGTCCTCTTGCAACTTAATATCTTCTTTCTTTCTTTTTTTTTACACAAACTCAATATCTTCTTTCATCCACAAAGAGTGTGTGAAGAAACTAAGGCACGAGGGTGCCAACTGAGTGCTTAGAACATGCACAATGGTTGCCCACAACCATTGTGGTTATTGCTTATTTTATTAATTTCTACATCTTCCACCTCACCTATAACCACTCTTGTACCCATTTAATAACCAATGTCTCCCAATAGTTAACCACATCTTTTTGGTTATACATTTTATCTCTCTTACTTTTACCCAACCCCACCACATAATATCTCTCTTAAATCCTATCATATATAACTAATACACTTGGTAATAATCAATTAAAACTAATAATTATTATTAGCATACATTAATTAAATAAAATGACTTATGTTTAAAATTAATGCATTATATTATTTAATTAGTAAGTAATTAGTCGTTAATTAAGAAATACACAATAATTGCAACTTTACTAAATTCGATAATAATGTGGGTTTTTTTTCTATTATATTTTGGAATATTCATCTCTACACAATTTGATAATAAAATTGTTTCAAAAACCTCAATATTGAGCTCATTTTATAGAGAAAAATAAAATAGAGCCGTTGGTGTTTTTTTTTAAATTGTATTTTAAAAATTATTGCCGTTACAAAATTACAACGGTAATAAAATCAGATCAAATCTCAGCCATTGATTAAATGAATAGGTGTCAGAATCTCAAGAAGCCTTGTCATTATGTGTCACTATCAAAAACAATAAAATATTCCATGACCAACCTACAATAGCCGGTTATTCTACTAACCAAGTTATTGAAAATTTCCCCCAAAAATTTCTCTCTCTTTATTATTTTATTATTATTTCACTTTCACTCTCTTAATAACCAACCTCAATAACCAATGGTTGGGTATACTCTTAGTTCTACCTAGGGGCTTTGCTTAGCACGCATTAAGTGCAACAAGTACATTTGTCAACACAAGGGGTTGCGAGGAGTACGTAAAGTGCATGACTGGGCTGAGTAACTTAGTAAGCACGTTGAACACGTGATCTCCAATTCAACACACTCAATGTCTTACCACCAACCTATGTCATACTTTATGATCTTTTATGATCCCCACAATATATTATTGTTTAGTGATAGACAATATAAATAGCAAATTCAATTGCAAGATTTGATAATTGATTCATAATTTTACTGTATGTATATTAATGGTTAGCTATGTGCGATGATCCGGGGCATTACCCGAGCCCAAATACTAGTTTGTTTGGTTAAAAGTTGTCACGTGAGATCAAGTTATTCAAACATAAAGGTTAAGGCGTTAAGTGTTAATTGTAACACATTAGAAATTCCTTATTTTTAAAATACCTGTTTTACCTTGTTTAAAACTTTTAAATAGGAATATCTAAGACATTACCGCCACCGTGATAACGATTAAGGCAACTATCAAAGACACACAGCGGGAGACTAATTTCAAAACATTTCAAACCAAGTCAACATTGCAAATCAAACAATGAAAGTAAAGTCAAACCAAAGTCAAACGAAGTAAAATAAAGTCAACCTACAACTTGGAACCATTGTAGACCCTTATTAAAACAAAACCAAAATTCAAAACCCTTTTGTTAGTCACATATAATATATAAAGTCATAGATAATTAAAGCAATAACACATCCATAATACTTATAGAAACTAGCATGATTCAATTCGCTCTTCACTCATGCCCATTCATGAAAATGCTTCATCACCTGAAAAGCTTATCTCTACTTGTTTCTACTACTCTCCATCAGGGCCAAGATAAAGACAAGGCTAACAAACACACAAAACACACAATCAGCAAAGCTGAGTACATAAGCGTATTAACACACTAACATACGATTTCCTATCAACACACAAATTACCTCATTGCACCTATATTTCAAGCATACAACATTCAATAAAAGTTCTCACTAGACTCTACACAATTTTATTGAATGTTGACTATGCATCGAACGAGTTTCCTCCTCAACCTCCCCCAAATAAATTTGAGGTTACTGACACGGGAGATAACCGTGCCAACATCAATAACCACTCGTAAGTGGCGGAATTCCTGCGCATAATAATAATAAAAGGAATGTACAGCGTCCGGTACTCCAGTAGAAGTTATGATCAAATATAAGTCACATAACTCCCCCATATGTTTATACTTAAGGTATATACGTTCCAAGAGTTTGGTGTGTAATCTCTTTCACTTTACGTTATTTACAGATTATTAAACTTGGTGATGCCTCTCAAATCGTAATCATTCAATCAACAATAATTATTCAAGCAATCAAATATACCAATTTAATTCTTGAATAATTAGTGACTACATAACATTTAATGTTAAATGCTTTTTAATTCTACCTCGGTGCCAATGACACCTTAAACGCATAAAGCACCACAAATCCTATCCCTCAATGTTAAAAACACCTTAAGTGCACTAAGACACCAACATACAGTTTATTCCTCGTGTACATAAACACTTATATAGCTCTTTCGTCATGCTTATAGCATCAATAAAAATTATATGAACCATAATAAAATTTCTTTTCAATATTCCAAACCAAATTAAACATTTAGTTTAGTTAAATATGCTCTCTAACATGCCATAAATAAATATGTGGTTCATAAATAATATTCCAAACTTTTAATTTCCATCCTATAATCCATCACAAATAAATCATTCTTTATAGTCCAATCACCAATAACATTCAAATCACAATTTCCAATCCAACCTAGCATGATACTACTTGTAATCAATCAAACACATTTAGCATGCTATTATATTAACATAATTGTGCTAAGTACGCGAACGTACCTTGTGTACTATCTTAGAATCGCCACGACTAATAAAAATCACTCACTTCAAAGTCTCCTACAATTTAAAATTATAGAAGAGTATGTATTAAAATCCACTTTACACAAACTTCTAGCAATATATACTATTATAAAACCCTTCATAATTTAATTAAAATAAGCTGAAATTATATTTAAAACATCATACTTAAATCCCAATTAATGGGTAATTAAAATTCTTTAAAGAAACTTGATTTTAAATGCTCTACTAAAAATTCAGCACTATATTTTAATTAAAACTTGTTGTAATTAAGCCTTAAAACACTTTAATCAAAGGTCTAAACCATTATACATCATAACCCTTCAATAATTTACAAATCAAGAACCTAGGGTTTAAAAAATTGGGGCTTTTTAATTTAAAACATAATTTGAAAATTAATTAACATAATACTTATATTCAAACATCAAAATCAAATCCCAAAATTCATAATTAACAATTAGATTTAAGCATAGATTAGTTTTCACCATTAAAGATTTAATTTTTTTTATATGTATGTTCGAAAAAAGGGGAAGAGCAGCGGCAGCCACCACGTCGGCGGCCACCTACTACCGGTGGTCGACAGTGGTGGTGGAAGGGGGCAGCCGAAAAAAAAGAAAAGGGGAAAAGGAAAAAGAAAGAGAAAGAAAATAAGGAGAAAGGAGAGAGAAGTTTACCTTGGGTTTTCTCCACTGTAGGCAAAGTTGATTTGCCTCATAAGTGGGATATTTATACTCCTTCTCTACAAACCCTTTTTCCCTAACTTTTCTCTTTTAATTTTCCTAATCATATCCCTAATAAAACTTTACTAAATTAAAACTTTCCTAAAATCAAACCCCAACTTAATTAATTAAAGAAACTTTCCTTTTATAAATATTTCCAAACTTATTTAAAATAAATAATGAAAATACTTTAAATAAAACAATCCAATTTAATTAAATACTTCTCAAAATACTTATTTTAATTAAAATACGTATGAAAATACGAGGTATTACATTAATAATAGTATATAACTAGGTAAGATCCCGTGCCATGCACGGTGATCTATAATTACATTTATACTTATAGATTATTGATTGATAAGTATTAATATAAATTAGTCGAGGAATAACAAATTATGTGATAGGTTGATTTGATATTTGCATTTTTAAATTGAAGTTTAGAAAAAAAAAAGCAATCTTTTTCTTATTGTAAAATAGGTCACAAATTATTTTAAGAATATACTTTTTGTTTATAGTTGCCTAATTTTTTTTTTAAAAAAAAGAGTTGATATGTAAAATCTTTTAATTTTGGATATAATAATTACTACATTAATATAGAATATGTATATAAAAAAATAATATTATATTTTTGTAAATGACTTGTTTCCTTAATTAATAAATTTTTTCAATTAAAAAAAAGAAAAATAGTTAAGGACACACCCGAAGATGACATATGTCATTGCTGCTGGTGTGTCTTTTAGTATATAGTAATAATAATAATATTGATGATTGATTTGTGCTAGCAAGTTTGCAATAATCAACAACAATGAAAAATGAAGGATTGAACAAGCAAGTAATGAAACAAGGAAATTTTATTGTGGTAACCCAAGTGGCAAGAGAAAACACACCATCCACTTTGGAGAAAAATTTGATGGTGTTGATTAGGGGTGCTTATGATGCGATTCAAGTTCAAGTTTGGGGTAGCTCGACTCGACTCGCATATCGAGTCAATTTTAATTGAGTCGAGTTTTTACTAAATTTGATCGAGTCGATCTCGAGTAGCTTGCAATTTGATTCGTCTTAGTAAAAACTCTTTTTTTTTAGTGTAACATTTCTTCATTCTCTTTAATTTTGTCATATGAAAAATATATATGATATACGAGTCGAGTTTTAACTGAAATCGAACTCGAGTAGCTCACGTGTTGTCTCGTTTCATAAGCACTCCTAGTGTTTATTAAAAAGCTCTCAATTACATTTGATAGCTCACACATCTTAATTACATAGTATAAGAGCATGGATAATATTAAATTTACAAGAGGTTATTTATCTCTCAATTCATTCACATAATAACCTAATAATGACATAACATGGGTAGGGACGTAAGATAGACCTAAGAAACGATATTACGAACATAAATATCCAACGATGCTTCATTGCAAGACCCGCAAGATAACAAAGCACGACCTAAAACCCGACTTGCTCACTTAGCTCTTTCCTCAATCTATTCTTCAACTGCATTGATTTCATGATTTGTACATTAAGTCCAATAAAAATACTTAAATAATGAAAACACTCTATTTGATCTGAAATTAAAATATATCGGCTCAAAATAAACCAAATTCAAACTCTTCCATTCCAATTCCTTCCAAATAAAAAATGAACGTAGTGATTTTTTTAACGAATAAGCTTTCCCGTAAAATTTCACTGTAGTCACTAAAAAGAGAGGATCTCTCGCGCGTAAAGCAGAAGCTAAACAAGGAACCCAATCTTACATGTCCAACCACAGTACTGCCACCTTAGCGTCGAAATTTATACATATTTTGATATTACCAACATTAACGACGCTTCTTTCTCTTTCTTGGCGCTTTTTACAACACCCATTTTCTCTCTCCTCTCATCACATCAAACAATGAAAATCCTTCATATTCCTTGTTTGGATGACAATTACTCTTACTTGTAATCTCCTTCTTCCTTAATTAGGGTTTCGTAGATTTCAATTTTCAATTCAATTCTGTTTGAAGTAATATTACTTTGTGGATTTTTTTAAAATTTTTTTGGAACAGGATTATTGATGAGCAGACGAAGGAAGCTACAGTTGTTGATCCAGTTGAACCAGAGAAGGTTCTAGAAGTTGCTAAGAACAATGATGCTAATGTCAAATTTGTTCTCACTACTCACCATCACTGGTAATTTTCTTTCATTTTTAGAATGATAATCATATTTCTTCAACAATTTTGTTTCAATTAGGGTTTTTGACAGCTTATTTTTTGCAATAATATTTTGTTTTATGTTGGAAATTGACTGGGATGATTGCTGATTATGGATATGAAGACCTAAAAGAATATTTATTTGTTTTGGAGTGATTTGAAGTTCATCTAATCCTATGTAAATGACAAACAAGATACATTAGTTTATCAAATTTTGGTTAATTGCCTGTTTAATTCAAAAAGAAGTACCTTTCGAAGTCTTTCGGAATGAAATTGAATTAAAAAGTAATTACCTTTGGGTTATTCAAATTAGACAAAAATCAAGGACCAACATTGTGCATTTTGAATTTGTATTTGTGACAATGGTTTTATATTTTTGATTATGTGTTTGCATGATGATATTATTCATGATAATACATTGCTTGTGCTAATCAGTCTATTGTTAATCTGTCATTCCTTCCTTTGGTTTTATAGTTGTTATTTCACCTGCATTTATGTTGCTATACGGTGTTGTGTTGACCATTGACACAACTAAGATGTGCATACGTTTGCTTGGCGTTGCAATTTGACACTTCATGTGGTGGATCTTCAATAAAGACTAGAGAATGGGTGGGAGGACTGAAAAGAAAGGCTTAGAAGAGTGTTATGGTATATGCTATATACACAAGAATGGATAGTCAATCTCTCTTTCTCTCTGTAGCCTTTTGGATTACAGTGGCACGGTTTGGTTTTGGGCTCAAATGGTAGTTAAATTTCGATTCAGTGTGTTATATAATGGGAATCACATTGGTATTCAACATCTAATTTCGAGTCTAATTGCCATAGTATCCAGTTGATTGCTTATATGTACGGGGCTCTCTTGTTTCAACCTGTCAAGGGTGTAATTTGTGCACAAAATTGCGACTTTGGGAGTGCACGTAGGTGTCATAGTAGTGGGATTCCAGAGAATAAGAGGTTTTTTCTAGGGTGCATCTTGGTTTTAAAAAGCGCGCCTCACTCCCAGGCTGTGGGAAATGGGCTTTAGCTAGGCGAGGCTCAGTCACCTACGGAAGGCGCACGCCTCAAAGCGCCTTTGGTAAGGCTCGCCTTTGCGCCTCAAGGAAAATAACTAAGATTTAACTTATAAATTGAAGAATGATAGACATTTTTTCAAATTCAGACTACCTTAGCTTTACATATATCATTATTTAATTTATTTTATTATGAATTTTTTTAATTGGTATTAAGTACAATCAAAGTAAAAAATAATTTGAAATAAATATATAAATACATGCGCCTTGCATACAAAAGGTGCTCGCCTAGGCTGCAAGGACCATTTGCGCCCTTTTAAAACTAAGGGGTGCATAATGGGAACCTAGTCTGAAGACTTCTTGTTGGCTTAGAAATTTGTTAAGGATTTACTTTGGACATTGGGTCCTCTCTCCTCTCCTTTACAATTTTCACAACAATTATTACCTAGTTTGCCAAAACAATCTACAGGGAGACATAGGTGCCCCCCTTTTCCAGTATGCGTTCATGCCATAAAGGATTTATTGTCTAATACACAGCAACTTCTGTGTGCTATTAATTATAGAACTAATTAAGGATCTGTATGGTATTGTTGTATGGACTACCACTTCCCATAATGTTGTGTTCGTTGATGTCATTTGAGAATACTTTTGTTGTTTTACTTCTGGGGCATATTTAAGATATTTTAGTATCTTGATTTGGTACTATTTGTCTTTCCTAATTGAATATGAAACCCCTGATTTTCAGGGATCATGCTGGTGGGAATGATAAGATAAGAGAGCTGGTTCCTGCAATCAAGGTTTATGGTGGTTCGATTGATAATGTGAAAGGATGCACTAATAAAATTGAAAATGGTGATAAGGTCTCGTTGGGAGCTGAAGTCAACATCTTGTCTCTTCATACACCTTGGTGAGTGAGTTTGCTCATAACTCAGTACTCAATTGTGCCTTGAGTGCACCTTCTTGTATGTTGCCCATAAGTGTCTTACAGGAAGAAATCATATCTGTCATGACTTGTTTTAAAGGCTCACATGTAAGTGAGCTACCAACAATTTTGTCATTAAGTGGAGGAAATGGACTACTTAAGTATGGAAACAGTCATCCACTTTTACCATAATGTCGATAATTGTTTGTTAGTGACAGTTGTCCCCCCCCCCCCCCCCCCCCCCCCCCCCCCCCCCCCCGGGAACTTGACAATTTATTCGTTGGATTCATGCATATTCTTAACATGATACTTTTTATTGATTGGATTCGTAATGAAAATGAAGATACCATTATTATGTTGTACGTATTATCTCTTATCCTTTTATTTTATAACTAAAGACTGCTGTTTAAACTAGGAGGTTTAAATTTGGACAAGAGAGTATGTTTGACTTGCCTCATCTATATTCACTGATTGTTTTTGTTTTTGGCTGTTTGCGATGAATTTGTTCCTTTTTTAAGGATAGAACCACACTTTCTATCTTTAGATTTGCATCCTATTAGTTTTGACTTTAGAATCCAATCCTTTCTAGTCGTCCTAAGAAGGATGATGGCTCATCACCAGCCTTTTTGCTTGCATGAAATTATAAGTATGAACTATGAAGTGATTATGGTTATTTTAATTTGTCTGCATGAGATATTACTGGAATATCATTCTTTTACAGTTGTGTAACGAATTTGCTTATCTTTGTCTTGCTCAGCCACACCAAAGGTCATATAAGTTACTATGTGACTGGCAAAGAAGATGAGAGCCCTGCTGTTTTCACTGGAGACACTATGGTATGACTGTTGGTAGTATGACAGGAGGCATTACTCTTGCTTATTTTTTTAGTTCATTGCTTTGCTGTTCTTTTTTTTTTTTTTTTTCAAAAAAAATAAAATAATAATAATTACTTCACCGGTTTTGTGGCAAGTAAAGAAAGGTTGATTCATTTGTAAAGTACACAAAAATATTTCTCAACAATAGTAGTTGTAGTAATTAGTAATCGCATCTGCCTAGTACTGCGAGATATTGATTTCATGCTTTATTAGAGCCATCAAGCCCAAGCCCATTTATCTTCATGTCTGTATTCATTTATAAAAGCTAATGGTCTCATATGTTATTTTGATTATTGTTGACAGTTTGTTGCTGGTTGTGGCAAATTTTTTGAGGGTACAGCAGAGCAGATGTATCAGTCACTCTGCGTGACATTGGGTTCTTTGCCAAAGCCGACTAGAGTTTATTGCGGTCATGAGGTGAATGATTTTCTAAGATCTTCTGTAGTTGTTTGATTTCATTTGTCTCTGAATCTTGGCTTATATTTCAGAAAAGCAGGTCCCATTGCTTCTGATCTCACAATTTTTATTTCTCATCGGGTGCGCCATTTAACAGACCTACAGAAAATCAGAAACTATTGATGTGGAATAAGGAACAAGCTTTTATCAAATAAATAAATGTAAACCATGGAAAAAGAAATTTAAGCTACATTAAAGCCTAGGATAATCGGTTTGCAAGTTTTTGGCAAGCGCTGCTGCTTGATTCTACTAAAACTTTGTTTCATCTTTGTTGCTTGTGTCTAGAATCACCCAAATCCTTTCAGAAACCCAAAATTTCCTACCTTTGATTTTTCAAATGAACACATAATGGATTGGTGGTGGCTACGTTGGCCCTGGGGCTTTAGTCTTTCCTGAATACCCAAGGTCATACTTGCAAGATTGCAAGAAGGATGACAAATGAGTCCTAATCTGTTCATCCCTTTGTCTTGCCAAACTCTTGTCGGTTTGAAACTTCTGCAGAATCACAGAAAATCTTGGAAAGAGAAGCTTACATTAATATGACTATTCTTGAATAAATTTTTTATCACCAATTGAAATGTGAACATTAATCTGAATCTGCCCCACTACAACTGAAATTATTTGCAGTATCTTCATTTCTCCATAGAACTAAGCACCTCAGAATCATGGGTGTGTGTCTTGACTTCCTCGTTTTTGTAGTTCTTTAAGACATTCCATCAGCATAATTGATGCTTTCTCCCCCTTAATTTTGAAAACCTCTCCCCCCTGCACAGTCATTAAGAACCTCAACCATGCTATCTGCAGTCTGAAATCCCTGTTTGCTCCAATAATGACTTTAGTCTTTTTTGGACTTATGCAAACCTTTTACAATTGATACAGTTGACTGAATACTTTGCCAATTGTTAGTAAAATCTGGAGGTGCACATACATATAAGGACTATATTAGTCAATCAAAGTTATGAGTATGGCAAAAGAAAGGGAAATGTGCCTATGAGCTGTTCCTGCACTTTTCTATCCAGATCCTTTCAACATGGTATCATAAAGAAGGAAATTCGGTCTCCCTAGAGTCCCTGCCCAACCAAGAGAAAACGAATTGTTCACTTTGCCTCCCCTTCTGTTGAGAATTATACTCCGTAGTTTCAAGCTACCAATGTCACAGTGTGTCCAATGGACTGCAAATCGAGAAGATGATTACTTCCTTTGTAGCCTGGGCTTTTGGGGGAGGTCTTTGTTTTAGTTGTTTGAAAATGAAAGATACTTGTATCTTAGGAAGGCTGTTACCCTTATTTCCTGCCAATGCTGTGACAATAACGCAGGACATACAAATATGCTGAACTGCTGATGATTTTCTCTGTGATAAGTGATGGTCGTTATTGCTCACCTTTTCTCTTCTAATTGCAGTACACAGTCAAGAACCTTCAGTTTGCTTTGACAGTGGAACCCGAAAATGCAAAGATAGCGGAGAAATTGGCATGGGCTCAGAACCAGCGAAATGCTGGCTTGCCTACTATTCCATCAACCATTGCAGAGGAGCTAGAAACTAACCCATTCATGCGGGTTGACATACCTGAGATTCAGGTATTTGTGTCGCACATTATCTCTTCAATTTGCGATCTATGCTATCTGGGTTGAGTTTGGATCTTTTTTTAATGTTATGTTAAAAGTTGTCTAAAGTTCATTCACACAATAATTTGATAAGTATAGAGCTCATTTGTAGACTCAATTAAGAACCTTTACTGTCAATTAAGATGACGATGATTGTTTATTTCCACCTTTGGTTCTATGTGCTTGTCATTGTATTTCATAGTTGAGTTAGATTGTTATAATCTTTGAATATACTCCCTCCATTCCACTAGGAACTACTCACTGTAGACGCACAATTTTTGCAAATGGCCAAGTATGAATAAAGTATATTACTGTTCCAAAATCGGATTAAAATGAATAGTTCTTTATGGAATAGATGAAAGTAGAAAGTGAGTAGTTCTTTGTGGAACAGAGAGAGTATAGATGAAAATAAAGGTCAGTTGTTACTCTTTGTATCTCAATTTATTTGTTCATGAGCAGAAGGCACAATATTTTAGAAGTGAATGAGTTAGTGTGGGTTGTGGAACCAAACTTACTTAAATATAAGTAGAGTAGAGGTTTTCCCTAAAAAAGAATGGGGCAAGTAATTTGAGACATAAAAAACAAGAAAATGAGGCAAATAATTGAGACGGGGAGGGAGTGTATTAAAATATATCTCAATATTATACAAAATTTATATGTCTTTACAAGAATATTCATTTTCTTTTTCTTCAAAATAAATCTCTCACTGGGTCTCTCTCTATATATATCCCAACTTGACAATGTTTAAATCTATATATATCCCAACTTGACAATGTTTAAATCTATATATATCCCAACTTGACAATGTTTAAAGAAAAATTTACCCTATTATAGTTTTCATTTGTTTGGGTTATGCTATGGAAAGAAAATTTATTTAAATAATTATGAAATAAATTTTTACTATTTCATAATTAAAAATCACCTATCTTTGTTTTTTTTATTTATTTACTGCTGATTGCTGGAGTGCATGACACAATACAACAGCAATGTTAATCATTTACATGTACTAGACTCTTAGAAACTTAGATAATTACAAGTGACTTAAACATGTTTAATTTTTGCATTCTAAAATTTTGCCTTGTTATTAGTTTGCATTGATTTCATTAAAGTTATAGTGGTCCAGTGGGTATGTGTTACGAAGTACTCCGTATTATTTTGCACTGTCAAATGTGAAGTTGCTGTTTAATAGCGACAAAAAAAACACTATCTAATTAGTAATTCAACATGCAAAATACACTGATGTTTTGAGAATTCTCCCTATTTTAATTAGAAGAGTACTTGTGAAAAATTTTATGTATATTTTTCATTTAAAAAGAACGCGAGTATTAAAGTTTGACATCATTGAGAAAAAATAATGGGATCATCATTTTGAATTTTGAACTTTTGGGTGTAATATTTAATGTAAGTTTTGGTGTAATTAACAATATACAGAATTATGCTAGGTTGGTTTCTCGAAATGTATGTACACCATACTGATTTTATGTTTGGAACAGCTAAAGTTTGAGATATTGATACCAGATTTTCTACAAAAAAGAGTGAACTGAGCTGTTCTTTCTCAAACAACCTTAAAGAGTCTAATACATGTTTTCAGGTGTCTTGTTGTTTCTCTCATATATTCTTTTTCCTTTGTTTTTATTTTGCAGAAAAAACTTGGTCTCAACTCCCCAGTAGAAGCCCTTCGGGAAATAAGGAAACTTAAAGATAACTGGAGAGGCTAACGAAGGGCTTACCAACCGGTGTGTAATTCTAGTTTGTAAATTTATGGATGTCGTTCTTGGTCAGAGTCAGCATTTTAATAAATCTATGGCATCCAACTTTGCATAATTTTCTGGAAATAATAATGTACTTTTTAAGGAGAGGTTAAGAAATATTTTCACCACTTTATTAGACTGCATTAGTTTTTTCAAGTGATGATGCTAGTATTTGTGTGTCCTAAAGCATTTCCCCCATTTTCAGACACTTTAATCAACAATCAATTCATGTAAAACAATGATAAAGTAAACCCCATGTGCGTTTCATTGCAATATGCATCACCCTTTACATCCCATGGAACATACCTTGCCTTTGATCCCTAGACAATGCTCTTTTTGCTCCTTTATTTCTTGCTTTTCCTTTTCTCGAGCCGTCACCGTTCGTGGTCGAGGATTACATACCTACATATACTAGATTATTATTATTATTATTATTATTATTATTATTATTATTATTATTATTATTATTATTATTATTATTATTATTATTGTGTTTCTAATTATTATCATTGTATTATTAAGGGGTTCATAGATTATTATTGGCTTATCGCTCGTAAAAGGCGTGAGCCGTATGACTACTGTTATTTAGGACAAGCTATGTTCCCCATGATAGCAACTTGCACACAAAATGTGTGATAGGATACAAAATATCATATGGTTGTGAAAGTGAAGTAATAATCTATGGTTCAAATAATGGGTGCAAAGCACTAACTTTGAAAGGGAATCGAGCCTTCATTGATTCTTTTAGTTGGCTTGATGGGGAACAGCAAGGTTCCATTTCCAGCTAGAACAAGTGTAGCCGATAAGTCCCACAACATGAACACTAATACGAACACCCCATATTTATGCCCTGGACCATTACGCTTTTGTCTCATGTCTATTTCATCTTATAAATTAGGACTCCTTTTTTGGCCTTTTAGGGTAGGTGATTGTGCCCTTTTTTCATTCGGGTTCGCGGTGTTTGCTTTGGTTGGGTAAAACTCGATTACTAGAATAACTGGTACAATTTGACTTAATGTACTATTCTGCTATTCATATATCGTAAACAAGAAATAACCTCGCACTTTTTGTGGCTTTCTTGCTGGCATCGTGGGTCATTGTTGCTTTGGAGTTATAGGCAAACTACTCGGCAACTAGAAAGTATTTTCTTCTCAATTATATGCCTTTTATTGTCTTCAAGACTTCGACCCTTTTTGGTTCAAGGGAATTGGCCGGAAAAGAAAGAAAGGAAAAGGCGTTAATTTGTTCCCATATTTGGTTTGATGAATGACATACGGAGTAAGAAGGAAAGGAAAGGAAGTTAAAGGAAAACCTCTTTACAAATTTTAGCTTTCCCTTCCTCCCAATATTGAAGGAATTCGACTGAAAAGAGAAAATAGAAGCACATTTCCTTTCTCTTTCTGTCATTACCTTTTAATAATCAAACATTGGAAATAAAATTTCCTTCTCTTCCTTTCTTTTCCCCTCCTTTCCTTTTTTTTCTTTTCCTTTACTCGGTTGAGTACACTGTACCCAGAGGTGAGAGATATTTTGGAGGTTAATTTTAATTTTTTTTTCTTTTAAAAAAAACATATTAGGTCCTGTTTCTTTAAATTAAACTAAATCCCAAAATAATAATGGATCATTGTTTTACTACACATAGGTCATAACCCTAAATTCCTAAAATTTAAAAGAGTCGCGTTGGATGTATTTTCCAAATTCACTTCCAAAAAAATTGTTTCTAATCTAATATTAATTTCCAAATTCACTTCCAAAAAAATTGTTTCCAATCTAATATTAAATGGAGAAAATATCACAAATTCATGTATATTTCTTGTTATGGTGTAATATTTACCAATTTTATTTCAATTTATAAATTTCATTTTTTAAGAGCAATATTTTGACTTTTACATATGTATAGTAACATAAACTAAATTATCATTGACTCATTGTGGTAAACAAAGGCCCTGTTATTTTGCTTCTGGGCAGGTCAGATTAGGGCACGGCAGAGCGGAGTAGGACAAAGCAGAGCTGATTTCAGCAGAGCAGGGCTAGGCTTCCACACACTGCGGAACGGAGCAGGGCAGGGCAAAGCAGAGCAGATTTCAGCAGTGCAGAGCATAGCAGCTCTAAAGTACAGGGCCAAAGTGAAGTATCCACAACGTGGGTTCTCTTTTATTTGTGCATAGGGTCTGTTCTGATTGACTGAACTTAACTGAACTTATTAGAGCCGAACTGAATTGAATTGAACTAAATATTTTATGAGATAAGAAAATTAAGAACTAAACTGAACTAAACTTATTGGAGCGGAGCTGAACTTAACCGAACTGAATTGAATTGAATTGAACTAAAATGAAAATAAGTTGAAAAGAACAGGGTCGTAGTATTAGTGAAGATAAATTGTTGTTTAAATTTTTGATGTAGCTCATGACCTCATGTGCAACGAGCGGGGCACAATGTAGCTTATTGTATGGCAAAGTGAGATACACAGACCTTGTTGGCAATTGTCAACTGGTTTGGCGAATGATTTGTATTATATTGAATGCTTCACTTTTTATTTGTTGAAAAATATGTTTGGTAAAATTGGTCGTTTAGTAATTAAGGTGTGTACACAAAAATCAAATTAAGTCCAAGTCTCCAAGCAATCTTTTCATTTTGGTTTATGATTAGGGGATTTTTATCCACCAAGCGCCGTTTGACAAGTGGACCAACCAGGTTCCGCCACGCGTCCTCCACGGACCACTTAAGACACGCCACGTGTCCACCCATGCCAAATGGGACAACCGGCCATCAAGGCCCATTTCAGTCTAGAAGCCCGTTCGGCCCTAGGTTTACCTTAAACCTAGAGAGTTGCACGCTTCCCAAGGCTATAAATACTCGATTAATCCTCATTAATCAAGGGACCGAATACATTACGGAACACACTAATAACCGGCTGATCTCGCTAGCAAAGCAGATTACCTACATTAAATACTCTCACCTAGAGAGACCTTATTACTTTGATTTCTGTATTAATTACTCCTTAATCAGGTACTAACTTGACCGTTGGAGGCGGAGCTCTCAGGAGTCTCCGTTATTTTGCAGGTACAGGCGTCCGGTTCCAGTCTCGGAATTGTAGCTCTCCCGCAGGACATCAGAAAACCCCGAAACATTTGGCGCCGTCTGTGGGGAGAGTACTTCAGAGATGGCATCCAAGTCTGTACCGACCCCAGAAGAGAGGCGTCCCCTAGACGACCCTCAAGTTCAGTCGGACCATGATACCGAAAGTGAATTTGAAGTTGAAACTCATACAGCTCCAGACGGGACCCTAAGGGCCCGCCGTACCCGTCATACTGAAATAAGGGAACGGGAGTATCTTCAAACAGGAAGCGAGCCAGCAGGCGCACCGCTTGCTCGGCAACAGCCGACTGATGGGTCTGCTCCCATCACAAGGAACGAACTCATGACCTTCATGAGGGGATTCAAGGGAGAGATCCAAGAGTTGATCAACAAAAAACCGCCTGCTTCAGTCAAAGAGCAGGCGGCCAAAAAACCTTCCACTTCACTGAAGAGGAAGCCAGTTCAAGGGCGAGAGGCGACTCCCCATCCTAAATCTAAGAAGCGGGAGCCGTCTGCTCTTGATTTCACAAAACTCCGTTATCCTACGGGAAATAGGAAACCGGTTCGTCATATTCAGGCGGACGGGTCAAAGCAAACGTTCACAGATGCTCGGCACCTGCTAGAGCAGAAGAAGAGTGACCGATTATCAGAGTCGGCTTCTACTTCAAATTTTCAGGACAGTTTGCGAAATGCCTCGATGAGGCCAACTCAGTCGTACCATGAGAGTCAGTCAGGCGGCACCTCCCGTCAGTCTGGCTTTCATAGTGCGCAGGCGGTACCAAATTTACCATTTGTGCCGCAACAACAATATTTTATGCAGCCACCTCCATTTGGTGGACCTGCAGCAAAAAACGTCCAACCTATGGACTGGCAGCTACGGCTGCTTAGACTTGGTGAACAGCCGTCGGCCTTCTCCAAGGAAATTACTGAAGCCGCTCAGCCGGCCAAAGTAAAAAATGTTTTAGTAGGCGCCTATGATGGCACTACTAACCCGGAAGACCATCTGATGGCATTCACCAACCTGATGTACCTTCAAGGGTTGGATGATCCCACTTGGTGCAAGTGTTTCCCAGCAACTCTCAAGGGAATTGCACAGCAATGGTTCGGCAACCTGCCGACTGGTTGTGTAAACAGTTTCAGGACGCTTGCTTACTTATTTGCCTCCAACTTTGCAATGAACATCCCTGCGAAGAAAACGACCCTTGATTTGGGAACAATTCAGCAGGGTGAAAAGGAGGGGCTTCGTTCCTACATCAGGCGGTTCAACCTGATGAGAATACAGATTCAAGGGTTACCGGATGAGGTAGCTTATACTGACTTTTTTAGAGGTCTCAAAGACGGGTCTACCTTCAAATTTGATTTAGTTCGAAAAAGGGTGGCGACTCTTCAAGAGGCCTTGATTGAAGCAGAAGCCTATATACAGGCGACTGATCTGTGTACAATGAAACAGTCGGACGGGAAGAGGTTCGACAATAGAGAAGGACGACAGAAACAGTCGTCCAACAAAGATGAAAAAAGAAAAGGGGTCTGGGCGGCTGATTCCTCTAAACAGCCGGCCAAGAAGAAAAAGGAATTCAAACCATACTCCCCAAAGTATGTGTTTAACAAGGATAACCAGTTTATCCTAAAAGAAATAAAGGGACGGCTCTCAATTGAGAAACCGCTCCCCATGAAGGGTTCTGCGAGCAACCGGAACCAAGACAAAATCTGTGCTTATCATGATGACATTGGTCATCACACCAACGACTGCATTAGTCTCATGCGGTACCTAGACCGCTTGGCTGATCAAGGTGATCTTGACACTTATGTCAAGAAATCTACGGGGAATACTTCCTCAAAAAAGCAGTCGGCCAAAAAGAATCAACAGGCCGACAGTTCCGATACAGATGATGCAGTCGTCTACACCATTGCAGGCGGCTTCTCAGGAGGCGGCCCCACTATTAGGGGCAACAAAGATAATATAAGGCGGTTAGATGTAAATTCCGTTCACCAAGAACGACCGTCCAAATATACATTTCCTGAGATTGTCATCACTGAAGAGGATCTAGGAGGAATAAGGGGGCCGCATGACGACCCTCTCGTTATTGAATGTAAAGTGGCCAACCAGAGAGTTGGTCGAATCCTCATAGATACTGGGAGCTCTTCAGATCTCATCAGCAGCAAATGTCTGTCAAAACTGAAATATCAGACGGACTGCATACATCCGGCCTCCCACCCTTTAATAGGGTTTGGAGGAGGAGTCGTCCACCCACTGGGACGAGTTGATCTACCCGTCCGCCTGGGCGAAAAAGGGGAAGGACGACACATGGTAGTCCGATTCCTAGTTGTAGAGGAACTCTCTGCCTACAACATGATTCTGGGTCGCCCAACCCTGAATAGTGCCAAGGCTGTTATAATCCCGTCACTTATGCTGCTTAAGTTTGAAAGGGACAATGGAACAGTCGGCTCCCTTAGGGGAGATCAGAGGATGGCCCGAGAGTGCTATCTCTCGGATGTCAAACCCACTGCTAAGGCCACTGGGTCAAGTGGAGAAAAAACAGACCTTGACAATGTCAAGGAAAGTGCGCCTGTTCAAGAAACAGGCGACAGAAAAAGAAAGGCGTCCCAGACAGAGTCCGCCAGAAAGGCAAGAAAATAGCAATCATTGGCAGAGGACCGGCCGGATGAGTTCCGCCCTCAGCCGGCTGGTGAGCATACGGACCTGATATTAGACGACTCCCGCCCTGACCGAACAGTCAAAGTTGGGACGACTGCTCTGAGAAACCTTGGTGATGACTTTCACAACCTGTTGAAAGAATACAAGGACATCTTTGCATTTGAAGTCCATGAAATGCCAGGCATTAGTCCTGATCTGGCAGTACACAAACTCGCTGTGGATCCGAAAAAGAAGCCGGTACGGCAAAAGAAGCGGAACCATGGTGAAGAAAGAGGTCAGGCGGCCGCCGCCGAAGTCAAAAAATTACTTGATGCAGGGTTCATTCGGCAATGTTACTTCCCAGATTGGGTTGCAAATGTGGTACTTGTTAAAAAGCCGAATGGCACCTGGCGAATGTGTGTAGACTACACAGACTTGAACAAGGCGTGCCCCAAAGACAGTTACCCTCTGCCCAAAATTGATAACCTGGTCGACTCAACAGCCGGCCATGCCTTGATGAGTTTTATGGACGCCTATTCTGGTTTTCATCAAATTCCTTTGTGGAAGAAAGATCAGGAGAAGACGGCCTTCGTCACTGATCAGGGATTATACTGTTATACGGTCATGCCGTTTGGTCTTAAGAATGCCCCGGCTACATTCCAACGAATGATAAACACAGTGTTCTTTGATCAGATTGGGAGAAACGTCGAGGCATACATTGATGATATGATTGTTAAGACTAAACTTCAGAAAGATCATCTGACGGACCTCCGAGAAACTTTCGCCACACTCAGGCGGCACCATGTCATGCTCAATCCCAAGAAATGTGTATTTGGAGTTGAGTCTGGGAAATTTCTCGGATTCCTTATCAACCAGAGAGGAATAGAGGCGAACCCTGAGAAGGTACAGGCGGTCGTTGACATGCAGTCGCCTCGTACCGTCCGAGAGGTTCAGAAGTTAACAGGTTGTCTGGCGGCCTTGGGAAGATTTCTAAGCCGATCAGGCGACAAATGCCTATACTTTTTCCAGGCAATTAAGAAAAAGGCAAGGTTTGAATGGGGGCCGGATGCTGAGGCCGCCTTCCAGAAATTAAAGGTTCACTTGCATTCCTTGCCAAGGCTGGTCAGCCCTTTGCCCAAAGAAAATCTCTACATGTACCTGGCCGTCTCTGATCATGCGTTAAGCGCGGTGCTCCTTGCTGAAAGGGACGGCTGTCAACTTCCGGTCTACTTTGTCAGTCACGTACTGAAAAATGCCGAGTTGAGGTATCCCCTAGTGGAGAAATTTGGTCTTGCACTCTTCATGGCTGTTAAAAAATTGAAGCCCTACTTTCTGGCACATGCAGTCGTCGTGTATACCGACCAACCGATCAAACGGCCCCTTACCACCATGGAGTCCTCCGGACGAATGATCAAATGGGCCATAGAAATGCAGAGTCTCGAAGTTACTTTCGAGCCTAGAAAAGCAGTGAAGGGGCAAGCCTTTGCTGACTTTATTGTAGAGATGACTCGTCCTCCTGACTCTCAAGTTCCAGACCAAGTCTGGAAGGTATATGTGGACGGAAGCTCTACTTCAAACGGTTGTGGAGCAGGCGTCGTATGTCAATCTCCAGAGGGCGACAGGTTCGAGTATGCTCTACGCTTCAGTTTCCAGGCTTCAAACAATGAGGCAGAATATGAAGCTTTACTAGCCGGGATCCGCATGTGTAAGGCGGCCGGGGCAAGGAAAATAGACGCCTGTTCTGATTCACAACTGATAGTGAGTCAGTACAATGGCGAATACGAAGCAACACATCCGGCCATGATCAAATATTTACAGGCGGTCCGACAAGCAGTCGGCTCCCTTGAGGATTTCCATCTGATCCAAGTACCGAGATCAGAAAACAACCAGGCAGATGCACTCTCGAAATTAGCATCATCCGCCTCCTCCGATACTCCTCGAACTGTGTTTTGGGAAGTAATGGAGAAGAGAAGCATCGAGGAAAATCCTATTGGAATTCTAGACAGAAGCTCAACCTGGATGGATTCAATCAGGGCATATCTGACAAACGGTACACTGCCGGATGATCCTCAACAGGCGGCATTACTGAAAAAACGAGCCTCCTGTTTTGAAATGATACAGGGGGAACTGCACAAGAGGGGGCACCTTCAACCCTTCTTAAAGTGTGTTACTCCTGAAAAGGGACGAGAGATACTAGATGATCTTCACTCTGGTTTCTGTGCTTCCCATATAGGTGGTAGGATGCTTGCTCAAAGGGCAAGGCGGCAGGGCTACTTTTGGCCTACTTTGGAAGCAGATGCAATGGAGATGGTGAAAAAATGTGACAAGTGCCAAAGGTTTGGCAAATTAATTCACCGTCCGGCTACTGACCTCACTACCATTCACAGCCCACTACCGTTTGCTAAGTGGGGCATGGACATTCTGGGTCCATATACGCCTGCTACAGGCGGCAGAAGGTATATACTTGTTGCCGTTGACTACTTCACTAAATGGGTAGAGGCGGAGGCTGTAAAGGGAATCAAGACGAAAGATGTAATTTCATTCATTTGGAAAAACGTCATCACTCGGTTCGGGGTTCCCATGTCTATGGTTTTTGATAATGGTCCCCAATTTGAGACGCCTGTTCTCAAAAGCTGGTTGGGAGACCAAGGAATTGGACATTACTTTGCATCTGTCGGCCGTCCACAAGCAAACGGCCAGGTAGAAGCCTTTAATAAAATCATCTCAGACGGTCTCAAGAAAAAAAATTGAACGAGCAGGCGGCCTATGGGCAGATGAACTACCACATGTTCTTTGGGCCATTAGGACGACTGAAAAAGGGGCGACTGGAGAAACTCCATTCCTCCTAACTTATGGTGCAGAAGCTGTTCTTCCAATAGAACACTACGAGCCGACTCTTCGAGTAATGCTATATGAAGAAGAGGCAAACTGGGAAGCTATGCGCCTGGCATTAGATTCACTTCCTGAAAAGAGGGGCAATGCTGTTTTGCGCCATGAAATCTACCGCCTGAGAATGACTAGATCATACAACAAAAAAGTGCACAGGCGTCCACTCAAAGTAGGGGACTTTGTGCTTAGAAAAATGGAAGCAGTTGGTAGGGCTAACGAGTCTGGCAAACTAACTCCCAACTGGGAAGGACCCTACCGAATCTATGCGGAAGTCAGGGACGGTACCTACCGTCTGGAAACACCAGACGGACAACCGTTGCCTCGAACTTGGAATGTAGATAACCTTAAGAAATATTTCTTTTGAATGATGTAAAGTAAAGAGCTACTTAAAAAAGTTGGCACTTACTATTCAATTTTGTATTACGAGGGGCATGCCGCCTGTACCTTTACAGTCGACTACTCTCCATTGAGTTTCACTCTATCTTTACAGGGGCATGCCGTCTGTTCCATTACAGTCGGCTACTCTCCCTCGAGTATTTTACTCACAATACTTAGCTAAAAAGTTTAGGGCCTGGCCGATCCTGTAACTAACAGGCGGCTACCCTTCTTTTACTTAGCACATACGTTCACCAAGAACATACCAAGGCCACTGGCCGAATGATCAGACCAGGCGCCTAGTCAACTGATCTAACTTTTAAAAACTAATCCGACCTGTCCCAACATTATAGCAGGCGTCCGGCGGCATCCATTCGGATGAAATTCGTCGCAGAGAGCAGCTCCCTTTTGGGTGGAACATTGTTCTATAAACTAATTACACGGCACCTATACGACTGTCCCAAAGGGCAACCACGTAGCCGTTTTTGAGACAAGGATAACTCTATCACTAACCAAACCAGTGGTAGCAGTTGACATCTGAGTCAGATGACCGCCTGTATTACTTGGGATAAATGCAGGGGGTACCTATTGAGTTAATAGCCAACAAACATTGGCGAATCAAGGGGTCTAGCCGGTCTACGCCGCCTGGTACCTCTACTTCTCAAACAAAAGTGACGGCGACTGAGTAACTCCAAAGTTAACTCATAGTCACTCCTTCAAATTTGGTATGGAACCTAAAAAGTTTGAGTCGTACGCCTGTTTTATACAAACAAGGGCACTCGAACCCCTATTCCTACTGGATAACCTATTGAGTAAATAGCCAACAAACATTGGTGAATCAAGGGGTCTAGCCGGCCTACGCCGCCTGATACCTTTACTACTCAATCAAGATTGTGACGAAGACTAAGTAACTCCTATGTTAACTTAATAGTCACTCAAACTTAGTACTGAGCCTAAAAGGTACGAGTCGTCCACTTGTTTTTAATAAACAAAGGCTCTCAACCAATACTCTTGCTAGGTTAACAAATAACAAATTAGAGGCCAACATTGGCAATAAAGGGAAACAACCGGTACCCGCCGCTTGTTTTCCTACTTAAATTCCTTGGCTACTTGGTAATTCTATTTACTTGGTCAAATTGAATAAAGAGTTCGAATACCGATTGATTAAATGGCCGACTGATCATCTATCCTGGAAACAGACAACCAGTCGTCCAGGGGCATAGGCGGCATACTTACTATTAGTACCTGTCTTAACGTTCGGCCATGCACAACAGTCTGTCTAGTGAGCAAATTTCAAATACTTAGACAAATTTGAACAAAAACAAAAAATTTTATTAAAATGAGCCGGCCATAAAAGACCAGCAGAATATTCAAAACCCCGGCCCCCTGGCCGGGTAATTACAAAGCAAACGGCACGCAGGCCGTGAAAAGAAAAAATATACTTAAAGCTTAAGAAGGGGGCAGTTCAGTATCAGCAGCAGCCGCCTGGTCAGCACTCTTCTTGCTGGACTCGGCCTTCGCTGCATCATCTTTTGATGCCTTTCCCCCAAGTGGCACAAGCGCCACAACCGGCTCTTCCTCCTCCAACGCACCGTCCATCGCCTCTTCTTCAGCAGCCGCCAGGATCTGTTGATTATATATTTCCGAACACTGGCGGTACGTTCTTTCCCATGAGGCAAAGTCGGCACTGGGGAACAGTCGTTCCCAGGTCATGCGTTGGATTTGGGCGGAGTCTTCCACCATCTCCCGGACGAGCTCTTGTTTCTCTTGCTCGGCCTTGTCCGAGAGCTCTTGGGTAAGACTCTTCTCCTGGTTCACCAGGCGTTCTTTTACGTTAGCCAAAGATTTCTCCATGGCTTCGTAAGAGTGCATTTTCTGACGAAGGGGCTTCAGCTCGGCTTTAAGTTTGGTGACGGTCCCCTCCAGCTCGTCAACCTTCTTTTGGGCCGCCTCTAGCTGAGCCCGAACAGCGGCGGTCGCCTGCGCCTGATAATAAAGAAGATCAATGGTCAGTACTTCATTTTGGGCAATTTGAAACATTGCTTTATCACAGCTGGAGGCGGCCATAGCCTTTGCGGCCTTTACCTCTTTGTTTTTCCGATCAATCGGCTTGCGAAGGCTGTTGACTCGGAGCAGGGCCTAAGTACAAAGAAAAACAGGCGTCAGTTTCCAATCATAAGGGTTAACAGGCGTCCTGGAACTTCAAAAGGGTATACCTCAGCTAGGATCCCCGAAATTCCATCGAGGTCAAGGGTGCCGGCACCCTTGACCGCCTCCCTGTCAGAGGGAGGAACTACTTTAACCATTGACTTGGCTACCTCAACCAAGTCAAGTCCCTGGGGGCCGGCTGCATTAAGCAAAAGGAAAAACAAGTTAGACCTAATCAAGAAGGAAGCAAGAGTGAGTTTTTACAAGCAAGTGTCCATACATCTAGGCGGCCCCGCCTGGGTTTTTGAGGAAGTGGCCGGCTGCTTCTCAGCCGCCACTGTTTTCCTGGAAGACCCAGGAGAGCTTGCAACAGTCGTTCTCCGGGCCTTGGGGTCCGGCTGTTGCGAGGAAGAAGCCCTTGGAGTGCCAGACTGAAAACAAAAAGAGTTAGTATATGCATAATACAACTTAAAGGGGAAGAGTTTTCAAAGCTTACCAAGGGTGCCTCCTTGCTGGGGGAGTCGGCGTACGACTGCTTCATTAGCGAAACCCGCAGCATGGCCGCCGCAGTCTTAGATGCTGTTATTTTACTCATGGCGTCGGCTGAAAGAAATAAACAGCAAAGTTAGTAAAAATCCCAAGTAAACAAGGCGTGAGAAAACAGAGTATTCGTCAGGCCGGCTACCTCTAGAGCACCGACTGCCGAGGCCACAGGCGGCCAAGAAGTACTCATCATAGAGCCACTTGAAGCTCGGGACGCAGTGTAGGGGTACTTGCTCTCGTACCCCTGAAGTAGAGTTCACCCTAGTCTCTACTTTGAAGAGTCCTTTGTCTAGGATCTCTCTTTTAGCCTTTGGGGGAACAGGCGGCATGCTGCGGCCGCCTGCAAGAAGAGGCGGATCCCTGTTCCACTTGTTAAAACGTTTGTTCAGCTCCGTGTCTGAACTCTCGATAATAAGGAAGGTGTTCCGCCAATCCTTCCATTTGTTTGCCTTACCTCTCGTCATGAGGTAACCCCTGTGGCTTGTTAGTTGATACCAGCCGGTACCTCCCGACTTAGGGGTCCGGCTGAGATAGTTCATGTGGGCGAAAGCCTCAAAACTTGGCTCCACCCCGTTCAGTTCGCACCCGGCCACATAGCCGAGTACGTTTACCCAAGAGTTGGGGGCTAACTGCCATAACCCCAGATCATACCCATCTAAAATCCGCTGAACAGCCGGATGTAATGGGAAGCGCAGACCAGCTTTGATGGCCGCCACATAGCAGCCAAAACAGCCGTCACCATAGCTGGTACCAGCCGGCCAGACGACAGTATCTTCTGGATCCGGCACAAACAGTAAATACTCCGGGCCCATTTTGTGGTTAGCAATAAAGCTCGCCACGTTGTCTCGCATGGTTGCGATCCGGCCCCGGGGCACCCTGCAGTAGTAGGGGGTGTTTTCCTCTCTGTAAGAGGCGGACGGCTCTGCCCAATTATCCCCCTTCTCCACTGCATGGGAACTTCTCGCCTCTTGTAGGCGGTTATGTTTTTCTTCTGAGTCAGAAGAACTATGGTCAGAAGAGCTGGAATCGGACTCGTCCCCTGACGAGTCCGAAGAGGACGACTCCTCCCCTCTCCTAGAGGGGCCCGCCTCCTCTCCCTTAGAAGGAGCAGAAGGTAAATTAGACATGTCCACGGTTAGATGAGAAGGGAACACCTTGGTCCCTCTCTCAGAACTGTCAGCTTGACAGTCGCCTCGTTCCACATCTGGCGCCTGGTCAGATGTTTCGCTAAGGAGTACCCTTTGGGAGGAGCCGTCTGAGTTTGATATTCTAGCAGTCTTTTTTGTTCTGGCCATCACGTTCTGCATAGACACAGATTCAGTCGGACTTTGTATAAAGGGCAAAGATGGGTCCAGAAAAGGGCAGGCGGCACTCCTAGTCCTAGATTCAGCCGTCCCCGGTGACCGGCTGATCACTAACTTAGGGCGTGTCGTGTGCTTCCATGGTGCCATTTCAAAAAATAAAAAGAAAATTAAGAGTAAGAGAACTGAGTTACCTGAACGGATGACAGTTGATGAAGTCCTGAAAGTTCGGGTCAGTCGGCTTGTCAGAACAGGCGGTAGGCAGAAAAAGTCCGAAAATGTCAGAGCAAGTTCAGGGGTCCGAATGTTCTCGCAAAAATTCTCAAATGTGAAAATGACCGAAGTCAGCACTTCCTTTTATAGGCAAAATGAGAAGGCGAAGGGTCGCCTCCGAATTCAAATTTGGGCGGGAGAGTCTCCCGGCCGTCTGCAAGGTGACACCTGTAACGGGCCGTCGCCTGTCACCGTGCGACCCCTGTCACAGGCGACACGTGACCAGTCGCGTGCCACCTGTGAGGGGCAAATGATTAGGGGATTTTTATCCACCAAGCGCCGTTTGACAAGTGGACCAACCAGGTTCCGCCACGCGTCCTCCACGGACCACTTAAGACACGCCACGTGTCCACCCATGCCAAATGGGACAACCGGCCATCAAGGCCCATTTCAGTCTAGAAGCCCGTTCGGCCCTAGGTTTACCTTAAACCTAGAGAGTTGCACGCTTCCCAAGGCTATAAATACTCGATTAATCCTCATTAATCAAGGGACCGAATACATTACGGAACACACTAATAACCGGCTGATCTCGCTAGCAAAGCAGATTACCTACATTAAATACTCTCACCTAGAGAGACCTTATTACTTTGATTTCTGTATTAATTACTCCTTAATCAGGTACTAACTTGACCGTTGGAGGCGGAGCTCTCAGGAGTCTCCGTTATTTTGCAGGTACAGGCGTCCGGTTCCAGTCTCGGAATTGTAGCTCTCCCGCAGGACATCAGAAAACCCCGAAACAGTTTAAATCCATTTCCTAAACAATAAGTTTGGATGTTTAATTAAATAAAATTGTCAAAAGTCAATCAAACAGCCAAAGAAAAGCCATATACCAATCAAACAGGCCATGAATCCTCATGATGTAATGTCAAATATAGTTCTCTCAAAGCATAAACACTTTGAAGAAAATTGGTTTTACAATAATACAACCTCTCCAACTTTGTCTTAAAAAAAATTAATAATAATGAACTTAGGGCTTGTTCTAATTTACTGAATTGAAATAATTGAAATTGAACTAAACTGAAATTAATTGTTTATGAGAGAAGAAAATTAGGAGCTGAACTGAACTAAAATTAAGCCGAAGAGAAAGACCCTTAAAAGTTATATTTTAGGTTGAATTTTGGTTGAATTGGATACTCACAAGATCACAATTCCGTTAGTTGTGATTGTTAAACAATTTGTTTGTAAGACATAATAATATGGGTGTCGTTGACATGAAACAAACGGCCAGCAAATTGTGAAGATTACTTTCATTGAGATGTCTGCCACCAAGTTGTTGGCCGCAACAACAAAAATGGTCAGCT
Organism: Chenopodium quinoa; assembly: GCF_001683475.1. NCBI lineage: Eukaryota > Viridiplantae > Streptophyta > Magnoliopsida > Caryophyllales > Amaranthaceae > Chenopodium > Chenopodium quinoa. Next base: position 234,238 of record NW_018742455.1, read on the forward strand.
TTTCATTGGATCACACTTCACATGCCTAGTATTTTCAGTATGCTTCATCATAAAAAAAATTAAAATGGGGGAAATTAAATGAAAAGTAAATGATGACAATTTGAATTTTTTTAGAAAGGTAACCTTGTAATAGTGGTCACCATAAGCCAATTGATATGTAATTTACCCTTTTGATTTGGACATGTATTCCATATAAAGTTAAGCGATTGATTGGTTGAACATGGAGATTTAGAACTACCACTTTAATGAAGATAATTTGCCGTGTAAAGTTTTAATATGCAACAATTGTTTTGTTGATTGTGAAAAGTTATTACTTAACTTATGGATCGATCCACACAGTTAATTTCCTCCACTTTGTAGGAATTAGAAAGAGAGGAATTTCACAATTTTCTATGTTTTTGTCAATAAAACCATTTTCATAATTCCTAAATATTTACTCCATATACAATACTACTCATTTTCGCATGTATGTTTTTTCATGTCAGCTTAATAAACACCTAATTAAGTTACATTAATCGACTCATTGTATATCTTTGTTTCTCTTTTACACTTGACTACTTGAGGTTGGTTTCATTAGAACCCCTTTGCTGGCTTCGCATACCCATATGGACATTGTTAGAGCCTCAAAGGAGCATCAAAAAAATTATAATGAGGATTTGAGAACACTGTCCAAATTCCAATTTATACTAGGTATCTAAAATATTTGGGCCTATGCCTGATTTTTTTATTTATTTATTTTTTTAAAAAAAGAAGATAAATCAAATTATAACTTTGCTCCACTATTTATTTTTTTTAGAGAGTAAGAGATAGCTCAAGTGGTTAGAGATTTCATCCCGATTTCATGAGATCTTGGTATCGATTCTCACCCCTGTTCTTGTGGCTCTCTAAACACTAAAAAAAAAACAAATTTCCTTCTTTCAAAAAAGTAGTAGTAAACTACATTACTTGTAACTTTTTTTTTCTTGCTGCAAAGATTTACCTTGTAACTTTGATATGACTATATTAGTTGATGAAAAACTTGTTATGGTATTGAGGTATGAGGGAGAGGATTACCCTATTGTGTCACTTTTAAGGATTAGTTCTCTTCATTTAAAATAAAAAGATATGGTTTGATTCACCACTACTACATACTCTCTCCATTTCGTAATAATCGTAATACTTTCATCTTATGTCAGTTTCACAATAATTGCAACAATTCTTTATTTAATAAGGACTCACTACTATTTTATTATTTTTCTTTGTTTAATAAGGACCTAATGTTTAGGTCACTTACACTTTTTTTATTATTATTATTTTTCTCCTACAAATAATTAAATATATTCGTATTGAATATACTTTATACGAGTACTAGGTTAGAACTCGTGCGATGCACGATTTATATAAAGCATATTTTTAATCTGTACATTTTAGAAATAAATCGCTATTATACATGACTATAAATAAGAATTACGTATAGTTTGTAATTATAAATTTTTATTTTAACCAAAATTATGATATAGTATGTTGTTTAATCCATAGTTCAATGTATGAGGTCATTTATGAGTGTGCTATTTAAAATTGTTTCAATTTCCTACGATAAATTGATAGATTTTAGTTATTATGTAGAAGCTTTCAATATTTAAATTTCAAAAATGTTAAATATAATAGCTACCCGAAAAAAAAATGATATCATCATTGCATTTAAATGGAAAAATTATTATTGAAAAAACGACACTTGGACAATGATAATCTCAGTAACTCCTGTTTTAGTAATTGTTAATAAATTATAAAATTCTCCTTTTAGTCTCCCGTCTCCACCCTATAATTTGTCTTAAAATTTAAACGGAATGTGTAGTCAACTTATTCAGGCCGGCACTCAGTCAAATGTACTTGTACAATCAGCTAACCTCTGTTTGGCAAACACTTAAACATGGCCCTAGTAATAAATTCAGCCAAAAAAACCAAAAATTGTTTACTCTAGTATACACGTGGACGCAAAGTAGGGGGTAAATGTACAGATGTGTGTGACGTACAATTGTACATGTACTCTACACCTCTACTAATTAATTTATTTACGGAGTAGTTTTTTTTTTTTTTTTTTTGAGTTTGCGTCACCTGGTTCAGGTGAGCTTAGCTCCGATTATATTCAGATTCAACTCGGGTTGCACACCTGATTTATGGTGGGTGAGTCTTTCAATAAGAGTTTCTATATTCGGTGAGGCTCGAACTCAAAACCTTCCTTAAGCGGCATCAAGTTGCTGGTGTCAAGCTGCTTACCACTCGATTCAACTCTTATTGGTACTCTACAACACAATATAAATAAAAATGAATATAAAGTCAATAGACCTCATAGAAACGCAGAAAATAAGGTGAAAGTGAAAGAACCTCATTGTTTAATCTGGTAGAGTAATAAACGAACAGCACTCTAGTTGTTGGTTTATGCAGCTTGGATTAGATTGATCAAAATAATGTAACTTGTCTTCTTCTCCAATCCTAGATAGCTAACTAGGTAGTAGACTGTTAGTGTGGTTAAAAAAGATTCATTGGAAGATAAAATTATAATCGATCTACTCGTAATATATATTCCCCGTGAATCAAACCTCTTTACCACGAGGGTTACTTATTAGGGTTTAATTATAGGCCGATTATTGTTGAGCATCTTCAATGGTTGTATACTTGTAATTGTATATTCTTATTTTAGGTTTACTACTTACCTATATACAGAGTATTTTATGGAGTATATTTTTTCATTCTTTTATGAATTTATTACTTTATTATTATGTAGGGTTTAATCAAGAGTTGTAATCCTATTATTATCATGCACCATAGTAAGATAGTTTGAAAATTAACATATTTACGGTGTATTTGGATTGAAGGAAGGAGGAAACGAAAGGGAAGAGAAATGGAGAGATGGAGTATCATTCATTTGTATAATAAATAAGAAAGGAAGAAAATTTGAGGGGAGAGAAATAGAAGGATTAAATTGTAGGAAATTGATCATTCCAATAATAGAGAGATTTAGAAGGAAAACTCACAATTCTTCCCAACCCTCCTCTTCTCCTCCCTCTCCTTGTCCCCTTCTGTTCTTTCCTCTTTCTCTATCCAAACGACCAAACACACTATTAAGATAACTTTAATTTTGTAACGTTTTCTTTTACAAAATCTTCATGCATGGGTTATACTTTGTTTCTTTTTAATTGACACGCATGTTTCTTTAGTCATGTTTGCCAATGCACAATTTCAACCATTCATATATGTGATTGCTGATAAACAAAAATTATGAAAAGTTGATATTTTGAAAATATATATCGTGACGAATCTAACAAAATCTCACATGACTATATTCTTTCATTACGTATGAAGCATAAAACACGGTCAGAGAGGAGTGTATGATAATGCTAAAGTTAAAACATATCAACTAAAAAACGGAGGTAGTATGATATATGTAGTCAGGCTACAAATAAATATTTGACGTGTAAGTATATTTTTTCTAACTTGGAATTAATTTAAGAATGTATAATAAAATCACGTGTAGATAGTAAGATAGATGTAATAAATGTTATTCCCCTATGTATCTTTTAATGTATAGAAAATGTTATATGTAACCCTTTTTCTCCGTTCTGTTTTACTTGACCCGCTTTAACTTTTACACTATTCATCACCCCTCCTTTGACCATTTTTTGTGAGTAATATATAAGGAAAAACACATTCATGTGGGATGTATTTGAATTTGTCTAAATGAGAACTATCATAATATATAACATTTATATTTTTTACTTTTAGAGAATTAAGGTCTGTTCTCATACGTTTATTTTTAGTTCAGCTCAGCTCAGCTCAGCTCAGTTCATTTCAGCTCCTTATTTCCTTCTCTTATAAAATATTCATTTCAATTTAGTTCAATTCAGTTTAGCTCAGTTCAGTCAATGAATTCAGGCCCTTAAAGTTATTGATCGTTAAAGTTTTGCGTTGACAAACGTGATAAAAAACATGGGTCAAGTAAAAAAGAGTAGAGGAAGTATTTCAGATCTAATAAACCCTTATTTTATCTTTAAATAGACATAAGTGGACTTAATTAGCCCTAATTTTTTAAATTTCATTTTAAGCATTATGTAAAGGTGAATGCATTAAACTAGTCAAGCGACATTGAAAAGACAATAACCAACCAAAATAAAAAAGCAATAAATAAGAGAGGTAGCCACGTAAATTGGGAACTCACAAATTTGCCTTTTGTGGGTTTTTTCATGACCGAAGAGAAAAAAAGGGGAAACCAATATTAGTAACATGCCACTAACCCACTATAGAGATCAGATATAGGAGAGAGAAACAACCAATTTCATACTACTCCGTAGTACCAAATACCAACTCTCTTATTCACATTTGGTGTTCGGGTTTGGTTGGGTCGGGTATAATTTGAATTTAACTCATTTAAATTTTGCGTCAATTATGTAAAAATGTTGACATTTTTGTGCATAAGATTAAAAATAGACATACTTACTTGTTATTTTATTTTATTTTATTTTTATAATTGCAACACTTCTCTTTTCACGCTTATTAAATTAATGAATAATTTCAATCGTTAATATCTTTAATTACCAAAATGTAAAAATTATAAACATTTAATATTAAAATAGTATAAGTCAAGACGAATAGTTAAAAATATTACTTCATACTCCGTAATAGTCAAAGTTTTGTATCCATAAACAGAGTAGTCACATTTCACATACGATGACGATAATAGTGTACATGTAGTTTAATGGTCAAAACCCAATTTTTTCATCTTCCTCTCTTCATTCCTTTCACTCATCATCAAACTATAAATTTTCTAGTAACTTCTTCAAAATTAACCTTGATTAGTTAGATAATAAAAAACCCATGAAAGAAAACCAGACAAACAACCAACCTGAATCATCATTTTCCAAAAAATAAATAAAAATAACCCGGATTATTGGTCGGTCCAATGTACTATTTCTCTCAAAACACAAATGAATAGTCAAATAATAAAAGAGAAAACTTGGGTGTAAAAAAAAAATAGATTTGGTAGAGATTTGAAGGTCGCTTTCTGTTTTCTGACTCTCATGAAAGACAATGACCCTTCTATTCATATTCATTCATTAATTCTTCTTTCTCTCCTTCTTCACTCTTCTCCTTAAAAATCTCACTGCCTCTTCTTTCTTTCTCTGAGCCTCTCTTACTTAAATCTAGTACGGAGTACCTCAAAGAGACACTCTATCTGCTGCTCGATTAGCTTCCCTTCTCGAGTTTATCTCGAGTTTTATCTGCTGCTCGATTAGCTTCTCTTCTCTGAGTTTTTTTATAAACACTTAAATTGTTATTATTGCTTGTTGTAGTAAGTATAGTTATTTTTTTTCCCTTTATTTAAGGGTTTGTTTACTTATTTGATTTGATGGGTTCCTAAAATTTTGCTTTCTTGTCTAAAATCCAAAAAAAATAAATAAACTTTTTTTTATTTAAATTTTTGAGGAAAAATTGAGAGTGCACATTTAGGTGGTGGGGTTGTTGTAAATATTTTCTCAGGTGGAGTGTGGATTTAGTGAATGATTGTGTAGTCTTATCAATGTTGTCTCTGAACAAAAACATTTTTTTAAAAATTTATTTTTCAAAAAAGAATTATTAAAATTAATTTGAGAATAAAATTATATTTAGAGTGTACTTTGATGGTCAGGGTGAGATCATATCAATAGTCAGTATTCTGCCTTAAAATAGATTTACATGATTCCCCATTTTAGATTCTTTTTTCATCAATCTAAGCTTTTTTGTCTTTCTCTCTCTAACATTTTCTCTCTCTAAATTCAGCCTGTTTTTTCATATCTACTCTTTAATCTTAGATTCACTAATTGCATGGTTGTGAATGATTTTTAAGAAAATCAAAATTAAATTAGAGTATTAGACTAATTATTTTTATAGTTATTAATTTTTGTTATAAAAAATTCAGTTTTCTTTTGTGATTTATGCTCCCTATGTTAATTTTTAGTAACTTGATCTGTCCCCTCTTTTTATTGCTTGTTCTTCTCCCTAGCATGATGGGTTTATGTTATTTTATTTTTATGTGTTTTAAATTTTTCATAATAATTAACAATATCAATTAATTTTTTATTACATTTGTTAAAGCTTTGCATTAGGGTTAGGGTTTGTTTAAGTAATTGCTATGTTCAGTAAGGATGAACTTAGTGGTGGTTTTTTTTTTTTTTTTGTTTATGATTTGTATTGTATGATAATTAGCTTAATTATACTTAGTTTTTTTAGAAAATTTCTCATATTTCTGTTTCTTACACTTAGAAATTTGTTAATGCAATATTATCATATATTATTCTAATTAATTTTATTTTTGACTAATTATATTATTTCTGCTATTCAATTTTTTTAGCTTCTTTTACCTTGAATGAGTCTTTACTCTTTTGAATTAATTACTGTACACTTTAGAAGAACTTTTTTTTTTAAATAATAATTTTTTATTAGTCATTTTAAGTTTATTCAAATGAACCATTAGTTTACAATAATTTGATTTGTTTAAATGAAACCGAATATCTTTGTTAGTTCAAATCACATGAACTTCATTGTTCTTTATTGATTATATACTACCTTCGTTACAGGTTATGTGCAATGATTTGACATAAAGCATATATATGCATCTTTAATTTCAATCTTCCTTGTTAACCTCACATAAATTCCTAAGTTGTCATCTCTTCAATTGAATCAATAACCGAAGAAAGCCGAAAATCATGTGTTTAATTTGTCTAATACAAGTAGTAGTTATGTTGTAATTGCATGTGTTAGAATTTATATATATTTGGATATGTTAGGAATGAAGAAGTAGTGTAAGAGAGCTTCCTTCAGCCCACTCATGGATGGAAAAAAGGGGTATAGAATTATCTGCCGACTCATTCATTCAAACACTTAGTAGTACGAAATATTATCGAAATTTGTAATGTACTACTGTGATTGCATGAATGATGCGGGAGATAGTTTCCATCCTTCTCTCTCTTTGCTTGGACTGAAGGGAGCTCCCTTTCTCTATTCCCTTCTTTTTTTCGCATTTTTCGATTGCTTATTTTCATGAACAAGTTTTGATTGTATAATTTGTTATTGATGATAATTCAAATGTTGTTTCATGGTTTAGTTGTGATATTCAATTACTTAGAATTGCCTTTTTTCTCTCCTATATTTCGTATTGTATTGATCATATTACATTTATCTAATCATTTTGTCATTTTAATCCATGGAAATTTCGGCATGGTGTATGAATTCTGTCACATTCGTAGACCAGGTGGTGATATTGATTGACAATCTTGCTTCAGAGTATACCAGTTTGAGGTATATATTCTGATCTTGTAACGAATTTCCTTCATTTAATGTTCGGCATTGTATGTTTTCATTCTTTGCTCAATATCTCTTGCCGTAGATGTTTCATGTTTGTGTTGGTTTCGGTCTTTGGTAGAAATTATGCATAACATTATGCTGTGATCTTTATTCTTATCTATTGAGTTCGCTCTAAATCTTATCTTAGAGGCTGCAATGCAGCATGAAATATACTCAGAGCTTTGCCGATATCTTAGAAGTATACAATATTGCTATGCACTTAACATGAATATTAGAGGAGACTTGAGGAGAGATCAAAATCAATTAAATGGTCATAATTGATGTCCACCAACTATTGTTTTCGCAACAAACCTTAACTTTGTTTTTTGTCTCCTGATTCTTGAAGTTTGAATCATGTAATTTTTTTTGGGTTGATTTCAATTTCCTGCTTAGCTTAATAATCCAAGCCCTTTGCTCTAGGAAATGATGAAACTACGCTTCAATTAGCTATGTATATCTTCGGTATAGCTTTTTCACATGGTTGTTGACATTTTGTTCTTGACCTTCACTTATGTTGGCTGAGGCATGGTTGGTCTAAAAAGCTCGAGTTTTGACCGGAAGAAGCTATGATTGAGGTCATTGTAGTGAATATACCCCTGATGATGTCTTCTAGTTCAGTGGGTGAACTCTTTGTGAAGATAGGTCACAATGTGTGTTGGTGAATATGTTTGTAAGACTTCTCACCTTAATTAGTAAGTACTCATGTCGGATTTTTGACACTTCAATTCGACTAACTTCATAAGGAATTTGTCATTACATAGCAGAATGCGGTCCTTTAACTTAACAATTGTGTCTGAAACGAGTACCCTAGTCAGAACACTATGAATCTTTCAAATTCTAGTACATGTTGCTTTGTATCTTTGCTCAATACATCTCTTATAGATCAGTTGACGATTAAATCATTTCATTTCAAATGCGATTTTAGTTCTGTTAGTGGCATGCATTTATATATTTTTTTTTTCTCAAGGGAATGACATGCATTTATATTGTTTCCTATTCCAGGCTTCTTGCAATTTCCCTGGTGATTAATGTTCGATTGATGTCTGCGAAATCTTGAAATATCTTTCATTGATCCCACAACGATGGTAATGTTTCTCATTTAAATATATTGTCGCCCTTGAGAAGCGATTGTAGTTTTGCATGCCGAATGTTTTTATCCTTGCTTATGGTAGATGGGATTTACTAAGAAGGCCGGTAAATGTGGTATGAATGTATGATCCAGGTGAATGGTCTTTCAATGGAAGTTTTTATGTAAAAATGATCATGTCCCTCGTCTGGGTTACTAGAGTTAGGCATTGGATCCAAAGTCCTGAGTAAATCGGTCCAGATACCGGAATGCATCCATGGTTGTGCCAGGAATATTGTGCCGAGGTATTTTCTCTTCCTTCTACACCTCCTCCCACCTCTCCAGAAGATGCAGTTAGAACAAAGCAGCTCATTGGCCTAGTAAACCGACATTCAACTTTGATTCGGCGGTGGAACTACCTTTTTTATGACGGAATTGGAAAAGGGTAAAGGGAAGTAAGCATGGTGCAGGCTACTCTTTTTAAAAGTACAATCTTAATTAATAACTTAGTGTGATATTTGTTTAAAACTTTGCTTAAAATGTGCTTAGTTTAATGATAACTTGCTCACAAGTACAGATTCAGAGATTCTCGTGGGTATTTTAGCATCAAATGCTCAGTTAATCGAGTTCTCCGAGGATGCAAGTACAACCCTAACCTAATATTATTTTCATTTGAAATCGCGCTCATGTCTTTGTGCTTGCTTTATTTCTAATTCAAATAATGCGGCTGCTACTTTGTTTAATTAATTTTTCAATATTTTAGTGGGTTTACTTATGTCATATAATTGGATTACATTTTACAAATTATTAAATGTCAATTTATTACCCTGGAATCTCAGCACATTAATTAGAATGATCTAGCTACTAGCTTGGTTTTGGCACATTGTTAATACCTAATTTCTCTTGGTATTTTACCAAATAAGGATGACTTCTACTTCTTGGTACATTGTCTCTTTTGGCAATAAGGTTTAGTTTGAAAATTATTAACTATTACTTCGTACTATGTATCATTGTTTTATTAATAATACTCCTTATGTATTTAAAAGTCGTTGAGAGGAATGAGGAGATGTAGGTATGGTTAGTCCCCCCACCCCCCACCCCAATTGGTTGGAGGTTCGAGTCCTCACCCAATCCCTCCATTCCTGTGATAGTGTGAGGGCTCACCCCGTATCTTACCAATTTTAAAGTCATTGTTCAAACAGGAAAAACACTCGGTTGTGGTGAGACGGTGATAGTTTTTATTATTTATTTAAACAGAATGATAGTAATTTATAGTACGTGACACTTTGAACCAGAGCACTAGTTTGTTTTACAGATATATTTATTTATAATATTTAATATAACACAATGATTTTCCTTATTTTTTTAATAGAGCTTGGGTACAAAGGAGTTTTTTTTGGTCAAGATGAAATATAGGAATCAGTTAAATGTGGTCCAAAAAAGAATTAAAAAAAATTGAGTTCAGAAAGAATGAGAGAGAAAATGTTAGATGTTGTATAGTTTATGAAGTAGAGTATGAATAGTGGTCCCAATAATAGTATAAGTACATTGTTGTTGTAGTTGTAGTTGTAATGTTTTGTTCCTTCTTTTGAGGTGAACAAGTAAAGATTTGAAGTAGTTTAGCCTAGATTTCTGGTGCACTCTTTAATCTTCATAACTGTGAAAAGCCTATTGTGTGTAGCCTTATTTCTTTTCCAGTTTTTGGTCAGAATATGTCATGCTTTGGAGTTATGTTTTTCCTTTTTGCCATTGGATTGGTTATAATTAAACTAGGTTAATTTAAGCAGGTTAGTGCTAAACAGTGTTTGCCTTTTCTGTTTTAAGTTTTTTGACCGATATCAGTCCAGCTTTGCAAGTCAAAGCTTTGCTAACGAGAAGAATGAAACGAACATCCCCACTAAGGATGGCAATCCGGCCAATCCGAATCCGCCCCTACTCCAATCCGATCCGAAGAAGAAAAAAAATCCGAACCAAATCCGAGAAATAATAATCTGAATCCGTCTTTGTTTAGAAAATGCAACTTTAACTTTTCTATGTACTTTTATATTTTTAATTATTCAATTTATGAATTTATAGGTCTTTGAAGTTGATTATATATGCGCTGCTATTGATAATTGGGTCAAAATTAAATATAAAGTCGGAGTCGGAGGTTGGAAATTTAAGTTGGATCGGAGTTGGATTAAAAATCTGACATCTTGTAGGGTTGGAGTCGGATTTTGCATAATCCAATCTGATTCGACCCGACCCGACCCATTGTCATCCCTAATCCCTACCATTGCTCCTTTGGATTGTACTATGTTGCTGGTGGGGATCTTTAAGGTCAGTAGGGAGGATCCTTTGAATGAGTTTGATCCCTAGTCCTCAGGGATATGAGGTGGGAGCGATGTCACTACTCATAAAAATTTGTCATACGAAAGGGACAAATACTACTATAATTTAGGGTCAATTTTAAAGACAGCCATGAATAGGGTTTATAAGGACAATTTCGATTACGAACCATCTAGAATTTGGGTACTTATAAAGGTGTGAATTTGACTCATTAGAACGATATCATCTATATTGGCCTCTAGGTTCTTTTGCTTTACGCCATGAAATTATTTGCAATTTAAAAGACAAGTACTATATTCAGTTAGCTCAAAGCCTCAAACTAATGCTTATTATGTAAATTGATATTAATGACACCAAGATATTATTTCCATGATCTGGGTTAAAAATAAGTATTGAATGCATGATAAAATCACGCACAAATTAGGAACTGTTCGTTTCATCTTAATTTCATTTTAGATAGTTTGTTCCTAATTTCCTTCTCTCATAAACAATTCAGTTCACTAAATCATAACAAGCCCTTAATGTAATTAATGTTATATTTTCATTTATATTTCACACTTATAGCTTCTTATATGTATTCATTTTCTTTAAATTTATTGGGATTTTAATTGGTTATCCATAATTATTATACTAGGCGTGAGATTTAAATATTGGTCTTGAATCTCTTGATTATTAACGAATAAGGTAATATAAATAAAACAACAATAAGATGGGGGAGATGAAAATCGATCCCAATATCTCTGGGAATCGAGAATGGAACTCTAACCACCTGAAGTATCCTTCACTCTCTCACAATTAAAGTTATTATTGCAATATTATTTGACATACTTTCTTTGTTTCTTAAACATTGCAACATGGGGATGGACAATATTTTAGGTAATGGATAAAGGAAGAGATAATAGCAAATAACCTCTTTAAGTTTGATTATGTTAGGCATAATGGGATAAAGGTAATATGCATAATTCACAATACCCTCTTTAAATCTTGGCAAATGTATCACAAGCTTTAATCTAAAAACCAGTACTTGTAATACATATAAGAATCTCTTCTTTTCCTCATGCATTTCATCAATACAGGGCTAGCTGACTTTGTTCCTGGACGGGTTGTGGCTGTTGCATTGCTGAAGCAGGTTAAGAGGTTCTCGACGACGCAAGACATTGGGGCACGTGCGACATCTCATATCTTCACTAGGGTAGACTTTGCAATAGTTAGAGGAGTGGAAGCCCAGACTGTATCTCGACTTTTCACTGATTTATTGTAGGTTGTATGAATTTTGTTTTTAAGATATAATAATAATAATAATAATAATAATAATAATAATAATAATAATAATAATAATAATAATAATAATAATCTGACTTTGTTCCTGGATGGGTTGTGGCTGATGCGGTTCAACGGAAACAGGTTAAGTATGAAGCTTGTTGTTGGGGTGATTGTATATGGTTTCAGTCCTCTTTTTCTTCGCTTGGGGAATTAGAAAAGGAGGCTGCGTTGCTGAAGCGGGTTCAGATGTTCTAGATGACGCAAGACATTTGGGCTCGTGCTGCAACTCATATCTTCACTAGAGTAGACTTTGCTAGAGTTAGGGGAGTGGTGGGAGGGATTGTATCTCGACTTCCCATTAATTTATTGTAGGTTGTGTGACTTTTGTTTTTTAGATATACTAATAATAATAATAATAATAATAATAATAATAATAATAATAAATTTTAGTGATTAGACTCTATTTAGAATTTTCCTATAATAATAATAATAATAATAATAATAATAATAAATCAATTTTAGTGATTAGACTCTATTTAGATTTTCCTATGTAGGCCAATGGTGACATGAAATTGAATAGTTACAAAAATTAGACAAGTCAAAAAGATGTAACATTATGTTTGCGTGTCTCACTCACCCAATTGTTGGATAGGTACATTATATGATATGACATGAATGAATGAATTGTTGGATAGGTACATTATATGATATGACATGAATGAATGAATAAATAAATAAATAAAATAAATGAATAAATGAATAAATAAATAAATAAATGAATAAAAATAATGAATGAAGTTAATTTAACATACATGGATGGATGAATAGATGATAGATTGATTGCACCTGGAGTTTTGACTATTACTAGGCTACGACCTATTCGACATTATGTTTGGGTATTGTCCAATTTATCAAGTTTATTTATGTGGGACAAGTCGGTGTTAGCTGTGAATATATATGGAGTAAGTTTTAAGAAAAATATAAATATTTTACGCTTGTCAATGTTTTTTGAGGGGAATTTTACGCTTGTCAATTTATATTTTATTACATTAATATTGTAAAGCAAATTCTGTCAGAAAAAATCATTTATGACAACTATTTATTTTGGAAAAAACCTTATAAAATTTTTTTGACAAAGAGAAACCAGATTGTAAAATATTTTTGTTGAAAACAACCTAAAATATTTAATAACTCAATTAACCACTAATTTGCCCTTAGTTCTTCTAATTACTCATAACTCATTAACTATTTAATAATTAAATTGACTTGTAAATTAAAAAAAACAAACAAAACAAAAACAAAAACAACCCTCACCACCACCAGTCAGCCACCCTCTCCTTCTCCCCCTCCCATGGCAGCAACCCCCTCCCGGCCCCCATCCTCCGTCGCCGACTGGAACCCCTTACCCCCGCCAAACTGACCCCCCCCCTTCACCGTTTACCCTCGCCAACCACCCTCCTTCGGAAAACCACCCATCAATACCATCTTCTGCCATAACCACATCCCAAATATCCACCCCAAAACGCTTCATACGAAACCAAATCCCCTCCTCAATCTTCAATAATCACTCTTTAAACGCCGCAATCTCTCTCCTCCCATCTAATTACAACTTCGAAATACACAAATCCGTCCATCGAATCCTCTCTCTCTTCACGACCCCTTCACCACGCATCGCGCTCCAACTCCCCGAAGGATTTCTCAAGAATCTTTATTAGCCATAAAGCTAATAAAACTCAACAATGCCATCACAACTACAACAAATCAAGTTTAAGAGAGAGAGAAGAAGATTTAGTGTTGGTGTTTTCTTTGGGTGGAATTTTTGGGCCGGGTTAGGGTTAGGGTTTAGGAGGTCAGGAGGGTGGTCGTGGCGAGGGTAAAAGGGAAAGGAAGGGGGTCAGTTGGCGAGGGTGGGGAGTTCTAGGCGGTGACTGGGTATAGGGGAGGGGGCTGTTGCCATGGGAGGTAGAGAAGGAGAGGGTGGCCGACTGGTGGTGTTGAGGGTGATTTTTGTTTTTAATTTATAAATCAACTTAATTATTAAATAGTTAGTGAGAATTATGAGTAATCAGAAGAATGAAGGGGATGATTCAAAAAAAAAAAAGAATGAATGAAGGGGAAATTAGTGGTGTAATTGAGTGATTAGATATCTCAGGTTGTCTTCAACAAAAAAAAATTTTACAATCTGGTTTCTCCCTGCCTAAAAATTTTTTATAAGGTTTTTTCTAACAAAATAATTGTTATAAATGATTTTTTTTTTCTGACAAAATTTCAGTTAATATGAAATTAATCCACGGGTAAAATGCGTACTTTTTTTTTTAAGATTACTTTGTATTTAATTATCTTTTTTAATACTATCAAATATAAAAGGACAAAAAAAAAATTATCACCCTTTAACGGTTTTCGTCAAGAAAACCATTAATTGTAACTTTTCATCTGTTTTTTTATTAAAAAAAATCTTCAAATTCTATGTTAATATTTTGTTCAATTGATGTTTATAGGAGTCATTTTGGCTTTAGGTTAAAAATGAAAAAAAAAACATATTGAAAATGTCTTCTTTTTTTTTTTTCAGTTAGGTTTAAAATTGATAAAAGATTATTAAGGGCAAAAAATGACCCCGAAAACTTTAGTAGAGCAAATTAGGAATTTTTTTTCTTCAAATAATTAAACTTAACGATTTTCTTGATTAAAATTGTTAAACAGGTGTAAAATCTAATTTGTTTTGTCTTATTTTGTGATGAAGTGTGATACATTCATTTAATTATAAAACATTTGAAATGAATTTAATATAATTCTATCAGACTATGTTTATATCAATACATAACAAACAAATGACGTTGCTATTTTAGATTGGTGAAAGTCAATTTCGAATCACTTCCAATAATTATGCTCTAACAAAAGTTATAACATCTCCTTTATTATTTTTTTTAGGAAATATCTTGTTGATTCTTTTCTCTTTTATGTTTGTTGATGCTCATCAAAATACTCAATTATAAACAATTTGTAATTATTGACAATATCAACAAAAATTTAATAGAAATACAATTTCTACCCATCAAAAATTTATATTCAATGGTTAGTTAGCTTTATGGGCAGTGAAAAATAAAAATAGTTAGATTTGGAGTTGTATCAACAAAAGGCCAACAACACTACACTATTAGGTAAAGGGTAGGAACGTAGGTGTTGTTTTTGTTTAGGTTTATTTCCACTGTTTATTTCTTGCATTAATCTATACAATTGCCGGTAAAATTACATTTTATTTTTATTTTTAACTTTATTATAATATTATTATTCTTATATGCTTGGGTAGATTAATTATATCACATGCAAATTAATGTGTTTTTCTTATTACGGAGTATTTTACTTTTATATAACATGAAATTAAGCAGATACATGCTTTATTGTTAGAGTTGGTGAGAAATAATAAAAGAGAAATGACGCACAATATCTAACAAGGGAAAATTTCTCAATAGAATAAAAAACCATAAACGACGAGCATCAAATAATCCACTATATGAAATTAAATAGTTCAAGCAAACTCATTATATGAACTCACAAAGGAATAGTACAAAAAGAGAGCTATGGATTCATAGAGACAAGGTGGATTGCATACAAGGAGGCTAAAAAGACTTGTGTATAGATATTACTTATTGTGTATATATTGATCGAATGCTCATAACATATACAAGCATTTATAGTTGAAAATAGAGAATGAAATAAATGGCTAAAAGATTCCAGAATTTCCTTCATCATGTAGCTATAATATTCTAGAATGTTCATGAACCATATTTTTAGTTGCTTCTAAAGTTCCAAAGTCAAGAATTTTCTATATTATTTTAGTGACTTGCATAGTAGAAAATTTTAGAGAAATGAAAAGCAATACCAACCAAGCTACATGTATCTAGATTCCGAAAGCTTCTACAATATACATAAAATACTCCATCTAACAATTGGGCCTATACAATTTGGGCCATACCCAATTGGTAGATAAAAAAAATCATCATATACAACCAAAACTCAATCTACCTAGAGATGCAATTCAATACACCCTATCAACCATTACTCGTAAATATAGAGAGGGTAATAAAACAAGACTTTACTGATTGAGGATTCTCCCTCTTCCTCTCCCTTCATTCACATCATTAGAAAGTGTAAAGCTCTCATCTCTCGGCCTGAATGGAAGGTGACTATTAGTCACTGTTATAGGGAAGCTAATAGTGCAGCTGATTGGTTAGCTAACTATGGAGTTTACGTTGAGCAGAAGATGGTCATCTTTGAGGCGGTCCCTAGGGACCTTCAGACCGTTTTATTGGAGGAGCTGTGCGGAGTAACTAGTGCTAGATTGGTTCCTTCTACCAAGCCTTAGTCCTAGTAGTTTTTCTTTGTTTCGTTTTTTTTTTATTTTTTATTTTTCTTCTGTTTTTTTAATTTTTGTTTGTTTGGTGTGTTTGTTTTCATTGTTTATTTTTATCTGAGGGCTTGCCCCTCTCTTTCACCAAAAAAAAAAAAAAAAAAAAAAACTTTATTGCAGCTCATGATCATTTTGTGCAAGCTCACTAATATATTGATCCATTTATAGGTAGATTTTGCTTGATCATATGTACGAATAAAGTTGATGACCATTAACCACCATCGTTTTACTCGGACACAATTAGTTCAAGATAACTAGCAATTTTATATTTGGAAATCCAAGACAAGTTTTTCCTGATTTTCCTTCCATATGCAGAAGCGCCTAATAATTTTGGAAGGAGAAATAAAAATTAAGGAGCAAATAATATTTCAGCAACTACATTAAAAAGACGAAGAAATTCTTCCAATGTTCAACCAAAGTTAAGATTAGTCTTATTGTCTAAAAGGGCAAATCTGAATCAGTAAGCGCAATGCAGATATGACGCTATGTATTCACAAGTAACAACAGCAGTCGGCATCTCTACATATTAGCCGAACTTAACCAAACAATAGATTGTAATGGAACATACATACATATATACAGCTTTAGTAAAGAGTTTTATGTTCCAACTTTAAACATCAAACAATATTTGTAGCAATATCTACACACGACAGTTAACATGGACAACTGGAGACTTTCAACAGCCACGGATATTTTGCATATAGTTGGACTAACTCGGGCTACCATCAGTTTTGAGAAAGCGAACATATTCCAGCTGAGACATCTCCCCTCCATTGTTGGGATCAAAACTGCACCTATGAAAACTGGGAGGAGAAAATAGAAGTTGGAAAAAAACAAAAGTAAGCAGAAGGCTGTAAAATACTTCCAAGTGAAATATTAATAACTAGTGCAATAAACAATCATACAATCAAACATTTAAATATAATCAGAAGTTCTGATTCAAGTTCCAGCTCATAAAGTCCCTAAAGAATGATAAGCAAATAGTTCCAAGTCCCAACAAGTTCCGAAAATAGAAGGTTGAAGAAACATAAGAATTACAATTTGCTACTGCAATAACCAATCAAGCATATTCATATAAGCAGCTATTCAATTCAAGCTCCTCAAGTCCCTAGTGAATTGACTAGTTTGGGAGCATGAAAATAAGGAGCATTGAAAATGTGTATGATCATCTCTTTCCCATCAACATAGAGCATAACAAATCCTCCAGCATGATTGGCACGCAAGGGAAGCAAAATCATAAGATGGTGAAAACTTTATAGTTTCGACCATTAGCTTAGGTAAGTGATGTCCTGACATGATTGTTCAAGGCACTCAATCACACAACTCAAAGTAATAGTAATTCCAACAACACTACATGAGAACTAATAGAGGTTTGCACCTGTTGACCAAGCACTAAAAATTTCAATCACAAATTTCCCAATCTGATGATCAGTACACTAAAGATCACACACATAAAAAACTATTCAAACTATCTCACAGATATTAAATAAAGCCAACTCTATCACTCTAAAGCAATAAAAATTCCTAGGAAATGGCAGATATCAATCAAAAGGGTGAAACAGTAGCAAGCCGCATAAAAGAAGGCACCATTATTTATACGAAAAGAAAGACCCTATCTAACTGAAAGCTTTTGACACAATCTAACTGAAAACTAAAAGTGACATTCGCTTCAAATACTAAAACAGAAGAAACCAAAGAGGCACTTAAAGCTAAAGACGGGTTCTCGAAACAATTCAGTAATCGGGTTCAGTTTCATAGATATTTCTGTAATTGTAGATGCTATCAGAACAATCATACTCAGAGGAATTCTCTAATCTTTAAGTCAAGGGGATCTATACAATCGCATGCATCCTCTCCTTCCCTCATCAAACTCTCTGCCCCCATCCTCTGCACCAAGAAATGCAGTGATCATAATCTGAGGGAGAGCAACAAACTTCCCATACAACACCAGCAAGGCTCTGCTCAACCAAAATGTCACAATAGATAGAAGGGGAATAGGTTTTTACATTGAGAGTTCTAGACACCACATACCCTCCCCTCCTCTAACCACTTTACACTATCATATTACATAGTAACAATATTGGCAGTAGAAAAAAGTGTCATGGGTTACGGTAGCACAATTGATTGCTGGCTGTGATGGATATATATTTCTGCCACTGCCTGACTGCCTGTGCTGCATTAGCCTATTAAATAGGGGAAGGGAGGGGTAAGGGAGCCAGCAAGAAAGAATAGGAAGATTGGGGATAATGGCGTGTTGAAATTACAGCTGCCTTTTTTTTTAAAAAAATAAATAAATAAATCCTTTCTGAATTTGCTTCCTCAAAAATAATATGATGGGCTAGGATTTGGGGAAACACTGAAAATAAACTCTGACTTCATCTATACCCAACTTTGTTCTCCACCAAACAAAAGTGATCAGTTTGGGTTACTAGAATGAACGAACCAAGATACCTCCTAAGTGATTTCCTATGCGAAAAGTGGACATTAGATGGTGGAGAAACATAAAGTCATAAAAGGTTTAAAAGTTAGCCCTCGCACTGGCATGAAAGTTGCCAATGGCAACATATGGGTATAATCAATTACAAATAACAACCTTTGTACCTTTTTTTTTTTTCCCAAGATTAACAATTATTGTTTACTTCCCTTACAATCTATTTTCATAGCTTATACTTATATCATTTATTGCTAATATAATTAGTTATTTTAATTTATAATTTCCCACCATTTCCATTTATCATACTACCTCCGTTAAATGTTTTCTGCAACTTTGGGAGGGTTTGCGGTTCACGAAGCAAAATTTGATATTGATAATTAATGTATTCTAGGGGTATGTAATTAAGGTGGAGATAGAATATTTGGATAATTAATCAAGCACCCACTGCCACCACCAAAACCAACCAACACCACCCACTACCACCACCAAGACCAGCCAACAGTCCAAAACCGCCTTCACCAACACCACCACCGCGGCACTGCCTTCACCAACACCACCGCCGCCTTCAACGCTAGCTTCACCACCTATACTACCACCCTATGATACCACCACAACCAATCCCCACGAGACCACCACCACTACCAGCCCCACGAAATCACCTAAAAAACTCCCTGCACTTCAATGGAGTCTCTTTTCTCCGTCACCCTCGATGCAAAATCAGAATGGCGTTTGGCTCACCAGATACCCACGAGTAAAAGCCCTATAGTTTTATTA
Source organism: Chenopodium quinoa (assembly GCF_001683475.1). Taxonomy (NCBI): domain Eukaryota; kingdom Viridiplantae; phylum Streptophyta; class Magnoliopsida; order Caryophyllales; family Amaranthaceae; genus Chenopodium; species Chenopodium quinoa. Next base: position 253,867 of record NW_018742455.1, read on the forward strand.
CTTTTTACTTCTTCATTATTGTTTAATTTGGGAATTAGGGTTTATGCCGAATCCGAGGAGAAGTTGACGAATTGGACACGAATTTCGTGTCCGAATCCCATACGCGTCGTGTCGACGCGCGTTCGGCGGCCAAAATGCCGAGTCCGATTAACAAAGGCGCTAAGCAAGTTTTAGCAAGTCAATGGATTGTAGCACTGTAGATTTGAACTAGTGACACTATTCAGAAACTTCTTCCCCTATCTCTCTCCAACCACAGCACAATTCAGACTTATTACTTAAGTTAACAACTCTACTGACTCCATACTTTTTTCATAAAACTCCTCACTTTTTGCATAATTTATTTTGAACCTCCTCGCTCAAATCAACCCACTAAAATTTTGGTTTGCTTCTTTTGCTCTTTTATGAGGATGTTTTAGTGTTACAACTTAGGTATTTAGAAGTTTCTAATGATAACGTGGTGAATATCATCCACTTTCAGCTTTTTTGGGACATGGCTTATGGAATATGGACTATAAATTGGAATTAAGGCGAGAGCTTTTAATATACTACTCATATATTTCATCATCCATCTATGTGGCCACACTACTTAGGTACTGAAACCTTTCAGGCACTATATCAATCATACATTCATCCATATCACACTAAGTTATAAAGTCAGCCATTGAAAAATTGTAATTTAACCTTCACTCATCAAGTCATAACAAGAATATAGCTGTCATTGTCATGTAAAAGATAATAAATTAAATATATTTAAAAAAAAAAATCAAAATCTCTGTCCCAGTCTACTACGCTATGTCGCTATGTCATTCACTCAAAGTCTAGGGGCAATCGTAAGATCAACATAAATAGAGTAAAAATTTCCATATACCTTCCATCCAAGCCAACCACAATGACAGTGTTGTGGGATCCAAATGCAACAATGCATCGGGCATTCTCAGGTAAATGAAAACGCGCAAATGACCATTCAGAACTAAAATATTTTGGTAGTACTCCTGCCAAAAAAACAAGGGATACAAAAATGTTGGTCAATGAAGGCAACTTACTAAAAGTACATCCTTTTACAGCTTAATTCATGATGCACTAAAAGTCTCTTCTGAATCACAAACAGACTGCTATCATGGAAAGCCTTTTCCCCTCTATTTCTGCTATAACATTACTCTTTCCTATTTTAAAACAAGTTACTAAATTATCAATGCACTTATAGACTTATAGTAGTTTGATACTATAGAACTTTTCAGATAGTTGCACGGATAGATTTAGACAAACGTTAGAATTTTCTTTAATTATATTTAGTTCTTTTATAACAGTACATAGTTCTACAAAAGGGATAAAGGATTTTCCTTCTTTGAATGCTCAATTGTGTTCACAACCAACTGACCAACAAACCCACACTCCCCCCAACACCCCCCCCCCCAAACCCAAGAAACAATCTATAGAATTTTTTCTAGTAATATCTACCGCATAATATAGCAGGTATACTATTAATCCTACCTTTCACAAAAGGAAGAGATAAACTCGGATTAGCACCGGCATTGACATTCTGAGCAATGAGGGAATCAAGAGAAGATGAAGAATTCTGATGCTGCAATTCGGAAGTAGAATAAGGCCGAGCTGATTCAACATTACCAAATACGCGGACTCTAAGACTGAATATATGGATAGTGCCTCTATCACTTGATACAGCCAACCATTGAATGTTTTGAGAGAAGGCAAGATCGTATATATCAGCCTTTTCAGTCCCTCTACGAACCTATAAAGAATCAGACAAAATCACTAAAAGCTACTTGATCAACATAGTATCAAATCTTGATAGGCAACCAACTAAAACAAGTTCCACTTGATCTTGAAACCTTAGAGAGGCAAATTGAGTTGAACTCAAACACAACTCAAGAAACTCATGAGCAACTCCATATCTATCATTAATTTAGAAAATATATTTTGTTATTTCGTATACTTTGTAAAATGTATACCTTTAATATTAAATGAAAATACATATTACTTTAAGAAAAAAGGGGGGGGGGGGGGGGAGGAATGATAAGATGGAATTTGAACTGTTTATGGCTTCAAAAATACGGAGTATACTGCAAACTAAAGATTTACAGTATTACATTGCAACTTTATGCTTTAAAATTATCTTCTTACAGAGATGATTTGTAAAGTTAGATTTCTACCGAATCCAATATGAACATAGACTCCCATTCATCACATTGTCACAACAAAAAATTGGTCCTCCTGCAGGACTCCAACTACTTTTACTACGTAAAGATAAATTGCAACATCAAAAAGAGAATCTCCCTGCTTTCTTTCCTCCTGAGCACAAGCTCTAGATGGAAAAAGGAAAGGAGATTCTCTTTCTAAAGCAAGAGTAAACATGGTAGGTAGCTACACTCTACAAGCACATAAAGAAAACATGGCTTCAAGAGACTGCTTCTGTTGGTAAATATTCAAAAGCTCACTCCTTAACTACATCTTCTTTAAATTAGCATAACAATATTAGAAATCGCATAAAAGAGCGCTTAGAAACTAAGACAAACAAAAGTAAATATAGAACTTGTGAGTTTCCTAGTGGAATTTTACAATTATATTACTCTGTCCATTCCAAAAGTCCAACAAATTTTCTTTATTTTAATTTTTATCATCTGTCATTCTATATACTACAAATTATCATCCAGCAATTCAAAACACCAATTTAGCTACTAAATATTTTATGCATAGCCTTAAAAACCTCTTATTCTGGGAAGGAAGGAATACCTCTTGCAAACAAGTACCATCCATGGTATTGAAAATCCGTACAAGTGTTCCCTTCGTACTAGCTGTAGCAAGAATGAGTCCATCCGACGTCAATGCAAAGCATGCCAGGCGAGATTCATGGGCATTTATAGTCTTCGTCACATGAAGTCCAAAATGTTCAACCCTAACCTGCCCTCTACGACGACCAGGGCAAGCCAGGACAAATGTATTTACATGGTGTGACAAGCAACACAACCCTCTAGGATTCGCCAAAGTCTCAATCTGATGAAGCAACTTCAAGTCCAAGAAGTTATAAACATACACCTTATGCTCCAACACGACAACAATACGGTCCCTCCTCAACCTCACACCACGAACTTCTGACCTAAACGAAAACTCACCAATGCACCTACTTTGATGATCATCCCATATCATAACTTTATTAGGAGAATACTGAGACTCCATCCCACCACCAACCAATGCCAATATATTACAACGAAAGAGCATCTCAACGATTCCGAACCCTCCATTCTTAAGATCACGCCTAAATGTTTCCTTGAATGGATCACAATTATAAATCCTGAAACCACGACTAGTACCTACAGCAAAACAGGTATAGTCCTGGTTCCAAGACACACTCAACAATTCAACATTATCATTATTGTCATCAGCAATATCATTGTTACCAGTTTCGGAACGACGAAAAGGGTCAGAAGTTCCAGAATTCGATGAATCAAAAAATGATGATGGAACAAACCCTTCAGAATTTGAAACAATTGAACTCATTGACTTAGCAGATACCAGTATACAAGATCAAAACACCCATATGAAATTATACCCACTAAACCTAACAACAAATTCAATGTTTGAATACCCTTTAATCTTGAAATTCTTAATTTGAGCTTGCCAATGTCAAAATTCAAAAACAAAAAAAAATAATAATAATTCAATATGAATTCGAATGAAAAAGAGATGAATTTTATTTACCTAGCGAGTGATTCTGGGATTCAATTTTCTGGGAAAGATTGAATCAGCCCCAATTTATTTTCTCTCAAAAAATTAAAAAATTGAATGTTAATTCATCCTCAAATCCTCAAATTTGGGGGAAGGAAGAAGGAGAAGGGAGGTTTGGAAGAAGCCTTCTGACTTTTTGGGTGGTGTTGTAATAGTAATCATTTACAACTTTGTAAATTGTTTCATACGTTTCAAATTGACAATAATACTAATTAATCATTTTGATAACATGATTATATTGTGATTTGTGAGGCATTTTTAACTAACATGGAGGGCAACTTGAAAGTGGAGATTCCTTTATCCTTTCTCTTATATTTAAGATCCGTTGTTTGCTAATTAAATTGGATGACTCTTATTTCGATTTGATCCAATAAGGTTTCTTGTAACTGAATCAATGAAAATATTTCTTTCGTATATAATCACTATGACATTTTTTTTTTTTTTTTTGTTTTGTGGGACAATAATTGCTTGTTAAAAAACATATTACGTAAATAAAAAAAATTTAGGATTGAATATCTTCTACATCATTGTCTTTGCGGCTTATACACCAATTTTAATGCTCATTTAATATGAGCTCCACCGCTCCATACATGTCCAATTAAGTTGACATCTTTGTAACAACATCCACACCTAAACAAAGAATATTCTCCCTTAAAAATTGTGATTTACACAATCAACAACAATGAATTTACCAATCAACAATCATTATTTGGCGTTTCAACTGATTATTCTAACTTATGTCACTTGATTTACTACATATACAAGTATTTCATTTATCTAGGTTATAAGTTGGAGTGCTCATCTCAAATTAATTGCCACGAATTTTAATTCAATTCATATCAATTTAACCATACTTCTTTTTTTTTTTTTTGACAAAGATACTATTAATGAAAAGCATGATTACAACCTAAACTAAGTAAAGAAAGCAGAATTACACGATAGAACATTGGGGGTTGGACCAAATGACTTCTTACGTTTAGGAAACCAAGTATACTCGGTGGGACATGATGCTATTCGTTTAGAGCCGCTTAACCTGCAAAACAAAGAGTTAGTAAAACATGTTGGAGACCTATTTTGCAAAGAGGCATATTTCCTTCTAAACCTGGGACGGGAAGACGAGACAAAACCCAACAATATTTTAGAGGAGGAAGAGCTTGGGTGAACGAGAGTCTGCAAAGGGGAAGAAACAGGTGAAACTGGTAGGAGTATCGACCCAGCTTCACACGATGACTCGTGACTTGCCATACCTGTGGATGGATCTTCTTGCATCAAATTTGGAGTTGTTTCACACCTATCGTGCCCTTTCACAGGGGGGTGACTAAACTCCATTGGTGGAGAAACATTTTGAGTTTCACCACTATCCATCCTTTTTAAAGGATTGGCTACTCGGATGGTAATAAAATTCTTTTGGCGAGAACAAAAATATTGTACTGTTCGCCCCTTGGAAATCGCTCCATACATTGTTGGAGTGAGACGCAAATAGGAATCATTTCGCTTTCGGCTTGAGAACCGAAAACTTGACCCTGTCAGATTTGGGTTTTTTTTGTTTTTGAAGTGCCCTTCAAAACACAATTGTTATCAATAACGTTGGGCCTAAGATCTTGGTTGGTAGGGTTGACTTTATCCTCCAAATCCAAAGAATTGCCACTAACGTCCTTTTCCATTTTGGTGTCGTCTTTCACACTTGAACACCTACGAACATGACCATCTTCACGACCATCTCCTTCCTTCCTTTTCCCTTTTTTCCCTAACTTCCTACTATTATCTTCCTTCCCACAACAGACATAATCTCTAAACTTCTCATCTTTCCTTGTTACTGCTAGTGCCTCATCAACAAAATCCGGAAACCAACCCAATAAGGATATCACCTCCTTAAATTTTTGCTGGGACTCACTATTTTTTACAAAATTTTGGCTACACCCAAGGGTAGGCAAAAATCCCTGCACCCCCTACCAAACGACACCGCTTCACAACTGATGCCCCTACCTCCCAACAACAATATCCGTGCTTCCACTAACAATGCAACCCTCACCTCAACACCCTCGCTCACCCAGCCAACACCATCAACATAACAAATTATGAGCAGAAATTATAATCGTATTAATCAGGAGAAATCAGAAGGAAAAAAATATTGCAAAAGGAACCCTAGATCAAGCAAAAAATGGAACTCTAAATTGAAGCAGCAAACAGAGCAATTTGAAGAAGTTATTGAGTTCACACGCACATCAATCAAGTTCGCTCGAATTGATTATCAGTTTAAGAAGCAAATCATGAGCCTAATCGTAGCAATAACAAGCAAATAATACGAGAATCATATAGAAAATCTGATCCAAAATTACGTAATTTTTAGGATGAAGATTTAATTGGGATAGAATTGCAATGATGGTGATTTTTAATTGTTGTGGTGACATCGTGGCAACTATGTTGAGGTAACAACAGTTACTGTGACAATGATATATGAGTAATTTTTTGTAATATATGTGTTATTGAGTTATTCATTATTGATCATTGAGTTATTCCCGTTGTGTATTCTTAGAAGATCTTCCTACTTAATTTATATATGCTCTTTTGTCTAATAAAAAAATGAACAGTTTTGTGTAGTTATGTTTTGGGATTTATTATGTGTTTGATTTTCTGTAATTGATCATATGCCTTTTGATTAATGAACATTTTATCATATAATGGTTGATCATATGTGTTACTGTTTATGCTCATTTATATATTGATAATTTGATCATTTATTATTTATGCACTGGGTAACAAGGACATTATTTCTTGTAAAGAATTGAGAAAATCTAAGCAAGGAGAGAAAGAGTTTTAGACTAAAAAAGACGGTTTTGTAAGAGATGAAGAAATGATAATTCATTACAAATGAAAAAATTTGTTTGTTCTAATGAGGCTTTTGTTGAGTATTTATATAAATCATCATTTCTTTAATTGAAGGCTCATACAAAATCACTTTTTAATAAGATATTTCTTCCAGTTGTAAGGGAGTGGATGATAATATTTCTAATGGTTTTAATTAGATAATTTTGTGTAATAGATTATTACTCGAATTGACGCATGGTATTGTACATTTTATTGGATCATATTATAACAAAGTTTTAAAATTATAATACATAATAAAACTTGAACGTACTACTAGATATTAAAATATACAATACAATTCCACATATAATTATCAAACACAATAAAACTTCTCGATCCAAATTCGAAAAATTGAAGCTTGTATTATAGGCTCATATATGTTGCTTGGCGACTCCATTCATGCCTTCTTGGTTTCCTTCTTATTGTCATTTTTCTTTTTTCCTTGCATTGCTATTGTGCGGTCTAACTCATAATAACAACGATTTTTTTTAACTGATAGACAAAGACAAATAAATTATTGGATTTGAACTAAAACAAACCAATTCTCGTATAAATATGAATATTGTAGAGTAAGACAATTGACCTGATCGACATGGAAATAAAAATTTATTAATACATAAATGGACATATATTAGTTTGAAAATGACCATCTACTATTATGGAAATGAACATCTATTAATACACAAATCAACATGAAATATATATGTGAAGAAATTCTTGAAGCTATCAATATGTGAGGACCATATATCCATATGAGAAAAGACATATATTGAAATTCAAAATTAAAATCAACATGAAATATTTGAACGTCGCCCGCAAATCTCCACATAAAGCCCACAAATATTTTTACTTTGACTCTTTTGCCCTTTTTCTAATTTTTACCGAAACCGTAATTCACTCTCACGAAGAATGTGGAGCTGGAGTGGATCGCCGAGGGACACCGAAGAGCCGTCATCGTCGCCGGAAAGCGAGATAATCCGGGGGAAAAATTACGAAAAGTAGGGGTGGCGTCTGGTCAGGACGCCGCCACCATGGCTGTGGCGTCAACGCCGCCACCATGGCTGTGGCGTCCTGGCCAGACGCCGCCACCATGGCTGTGGCGTCCTGGCCAGATGCCACCCCTACTTTTTGTAATTTTTTTTTTTTTTTTTTGTAATTTGTTATTTTTTTATTTATTTATTTTTCTTTTTTTTTTGTAATTTTATTTAAACTTTTTGTAATTTTTTTTAAATTTTATTTAAAGTTTTTGTTTTTTTTAATTAAACATTAACACAAAAAATTAAATATTAACACAAAAAATTCTGATTTAAAAAAAAATATATACATTAGAAATAAAAACATTAACACATAAAACAAAAATATTAAACATTAACAAAAGAATTCTGATTTTCCAAAAAAAAAAATATTAGACAAAAAAAAAGTGGTAGGGCGCCTGGCCAGGACGCCCAGCCCCTGGTGGTGGCGTCTGCTCCGGCCGCCGGGACCAGGGGGCTGGCGTCTGACATGAACGCCCAGCCACGGCGGTGGCGCCTCTGGAAAATGCCACAACCGTGGCTAGGCGTCCAGGTCAGACGCCAGCCCCCTGGTTCCGACGGCCGGAGCAGACGCCACCACCAGGGGTTGGGCGTCCTGGCCAGGCGCCCCACCTCTTCTGGTTTTTTTTTAAAAAATTTTTTTTTAAAAAAAACCCTGCCACCGTGAGCCGTCCTTCCCTCCGCCGCTGTGGCCGCCAAGTCCTTGCCTTGCCGCCTCAACATTGCCGTATTTTCGGGTGATTAGAGTGTGGGTATGGGTTAGATTTTTTTATTTTAGGTTTAGGGCAATAAGGTAAATTCAATATAGATTTGTGGGCTTTATGTGGAGATTTGCGGGCGATGTTTAGCAATCCACAAAAAGAATTATGAACGAACAACCGTATGTTAATATGTGATATTATAATTGACCATATACACTATAACACTATTATGTAATTGAACATCTACTAAAATAAAAAGGAACATTCAATATTTATGTTATGTGAAAAAGAGAAAATGACTTATTACGCGATATATATATATATATATATATATATATATATATATATATATATATATATATATATATATATATTTTGTAAATGAACTTTTTTCTTAAAGATTATAAATTAACATTTTAATGCTTATTATAAATGAACATGTACTTATTTATAATTGAACATATGATTTTTTTTTTAAATGAGCATATAATAATTTATAATTGAACATTTAATTGTGCAATATTAATATAGATGAAAAAATGTATTAAATTTATATTTATTTGCTAATTAAGTTGTTTTTGAAAATTTTTGTGTGGGGTAGTGATAGTCTGATAGATGCTTATGGCAAATTCAATATTCAATATGTTTCATGTAAATGACCATTAGTATGTATTTTTTAATTGTTCATTTTTGTAAATAAATATGAACACATTGTTAAAATAATGAACACAGTTCAATATGAGAATGAACAATTATTAAAATATAAATGAACATTTTTTAATAAGAGTAAATTGAGTATATAGGTATTAAATTTCAAATAATGAATATTCAATATGAGATTGAACAAGTAATGCAATGAGAATAATAATGAACATGTATCAAATCCAATTGAACATATTTTAATGTGAAAATGATCATATATTGATGAACATGAATTCCGTCTAAAATGTACATTATTGCATGATAGATTATATTTACTAGCCCAAAATCACCTAATAACAAGTTTAAAATGAACATTTACGATAGACTAACAATTTTAATTGAATTATGTTATAATTTTGGGACATTCTTACATTCTTAAAATATAATTCAGTTATAATTATAAGAATCACGCACTTACTTCCATGTAATGTAGGAAATTACAAATTGTTATTGAAAGTCCTTATTAAATCTATAGAAAATATATAAAATAAAAAGAGGATAAATATGGACATTTATCAGAATTCTAATGATCGTCGACTAATATGTGAATGATCATATACTAATATATAGATGAACAATATAATTATCAAAATTAAAATCAACATTATTGAATTAGAATTTTTAGAAGTTTATGAAATTCAAAAGAAAGTTAATAATATATATCTTGACTATGCATCTAAATAATGGGATTGAACATTGCAATATATATCCGAATAAACATCTACTTAAAATTCAAAATAACATCTATCAATATCTTGACGACCATGTATTTAAAAGAGAATGAATAAATTCATTCTCTTTTAAGTACATGGTCAAGATAACATATATCTACATCAAAATGAACTAAAAAATTAACTCATAAAAACATTTATCAATATCTTGACTATGTACCTACATTGGCTACATCAGCACAAGACTTTGATAAGACGTTTTTTTTTTTTTTTTTTTTATAAACTTCTATATGTAAATGAGCATCTACTTATGTATAAATGAACATATATTAAAATAATAATAAACATGACATGAATATTAATGAGCCTTGTTATTAAAAATATATGGGTTAAATATATGGTTTAACATTCAGTTTTCAACAATGAAGTTCACTTAGTCCAAATTTTTATTAAACTACAAAATTACACTCTAGATCAGATCAACTATACGATCAAATTAAACATCAACTTAGATTTGGAAAAATGATAGTTTTTTTTTAAAAAAAAAATCATTTTGCAAAACCATAGAGCAATAAAAGGATTAAAGGTATCATCACCAACCCTTTGATACAATGGTTGCCGCAAATCTAAAAAAAAAAAATAATAAAAAAAAAGAAACAAAAAAAGGAAAAAAGGAGGATAGGAGATTAGCCCTGCCAATTATGATGGTGGCGAGCTGGCGACGTCGGATTCTGAATAATTAGAGAAAGTGGAATGGCAGCATGGATAAATATGTAGTAGGGGTTATACGGTGTCGTTTAAGTTAGGGGGTGTAGGGTGTAATGCATGGTATAGAGTGTAGGGATAAATAATTACTATTTTTGGGATCTATTTTAAGGGCTTGTGCAAGGTCCATGAAAGCTAAGGTTGGTTTATTGAGCCCTAACACGGCAATTGCCCTTCTATAGTAAGCTTTCACATTAGTAGTATCAAAACACAAAACCGCTGAACATAATTGACCCACTCTATCATAGTCTTTGACCTTGATGAAGCAAGCAGCCAAGTTCAAATTAAGGGACACAACAGTGACCGAAAACATCAATTTATCCTCTTCATTACAGACTGAAGCAAAAGACAACAATTTAAGAGCAATAGAGTATTTTGCAATAGCAGACCCCATATGATTTTGCTTGTAGAGCATGTTTCCCTCGTCCTTTAATTTCTTAACAAAATTGAGAATCCCAAAAGGATTTTCCAATTGCCCAACTGAAAATTCTAACTCATGAGAAGAGACATCCTTCTCTTCAACATGGGAAATACACAACGTACCCCTAAATCATATCCAAAATAAAAGGATACCCAATTACACCATAATTTTGAATTTGATTACTTTGTTAATTTTGAAAATGGGCAAACAAAACAAACAAAAGGAAAGAACAAAAATAAGGGACGAATCATGTCATGTGATATGAATACATGAAGACATTGATATTAATATTATTGTATTGGAACTACTACTTGGAAGAGGAGGTTGTCTCGTTTTATAACTATTGTCACAAAATCAAGAGAAGTGAATAACAAGAAGAGAGATGAGAGAAAGTGTTACGGAGTACTTTGTTTGTATACCATTGAACTACTAGTTGGTATTATTAAGTTATCTAATGGAAACTGTTATATTATTGCTGATTGATATAGTTTATGCATCCTGTACTACAGCAATTAGTCAAAAACGGAGGGAGTAAAAGCTGTAAATTTATTTGATAATAGTTCCGTAAGTTAAACCTTAGTCAGAAGCACAGAGAACATCTTTTACAGGCTTACAGCTATCTAATCATCTGTAATACAGTTGCTTAAAATGTACCGAGTCATATACTCATATGCAATATGCCTAACATGACAAACTGCAGCTATCTCAGGCTTCTCAGCAATAGTCACAGACATCTTCCAAGTCATAATAAGCAAATGTAATTATGTATTACAATTTTTTTTTACAGGATTTTATTAGGAAAACAACTCTGGTCTACATCTATGAACAAATGTTGCTGCTATGCTTGACAGTCCGTCGGTAAAACCCATTGAGCCTAAAGCTTAGCTCTTGCAGCCTTCTGATCATTGAAGGTAATAAGAACCTTACCAATTGCTTTTCTATCTTTGATGGCAGCAAATGCAAGGTTAGCCTGTTGGACAAAACTAGAATATTAGATGTAGCACAAGTGCAAAACAAAAGACAAATCTACACCAAAAGCCAATAAAAAATTGACCAGCATCCAGTAAGATACTTGCTAGAGAATTTTTACAAGCCCTTAGTTCAGCCAGTAAAACAGCAATACTGTAAAGCACATGAAAGCATGATGCAAACACGACAACCCTTGGTAGGGAAAGGGATCAACTAAACGTCTAAACTTGAGACTCCCTCCATTCCTTGACTTTTGGCTTTCAAATTATTCAAAAAAGTAGAGCAATTATTAAATATTCAATTGGTATTATAACTACTCCATAATAAGTATTATTTTGGTATATTCAAAGACAGACCATATGAAATAAGAAAAGTTATTTAAGTAGACAAATCACAAGGAATGGAGGATTGGAGAAAAAAAATTACATATCCTTCACCTCTTCTACGACTGAATTGAATGAAACAAACATAAGGACATAGATAATATGGTGGCTAGATACATAAAATAAGATACGTAGTAGAAAAGTCTCCCCATCCTCAACAGCCAACTTCTAGCAGTTGCGCCATCCTCCTGCACCAGTCAATTAGCTAGCCTAGTATCAATTTGGTGATTCTATAAAAGGACTTTAATTTCTCTGTTGTAATCATGGATCTTTTCTAATTTTGTTAGATGAGTGGCTAGCCTGTACTGTGTTTTGCAATTGTCTCCTTACTCTAACCTGAGTGATTTGAGTTCTTGACTCGGGTCTTTTTTGTTTTTGATGGAAATTGACTTGGGTCTTTGACTTTGTATAATTTTGGGTCTTTTTTTTTCTGCTTTCCTGATGCTTAGGTTGTGGCATTTATGAGTAATTATGTCGGGCATTACGCTCATGACTAATTATTATGTAAATAAAAATAAGAACTTAAAGACCATGCCTAACACCAACCACTATCATCTGTATCCCCCACCCCCCCCCCCCCCCAAAAAAAAAAAAAAAAAAAAAAAGAAAAAAAAGGAGAGATTTCAACCGAACTCATGGCTCCCTAAACCTCTCAGCTAAAACTAAGAGCCCAGATAATTAAATTCTAATACTGCGTAAGATCAAGGCTGTAAAGCCTGTAATCACCCACTATTTCATCCATCGATATACATTATCATACACGCCTTTGAACCTCTGATGAAATAAAAGTACATAGTCAAGTATGAGTGTATGACATCAGAGAGAGAGAAAAAGAAAAAAGAAAAATCCAAAATCACATGTCAGATGCTTAAGCCTAAAGAACTTTTCTTAATCACAACTAACTTTGTCACATAAAGATGAACATCCAACGACACTATATTAAACTGATTTCTAGATAGGATTTGTTGATTTCTTACAAGGACCACCACCCAGGTATGATTTCATTGTTAGGAAAGAGGTCTGTATTATGAACAGTAATTAGTCTAACCACTAACCAGTTTAGACAACAGCAGAGAAAAATTCCACAGATTCACAAAAAATCTACCTCTTAGTTTTTTACTGGGAAGTGCAAGCATATATTTCATGTCTATAACTATGATTGGGAGGAAAAATTAAATTCCCCCAAGAAGTAAAATGGTAGATATATTATATTGGTATAGCTAGCAACTGGAACATATGTTCTAATCCACTGACCTCTGCAGGACTGTACTTGTGCGAAATATAGATGGAAATCATGCCCCTGGCTAGCCATGAGAGCAGCTCCTGGAGTGAATATTCAAGGACACTTGGACAATGGATTCTGTAGCTTCCCCAGTAAAGTCCATGTATAGTCCAATTCTGATAGAAAGCAGACATGAAAGATTAGTAAAAGTATTAGAAGAACAACTGCATATCATGCCCAAAAAGACTGAATTCAACTGTTTTAGAGTATCATAACAACAGGTAGCATATTGACATATGATGAATGGAGCCAAGAAAAAATAAGAACATATGCAGTAAGTGAGAATTCTAATCTCAAAAGAATATAGGACATTCACCCGAACACCCAAATTCAAGTGTAATTGAGAACAATACCTTAACCAGAGCTATGTTTGCAGGAATGATAGGAACTTCTCCACTGGCAAATCCAATGACCAAAATGTTAGCCCCCCAGTTCAACACTTTCATGGCATCCTTAGTTAGCTTTCCACCAACTGGATCGTATAAGACATCAACCCCTTTGAGCTTCCTAGCCTTCAAAAACTCCTTTACACTTGTAATAACATTATCTTGGCTTATGTCAACAACATGGTCAGCGCCTAATGACTTCAAAAATTGCACCTTCTCAGGCCCCCTAAAGTTCAATATAAAAAGCAAATTATAAAATTTATCACATTCAAGACCTTCCAAACTGCCTTTAATACACACTTAAATAACTACCTCGCAGCTGCTATGACAACGGCACCACAGACCTTTCCTATCTGAACTGCTGAAACACCAACTCCTCCTGCTGCACCAAGCACTAGTAAAACCTACAATATTCCCATCGCCAATGATAAGCACATTTATGTCCCATCCAGACCACTAAAGGAGATGAGGTGAAGCAGAAGCAAGTAAAAAAAGGCAATACCTGACCACTTTTAAGTTGGGCACGATGAACAAGACCAACATGTGAAGTCCCAAATGCCACAGGAAGTGCAGCTGCAGCAACCAGGTCACACCCCTCTGGTACTTTAAACCTTACAAACCAATTATGAATATGGAGGAAAACAAGCACTATAAGAAACTATGCATTAGGATTCCAACATGATAGTTATCCAAAAGATATGAGTGAAAAAATTAAAAACTATCGAGATGAATAAAGTGTAATACACATAAAAGCCCCTCCAGTCTGATATAAATATGTTGCGCACTTTTGTTATACTACTTTGCATCATTAGTTGATAAACATTATTCTAAGATCAACACTACAGATGAAGTCAAGGTTTACGTCCAGAAAAATAGCCATCTATTTTCATAAGCAATTCCTCTTCCAGGTATATCCCCTAAATAGGATAAAGGTTTCACTTTTGACCTATAATTCCTTCTAACTCCTCCCATTTCACCTCTCTTCATTCAAACCCCTTGAGTATGTTGAATTACAACCCAAGAAAAGAACCATTATATAAGCATGAAACCGATACATCAAATATCATACCTCTCCAATCCAATCTATGCTCCTTTGCCAATACTTATATCATCATAGAAAAAGAGAGGTAAAACTCATTCTGCTCATCATATAACGTGTCGTAACAGCCTACTGACCTCTTTCTTAGCTATAGTCTTAATTCATGAGCTAAATTATTACAAAACTCTCCATTACAGCATTCCTACAACTTGAACATCAAAATCAGCAAGCAATCTATCAATGACATTGCACCCAATTCCACTCTAACACTTTAAATCAACAATTTAAAAGCAAATGATTTATAAAATAAGGCTATTTCAAAGGACTTGTTAATTCACATTAGTACACCTATTCATTTTCTAAACTCATCCCTTCTGATTTTCAATATCAAATGTTGATATTTTGAAAATTAAACATTAACGCAATTCTAACAATATGTATAAATCACGAATATTGATCAAAATAAACTCATCCCTTCTTACGTATGTATAAATCACGAACATTGATCAAAATAACAATTAAATAGAACGGAGTGAGTAATCGAAAAGGCAATGAACAACAAAACCACATACAATTTAGACTCATCGTCGACGACAAACTGAGCAAACGAACCCAGATTAGCAACCGAGCAAACACGATCACCAACCCTGAATTTAGAAACTTGAGAACCAACAGCATCAACAACCCCAGAGTAATCAGAGCCAGGAATGAAAGGAATTGGAGCTTTCTCCTGGTATTTCCCAAGAACCTGAAGGTAATTGGCGTAATTCAAGCTCGTAGCCCTAACCCTAACCCTAATTGCCGTCGGAGATTTTAGCTCCGGCAATGGTTCGTTCTTCGACAAAAAAATTGGGGAATTTTCGTCGGAGAGATTGGCGGTTGATGGATCACCGAGTTTTCGGACAACAATTGCCTCCATTTTTGGAATTTAGGAGAGAGAAAACGAGAATTTGAGGGATAATATTGATTGTGATGATAAATTGATAATCAACTACCACCCTCCCTCTTCAATGGCTACCTGGAAGTTTGTACCGATTTAGTAGTGTGACTAAGCTGTGGGGAGTTGGCGCTTTTAATTCGGACCCTTTTTTAGTGAATTTTCAGGGGACGGTTGTGTGGGTACTGCTGTAGACCAGATTTTATCTTAAGATTATCTACTTATCTCTAATCCGAGGTAAATGATATTTAGTAGTATTTTGTATTATAGTAAACACTCATTATAATTCCACTTTTTCAATAATCTACCTTTTTACATTTTCTCTCCTACTTTATCTTACATCCACTTACATTCTTCAATAATTTCTTAAATTGATCATGTATAATACTTCGTAAGTGATAAGTGAGCATTCCATAAAATAACGAAGATAATAAGTAAGGACATGTTCTCTTACGTTGAAATTCAGTTCAGTTCAGCTCAATTCTGTTCATTTCAGCTCAGTTCAGTTCAGCTCAGCTCCTAATTTCCTTCCCTTATAAAATATTCATTTCAGTTCAGTTCAGCTCAGCTCCTAATTTCCTTCTCTTATAAAATATTCATTTCAGTTCAGTTCAATTTAGCTCAATTTAGTTTAGTCCAGTTCAGTTGAGTTCAGTCAATGAAAACAAGCCCTAATTAAAGGTATCGATGGCTAAAGATGTCTTGAAAATCGTGTAACATGAAATACTTACTATAAGGTGAAAAGAGTAATACGAGTAGTTTGTGTCAAAACATTTTGATAGATACATAATTATTGCCGGCTTGTAGCCATTGTAAAATCTAAAATTTAAATAAGACCCAACAGTGTAATTAATAATCTCAACGCCGTCGGAACCTAAAACTAGTCATCAAGTAAAAACAAGTGGATAGTTGTAGTTTTCAAATTAAATATTTTACAGTCCTTTTCCCTTGGTTGATTTTTGGTTTTAGTGTGTGTCCAAGTCCAACAATATGGGGTGGAAATTGGAAAATACAAAGAAACTAGCCATTCCTCGATTGCTTTCCAAAGCTTAGGCGCCGTGTTTCTTGTCAGCTTATCGACGCTTTAAAAATGAAAGCGTCAGCACTCTACTTTAGCTCTCAACAACTGTTCTTGGCAACTCCAGTTAAATCATTTTGTGGGGTTAATGGATTTCTACCCCAAAATCACTTGGGAAATATCTGCAAATTTGGAAACACAAAACCCAATTGTAAAATTCACCCAATTTTTACTGTTAAAGCTGCTTCCTCATCTTCTCCTTCACTTGCTGGCTCTGCTGCTGATTATCCTGGTATAATTTCCTTTTATTTTTCTATTTTTTTAATATTGTTGTTGCTTAATTTGGTGAAAAATTCGATTTTGAAATGGGGTTGCTGGAAAATTAGCTTATGAATTGTTTAACAGTTGCTTGAAATTTTGTTGAATTTCTGACCTTTATTTTTTGTGTGCAAGTATATGATATGATTTTACAACAATGACACAAGTATTATATCTGTTGATAAGTATATTAGGTGACTCGTACTTCGTAGCTTTGTCCGCCCGATCGGGCGGACATTGCCCGGTCTGACCGGGCGGAAGAAGAAGAGGTGCCTGGCAAATTCGTTGAAGAAGCTGCTCTCGCGCCCGACCGGGCGAGCCTTCGCCCGACCGGGCGAGCCTTCGCCCGATCGGGCAGACCTTGCCCGGTCTGACCGGGCGGTGGGGGTTGGATACGTTGAAGCATTCGTATGGAGTTTTCTTCTCGCGCCCGATCGGGCAGACCTTGCCCGGTCTGACCGGGCGGAGAAGGAAAAATGCGGAGACGCGGATTTTACGATTTAAAGTTATCTTATTTTATTATCTTTTTGCCCAAGTATCTTTTAATTAGGGATTAATATAAAACCTCCCTAATATCAGTATTAGGGTTAAGAGAGACAGAGTGAAAGCCGTTCTTGAGAAATACAAGAATCATCTTTGTAATCTTTGCAGTTTATAGTGAAATCATTCGATCTCGGTGCCCGTGGACGTAGCTATCACATCGATAGTGAACCACGTAAATTCTTGGTGTTGTTCTTATTGTTTGCATTGAATTTCTTTATTGTTTTCTTGTTTGTTTTCGACCTTTGCTTCCGCTGTCGCACAACAATTGGTATCAAGAGCTCAGGTTCAATCCTTGGAGAGTTTCTTGAAGATAACAATGGCAGGAGATTCAACAATAAGAATTGAGAAGTTTACCGGGAAAAATAGTTTCGGGCTATGGCAAATTAAGATGAAGGCTCTGTTAAAACAACAGCAGATATGGCGTCCGTTGGCTCCAAAGAGTACTACTTCGGAGTCAGGAGACGGACCGACTGACTCGCAGTTAGAAGTTATGGAAGAGAAGGCACACTCTACCATATTACTTAGTCTTGATGATCAAATCATCACGGAGGTTGCTGATCAGGAAACGGCGGCTGGATTGTGGCTGAAGCTGGAGTCATTGTATATGACTAAGTCGTTGACCAACAAATTATTACTGAAACAGCGGTTGTTTAGCCTCCGGATGCAGTCAGGTACTTCCTTACGGGAACATCTAGAAAAACTTAACTCTATTTTGCTTGATTTACGTAATTTAGATGTTAAAATTGATGATGAGGATGCTGCGTTGATTTTACTTGTATCTCTACCGTCTAGCTTTGAGAATTTTGTAGAGTCTTTTGTTGTTGGTAAGGATTCTATAACCTTAGAAGAAGTGAAGGCAGCACTTCATACTAGGGAACTCAGAATGAAAGCTACGAGTGATAATGGGGATAATGGTAGTGGGTTATTTGTTAAGTCCGGAAAGTCTAAAAAGAATAAGGGGTTTAACAAGGGGAACAATGCTGGGTCGGGTGCTGGAAACGGCAAGGATGGATCTAGTAAAACTACTACTAAAACATGTTATTACTGTAAAGAACCGGGTCACTTTAGGAATAATTGTCCGGTGAGGAAAAACAAGTCCCAGGCTGCTGTAGTTGAAGAGAAACCGAATGAGAGCTATAATTCAGAGGAAGATTTAGCATTAGTCAGTTCTGCTAGGTCTGATGATTTATCTGATAACTGGGTTCTAGATTCGGGGTGTTCGTTCCATATGTGTCCACGTCGAGATTGGTTTGATACATATGAACCTCGCAATGGGGGTATGGTTATAGTCGGTAACAATGCTCCATGTAAGGTCACAGGTATTGGTTCCATGAGGTTGAGGACTGTTGATGGGCGGAGGTTAACTTTGACTAATGTACGGCATGTTCCTGCTTTAGGAAAGAATCTGATTTCATTGGGTACCCTGGATGAATTGGGGTACAATGGTGTGTTTTCAGATGGGGAGTTGTGTATTTTCAGAGGTTCTGAGTTGGTACTTAAGGGTATCAAAAGGAACACCCTCTATGTTTTTGAGGGTGTTACACTGCCTAGTTCTGCGGTTTGCGCATCTGTATCTCACCAGGAGATGACTAAGATTTGGCACATGAGGCTTGGTCATATGGGGGAGAAGGGGATGCAGCTATTGTCCAAGAGGGGTCTTCTATCCGGGGTCAAGGTTGCCAACCTTGAATTTTGTGAGCATTGTGTGTTTGGTAAGAAACACAGGTCAAAGTTCAGCAAGGGTGCTCACATTACTGATGCAGTGCTCGATTACATCCATTCAGATTGCTGGGGTCCATCTAGAGTTGAAGGTATGGGAGGTTACCACTATTTTGTGTCATTTGTTGATGACAAGTCCCGATACACATGGCTTAGGTTGCTTAAGTCAAAGGATGAGGCCTTCAAAGTTTTCAAGCAATGGAAAGCTTTGGTGGAAAATCGACAAGGAAGGAAGATCAAGAAGCTACGAACGGACAATGGGCTAGAGTTTTGCAAAGACGAGTTTAATCAGTTCTGTGCAGATGAGGGTATAGGTCGGCATCATACTGTCAGGAAGACACCACAGCAGAACGGTGTAGCAGAACGGGTTAATCAGACACTGCTAGAGAGAGTTCGATGCATGCTCTCTAATGCAGGGCTTGGGAGGAGGTACTGGAGTGAAGCTGTGTTAACAGCTTGTTATGTCATTAATAGGGGTCCTCATTCTGGAATTGATTCCAAGATTCCGTTTGAGATCTGGAGTGGTAAGTTGCCTAATTTTTCGAATTTGAAGATTTTTGGTTGTGTTGCTTATTATCATGTTATTGAGGGTAAGCTGGATCCACGAGCCAAGAAGGGGTGTTTTGTTGGGTACGGGGATGGTGTGAAGGGGTTTAGAATTTTTTCACCTTCGGAGGGTCGGGTCATTCTTAGTAGGGATGTTACTTTCGATGAAAACACCATGTATTCAATTAAAAATGCAGAGATTTCAGATTTGAGAAGGGAAGGAGACAATTTATTACAGACAGATGGGGTACTTGAGGTACATCAGTCTACCATTGCTGATTTACCTCGGGTACAATATATTGATGATGATGCTGATGTTCCAGTGCCGGGTACTCCTGAACCTGAGATTACTCCTACTCATTCTAACTCTGGGGATGAGGTGGAGCAATCTAATCAGGGGTCATCTAGTCAACCTGACACCATTCTTGAGATGCCTAAACGAGTTATCAAGAAGCCTGTTAGATTGATTGAAGAGATGGAGGGAAGAAATTGCTGTGTTGATGCGATGACAGGTTATGCATTGAGTGTAGCTGATGATGTAGAGTCATTTGAACCTGCCACATATAAACAAGCAATTAGTTGTAGTGAGTCTGCGCAATGGCTTGCCGCAATGGGTGAAGAGATGCAGTCTCTTTACAAGAACAGAGTGTGGGAACTGGTAAAGGTACCGGAAGGGAGGAAGCTTGTGGGTTGTAAATGGATTTACAAGAAGAAAGAAGGGTTGTCGGAAACTGAGCAAATACGTTTTAAGGCTAGGCTAGTTGCTAAGGGGTTCAGTCAGGTAGAAGGGGTTGATTTTGTTGAGATATTCTCACCTGTGGTTCGACATACTTCTATCCGTGTGTTATTGTCAATTGTAGCACATTTTGATCTTGAGCTGGAGCAGTTGGATGTTAAAACGGCTTTCCTTCATGGCGATTTGGAGGAGGAGATTCTGATGAAGCAGCCCGAAGGATTCGAAGTTCCTGGAAAGGAACACTATGCCTGCAGATTGCTAAAGTCATTGTATGGACTTAAGCAATCCCCCCGACAGTGGTACAAAAGGTTTGATTCTTTTATGGTTTCACAAGGTTTTGACAGGAATTCATATGATTGCTGTGTGTATCATAGTAAGCTGGATAATGGTTCCATGATTTATCTTTTGTTATATGTTGATGACATGTTGGTTGCCACAAAGAATAAATCTGATATTGCTAGATTAAAGGAGATGCTTAACTCGGAGTTTGACATGAAAGACTTGGGTGCAGCTAGGAAGATTTTGGGTATGGAGATCTACAGGGATCGGGCTAGAGGTAAGCTTTTCTTGACTCAGAAAAGCTACATTGAAAAGATTTTGTCTCGTTTTGGGATGGAAAAATCGAAGCCTATAAGTACGCCAACTACTGTTAGTTGTAAGTTGTCTTTGTCTATGTCACCTCAATCAGAGGAGGAGTTGTCTTATATGTCTAGAGTTCCATATGCAAACGCGGTTGGTTGTTTGATGTATGCTATG
Source organism: Chenopodium quinoa (assembly GCF_001683475.1). Lineage (NCBI taxonomy): Eukaryota > Viridiplantae > Streptophyta > Magnoliopsida > Caryophyllales > Amaranthaceae > Chenopodium > Chenopodium quinoa. The sequence continues at coordinate 275,405 of NW_018742455.1, forward strand.
GTCTGTACTAGGCCGGATATTGCGCATGCTGTTAGTGTTGTAAGCAGGTTTATGGCTCGACCTGGGAGGGAACACTGGCAAGGGGTGAAAAGGATTTTTCGCTACCTGAGAGGGACAGCTGATATTGGTCTTGTGTACGGGAATGGTAAGGAATGCTTGGTCACTGGGTACAGTGATTCTGATTATGCAGCTGATGTGGATACCAGGAGGTCTGTGACTGGTTATGTGTTCACTTTGGGTGGTTCTGTGGTTAGTTGGAAGTCTACATTGCAGTCATCAGTTACGTTGTCAACTACTGAAGCTGAGTATATGGCTCTAACTTCTGCAGCTAAGGAGTCTATTTGGCTCAAAGGCCTAGTAGGTGAACTGGGTATTGCACAGGATTTTGCTACAGTGTATTGTGATAGTCTAAGTGCGATTTGCTTAGCTAAAGATCAAGTACACTATGATCGGACGAAGCACATTGATGTCAGGTATCATTTCTTACGTACTGACAAGAGGATTAAGGTGAAGAAGATTGGGACTGCTGACAACCCGGCTGATTTCTTCACTAAGCCTGTTCCGTTTAGCAAGTTTAAACATTGCTTAGACTTGTTAAATATTGATTACTACGTGATGTAGTAGGCCCTGAGGGGCGAAGTTGGGGAGCTCCTGGTGTAGGTGTGTTGGCCTTAAGGTGGAGCTTGCCCGGGGCTTGTGATGCAGGTGGAGCATTATGAGTTGTTATACTTGGAGACGAGTATGTGATGGGTCTTGGTTGAAGACTTATCGGGATGTATGGCTTATGCATGAGTCCTGCATCGGGTTTGGCTTGAGATGTTTTTTCACTATGTCTTGATGGGGTCGTTTGCTGACTACGAGTTCTCGTCAAGGTGGAGATTGTTGATAAGTATATTAGGTGACTCGTACTTCGTAGCTTTGTCCGCCCGATCGGGCGGACATTGCCCGGTCTGACCGGGCGGAAGAAGAAGAGGTGCCTGGCAAATTCGTTGAAGAAGCTGCTCTCGCGCCCGACCGGGCGAGCCTTCGCCCGACCGGGCGAGCCTTCGCCCGATCGGGCAGACCTTGCCCGGTCTGACCGGGCGGTGGGGGTTGGATACGTTGAAGCATTCGTATGGAGTTTTCTTCTCGCGCCCGATCGGGCAGACCTTGCCCGGTCTGACCGGGCGGAGAAGGAAAAATGCGGAGACGCGGATTTTACGATTTAAAGTTATCTTATTTTATTATCTTTTTGCCCAAGTATCTTTTAATTAGGGATTAATATAAAACCTCCCTAATATCAGTATTAGGGTTAAGAGAGACAGAGTGAAAGCCGTTCTTGAGAAATACAAGAATCATCTTTGTAATCTTTGCAGTTTATAGTGAAATCATTCGATCTCGGTGCCCGTGGACGTAGCTATCACATCGATAGTGAACCACGTAAATTCTTGGTGTTGTTCTTATTGTTTGCATTGAATTTCTTTATTGTTTTCTTGTTTGTTTTCGACCTTTGCTTCCGCTGTCGCACAACAATATCAAGAAGATTTGATAACTGTAATCAGATATCTAAAAAATTGTATACGTGACTATTAATTCCGGGCTTATAATCAGATATCTATGTAATGTGTACTGCCAATGTTGTATTCATGTTGCTGCAAATGTTATAGATCAAGTAGAGAATCTGAGTTGCTTTAAGAAGTAATCACAGATACAAGAAAGAGATTTTTTTGTGGGATTATCTTTGGTAGAGAGTCTAATGATAACTGGATGGGATTTTAGGTGGCAACTTGAAGTATTAGTTCAAACAAAGTAATTGCATCAAATTGGACAACTTAATACTTCAGAAACAAGGCTTGGGCGAGATTGTCTTACACTGATATCACTCGAGACTTTGCCATACTTGACACATTAACATTTTGCATTTTAGACCAAAAGCAAGTGTAGAAGGGTGAGATAATAGTATTAGGATCTGACCCTTGGATCCACCCCGTACCTGTTCGGAGACTTATTTCTGACTTTTGAGTAGATGTATTAACGCTATTGAATACAAAATCATCAGTATAATTATGGATAGGGAACAATAATTATATACTTTGTTTATCAACTGACATCATCCCACTCTCAAATCTATGAATATGCGTAGTTTGCATCTTCTTAATGCTGTCTCTTGTGGATTTCAGATTTTCAGCCTATTTGTTTGTAGAGTATTAGAAGAGAGACGTAGGTTTGAGACCTCTGCATTTGTTGGTCTTTATTTATGCTTCCACTATACCAGAAAAAGGGAGGCAAGCAGGCAACTACTAGCAAGTATTTAGCTTTTTTTAGATTAAGGTTTGAGAAATTCTGAGATATGCATGTAGAATGGAGAATGTAGAATATTGTTGGAAATCTTGAAATGTCAAATGTTGATGCCTTTTTTGTTTGCCTAATATCTAGAAGAACTGATTGGTAAACGAGTAAAGAAGAAACAAATAGCTGGGATAGATCAGGATGAGTTACTGGACCCAAGACAATTAGCTGATCCAGACAGCTGTTTTTGTGAGTTTAAAGGGGTACATGTACATTATAAAGTATGCGAAGCAGAACCATCTATGTCAGAGGAGCAAGAAACTTCTCAGCTTCATGTTCCAACTACAAAGCTTGGTTTTCCAATGATTTTTCTACATGGCTTTGGTGCCTCTACTTTTTCTTGGCATCGAGTTATGAAGCCTTTTGCACAATTAACTGGTTCAAAGGTTTTGGCATTTGATAGACCAGCATTTGGGTTGACATCAAGAGTTAGACATTCAACACATTCTCATGCCAGTGGTGATACAATGCCTCTTAACCCATATTCTACAGCATTTTCTGTGCTGGCAACTTTGTACTTCATCGATTTCCTTAAATCAGAGAAGGCAGTACTTGTAGGGTGAGTATTTGCTTATGTATCACATAATTCTTTCACGAGCTTTATGAATCATGATCGTGCTCAATACTTCTCTCACTTTACTATTGTGAATACTGTTGTCTTCCTAAGTGTTGCTAAAGATTATGCACAAGGATTAAGTAGGGCAACTGAAAGTGACTGAAATACTCCTATTTGGGTAGTATAGCAAGAAAATTGTTACTCAAATGAAGGCAGCTAAGACTGTAAGAGGTGGATGACCTGCCATGGGATTTGTTAACATAAATTTACTCTAATACCGTAAGAACAGGCATATGTCTTTTTTTTTTTTTCTTCAAATATGGCATCTGGAAAACAAAATTGACCGTCCTAAGCAATTTTGGTTGAATTAAGCTTCTCGTCTACGTTCTTTTTACCCCTGATATTCAACCTTATTGAGCAGTAGCTATAATCATTTATTGTTAATTATACTGTTAGAAGCTGTACCGTTTAAAGAAACCTTAAAGCTAACAAATTATCTATATTGATGTTTAGGCATTCAGCTGGGTCTCTAACAGCGGTGGAAGCATACTTTGAGGCTCCTGACCGAGTTGCTGCATTGATTCTTGTGGCACCAGCAATAGTAGCCCCGCGTTCAGCCACCAAGTCTGCTAAAGAAAATCAGTCAGACAAAGACAATAAAGTCCAAGAAAGCAATTCTACTTCAGATAAACGTCCAAATCTGTTTGCGAGGATTGGACAGGTCCTGTCAAATTTTTACAGATACATTGCAAACACAGTAATGAAAGTGTTGAAAGGGATGCTGAATGTAGTTAACTCCCTGTACACAAAAGCTTTAGTTGCAATCTTGCGCTCAGCTGTAGCCATAACATTGGTAAAATTCTTCCTCAGCTCATGTAGTGCTGTCTGTATGTTGCTATTCATACTTGGGACATATCACATATGAGAAATGAGAATGATCTCCTGTCTCTTAGGTAAGGATGATTATTGACAAGTTTGGCATTGCTGCCGTTAAAAATGCATGGTATGATGCAACTCAAGTTACTGACCATATTCTACATGGTTATACAAAGGTGAGTTGTACACTTTCTTTCTTTTTTTTTATTTATTTATTTATATTTTTTTATTTCTTCCTTAAATGTTTGAAGTGCATCAATAAAAACTAAACAAGATTTTAGCGAGATTAAATGCCCCTATTCTGATGCAGCCACTTCGAACAAAAGATTGGGATAGAGCTCTCGTGGATTTTACTGTGGCTATGTTGACAGATTCTCAAGCTAAACTGAAGCCACCGTTGGAGAAAAGACTTCAAAATATTTCATGTCCAGGTAATATAGAGATCAGTAAGTAATATATATCTCACCAATTTGTCTGTATACAAGCAGAAACTTGTAGAGAAACCTTATCCCAGCATGGCGTGTTAGGAAGTCTCTATCGTCATAGCTGCAATTAGGAGGAATGAAACTTGTAATAAAATATGACAGAAATTAGTAGTTTGGCTTCTTCTTGTAGAATCTGTGTGGCCCATATGAGACAAATCATGAGTGCTTTGATTTAAGTGAGGCAGTCAGGAATTTGTGAGGATTGGATTAGGTTTATCACAGTAATTAGTTTATTAGTTCAATAGATTGCAGCCTAAATATATACATAGTATGTGTTTATTAAGCTGCGAAACTGGTGTCTCCAAATTTCTGGTGTGAGAGAGTCAACTATGCATAAAAACAAAGCTTCCTTTGTCCTAGAACACAGAGATGACATTGCTTTAGGGCACAGAATATGGAGGGAGAAAAGGATGAGAAAAAAATGGGCTCGATTGCCATGGTAGGCATGGGTTCCTAATTTAGAAAATAATTAGAGAGAAAAGCTTAATGACAGTTGTGTGTTAACCCTGGGTCGTCCCAAAAGGGATTTTTAACAAAGCTCTATTATGGAGGGTATAGAAGTGTAGAACAGTTAAAAATAAAACTTCCAAGTTTTTTCACTATCAACTGTATGATCTGTCAATGTATGCTTTCTACAAAGGTCTGTCTAGTATGTCTAGTAGCATTTTGATAGCCATAGATATATCATAATATCAGGCCAATGAGACGTAAACTTTGATACCATACAGTTAATCAATTTCCCTCACAATTTTGTATGTTTATGATTTCTGAAGTAGTATGATAAAGTTGACTAACTTGTCTGATTTCATGATGATTTCAGTACTGATTATTACGGGTGATAGTGACCGGCTTGTTCCTTCTTGGAATGCTGAAAGGCTTTCACGAGCAATACCTGGCTCACAGCTTGAGATAATGAAGAGTTGTGGCCATCTGCCTCATGAAGAAAAGCCAGATGAGTTTGTATCTATTGTTGCAAACTTTTTTAACAAAGTTTTTTCTGGTTCAGGAGAATTTTGCATGCAAACATGAAGATTATTCATCCATGTGCATAGTTAAGCAAGTAATTAACCATCAACTTATTATGTTGTACCATTCTTCATGAAAGATGCTAAATCCCGCTTCTAAGCAGTTGGTCTATTTGTAAACTTACGTGCACATACGTATTAATTTACATGACTAAAAGTCATTATGGTGTTTTTCTGTAAAATCTTTTTGTTGTATGGCTCCATGTGATGTTTAGAAATTTGCACTTATCGTGGTCTGGGTGAAGCGATTTTGTTGAAGATGCACCAAGGCACCCAACTTTTTTTTTTTTTTGCACAAAATTTTACTGTTCTTTAGGTGTGCCGCAGTTTAAAGAGGGGCAGAAAACTCCAAATCGCCTTGGTGCACCTTAAATATTTTGACATTGCTCCTTTATCAAAGTAAATCTTGACAGGAAGGAGACTAGGCACTGATTAGCTGCTTACAATGGGTAAAAAAAATTACCTATTACTGATGATTTGTCTGTTGATGATTAGAAGTTCCATTACGTCTCTATTTCAATGACGAGGAGAAGATATAGATAACAAACTGTGAAGTATTATGAAAGGTACCCATGTCTTAAAACTGTTATAAAAGACGGTTGCAATGAGAATCATAAAAAGTACCTATGCAGCATACAAAAAAAAAAAAAAAGAAGTGAACTATGCATGTTTAAGAGTACTTTTTTTTTAAAAAAAATGCATGTTCAGATAAGGCTGTGAAGCTTATTTGGTATTCAACATGTAAATATTCGTAGCTCTTAACCTGACCATATCTGTAATCACAATTTCAGATTAACAAACAAAACGATTCTTATAACATTACAAGTTTGAGAAAGATAGTATAATCTCTTTATCAGAAAGGATCAGTTGCAAAGGCAAAGGTAGCATCTCGTATTCCTGCAGTTGGGATATCATATCCTGACATAATATCATCACCAAAGATCACAGCACCAGCAGCTAGAGCTCCTGCGCCCAAACCCACTCCAAAACCTGGCCCAACACCCCGTCCTGCTCCTGATGGCATGTTAACATATGATGTGGATGGATCATTGGTTCGTGGAAGAAAAGTGGGTACATAACCAGTGTGAGAGGATGGCGGCATTGGAGGTGGTGCATGTGGCGGGGGAGGAGGATACCCAGGGGTTCGGGTTGGTGGATAACTTGGCCTGCCAGCGTGTGGGTTTGAATAGTTTGTCGGGTAATTTGAGCTGCTGGCTGGTGGGTAACTTGGTCCAGCAACAGCAGAATTTGAATGGTTTATTTGGTGTGGCATAGGATGATTATATGGACGATTTCGAATAGTTACAGGCGGACGAGGATTCCCAGGCTGGTGAAATGGCAACTCAGCTTGTCCTGCTGGCTGAGCTTGGTATGGTCCTCCATTACTCGGCATGTTAAAGTTACTGCTGCTGTCTCTTAAGTTGAATCCATCCTCATTTCCTACCATGACAGAAGACACAAATATCATGCCATGTCAAAGAAGTAGCGAAATAACTGTGTTCTCTTCTACAAGATGCTTACAACAAATTAATTCAAGAACACTTATATTGGAAAATTCACATACAACTTGCTGGGTTAAAAATTTTCACCTCATCAACGATTTGAAGATCGCATCCCATTTTTCTATATATCGTGAACCTAGGCTACAACGGACTTGAGTGAGCTAGACCACGGCTGAGTCAACAACCTGACCCTGGTTCTGATCCCAGCCTTGCCTAGCCTGGTCTCAAGCCAAGTCTGGACTTGAAAACACTTTCCTTAAAAAAAGTTGGGTTCTTTTAGCTTGGTTTAATCAACATTTATCTATTGTTTAAATTTCAAATACATATTCCTCTTTTTCCTTTTTCTAACGCTACTTTTACTTTTTCATTCCCTTGAATAATCAATCAAATTTACATTTGTAAATGTCTCATTTTCACTCCATGTTCCACAGTTCCAGCCACGAAAAAAAGGGGACAGAGAGACGAGCCCAAGTTCGAGTTTCAAACCTTGTGGCTTGTGCTTAACATAGAGCACAAACCCGAGCATTTGCTCAAGCTTTACCAAGCCAAGCCCCTACTATATTGGATCATCCAAAGCATGATATTGGTCATAATAATAGTTCTGAAATGCAAAAGAAACAGAAAAATCAGCTTACCTAGAAAAAAATGTGAGCTTGTTCCTTCTTTTTCTTCTGAGATCCTGATAGAGACATCGATAAATCCTTGAGGTTTATTGGAGTTTTTCTTCCTCAGCTGGAAGCTTCCAACATCTTCATTTCCCTGATTTGATCCTTCAGAGTTCTTACAGTGTTTAGCTAAGAACTCCCTTAAGATAACAGTTGCACTACCCTGGTGCTTCTCTCTGAGAAAGACAGGCTCCCTGCTGTAAACCTCAACGTGCAGCGCCATATCTTGGAACTCTGACTCTGAAGGATCGATGACAGTCGTGAACTTGGTCTTCCATACAGGATTTGCATTCCCTGAAGCATCAATCTTGGTGCAGTACTTGTTGTTGGGATCAATCCAACCAACTGCATACCATTGATACTTCCAAAGTGAAGATCGAGGTAGCCCTCGAGCTGAAATCAGGCAAACCTCGACCCAAATCTTCCCCATTGACAATGAGCCTGATTGCTTCATCATGCTTACTTAGCTGCAACAAAGTAGAAATACTGCAGAGAGAATATGTTCACTCCTAGTTTTGGGTGGAATTGGTAAAGTTGGGGGAAAAAGGACAATAAAGTGGGGTTCTCTAAACTTCAAATCATTTCAATACTTCATTGACAAGAAAATACTAGACTAATTGTGCATCAAAATCAAGGGATAACCTCTAATTTGCTGTTTCCTTGACTAATTAAGCATCATAATCAAGGGATAACCTTCTTTTTAGTACCACTAAATAATTTAAATGATAGTTGTACATATAGGAAGAATATATGAATAAATAAGAAATTTTAGTGGCAGATTTTGAGCTTAAGAACATAATATATATTCATAAAAGGACTTCTGAATATATTTACTGATATTCTACAGATTAAAGGGATAGATTCATTCACTTTCAGCAAGCTAAGTTTGGAGGTTGTTTCTGAGACAGAATGGGTCGTCTTAGAGGTGGTGCTGCTAGCAGTTTTCGACCAGCTTGTGTAATTATCCGGTCATTGTCAGAAATGCTAGAAGCTGTGTTTGTGTACATCATTGTTGTTGATCCTAAAACATCGTCTCCAAATCCACATGCCGCGAAGAATAACCTGTAAGATGTAGGTATGAGATACATCCTCCCATTGATCATCCCTGAGTTCCTAAATTACATTCCTACTTCTAGCATTTATTCCTCGCATAATAGAGAGAGGTAGGAATGTAATTTAAGGACGGAGGGAGTATCTTTTAAGAAAAAATGATGTGCTTGGAGCGATACCTCTCTTCCTCGGAGCAGAGAGCTGATATGTCGTATATTCCTTTATTAGTAAGAATTCTGAAAGACAGTAAAAAAAAAAAAAAAAAAAAAAAAAATCTTAGACCAGTATGCTAGTTTTATCATTTATTTGTAATGTAGGTATGATAGACTGGTAGTAAGCATCTATGTTACTCGGACTTGGGTACTAGTATGTCAGAGACGGGAATTTATGTAAATGAACCTAATCTTAGCTTCAATGTAGTGTCAAGTGTTCATTCCCCTTTCAGAGTACTTGTTGAAGTTCCTTGAACAAAAACTTGATTTTGAAATGAAAAGTCCGAATAACATAGCTGCTTATACAAACACGATACAAGGAATTAAATCAACCTTAAGATTCTTTGAACAATCATGTGACCAATTCCCAACCGTCGCAAAGAAGGAATGACCTGAAAATAATCACCACTATTTAAAAAAAAAAAAGAGGAAACTAATCTGAACCATATCGACGGTTAACATAGACATTATTGACACAGTAAAATTAAGTACAAATCTTTTAAACAAAGCACAAATTCTATTTAAAATAGTGAGTGATGGATAGCTCAAGTGGTTAAAACTTTCCTCCCGATCCCCCCGCCCTTGTCACTCTCTAAACACCAAAAAAACAAATTCTATCTAAAATGACCGGCTACCAAACGGGCCGTATCATAATCAAATCATCAGCTACCAAACGGATAAAAAAATAAAATAATTACCCAAGAGACTAACCATGACATCATAGATAGAAGCAGTTAACCCCAGATCAGAAACTGCCCTTCCAAACCCAACCAACTCACCATTCTCCGGCGTCACCACCGTCGGCAACACCCTCCCCCACAACCCCTTTTCTCTCTCCTCCACGTCATCAACACCACCAACCTCGGCAAAAACCGACACCACCACAGAGCTGTTAGACACTGCAACACCGAGTTTTCGGTTGTCGATACCGTCTGATGATAGTGGAAACCGATGAGGAGAGTGATTGCAAGAGAGGTAAAGATTAGATAAAGTGTCAATGTTAATGTGTGATGGGTTTGTTGATATGAATATTGGAGGAAGTTTATTGTTTAATCTTTTGCCATTGTTATTGATGTTGTTGGTGTTACATGTAATAGGGGAGATGAGTTTGTTTGTTGATGTAATAGAAATTGCCATTTCTTCTCATTTTCAAGATTTTTTTTTTGGGTTTTCTTGAACCTCAAATTTGTGGTGGGGTTGCTTGTACGTGTGTTTATTTTTACTTTGATTTATACCTTATCATTGTTCACACGCTAGATAAGGGTAAAGGATTATAGGATCCGAGGAGAGAAGTGGAAATTAGAACTTAGAGCCTCTTCTGTTTAGCTTAATTTCAATTTACGAGTAGTTCGGTTCAATTTTAATTAATTCAGTTTCTAATTTATTTCTCTCATAAACAATTCATTTTATTTCCGTTCAGTTTCAAGTTCAGTCCCAATCAGTTCAGTTTAGTTGTTTGCTTGTTTTCAATAAATCGGAACAGATCTTTAGATTCGGAAGCATAATGCGCATCATATACTCTTGAAAGAATATAAAGTTAAAAGTAAAAGGTTTTTACTATTGTACCAGTAGATGTGTTTTGAATACTGATGATTTGTGTTTTATCTTGATTTTTGAGAAGATAATGTTGTACACTTCTAATCCACTAAATAGATGCTAGAAATTTGAAGGATTTGCCAACGTGTAAATGTGGCCTACTACCTTGTAGGGATGAGGTTGGTTTTTTTTTTTATTATTATTATAATATTTTTGTAAAGCTATAAGCAACATCACATATGAAACTGTAGATTTTTATATGACTTATTTTTTGGCGAAACTTTAAAACTTAGGGCCTGTTCCGATTGACTGAACTCAACTGAACTGAAGTGAACTTATTAATTAGTGATTTCTAACTACGGATTAGTGATCTTTGATTATTTATTGATTATTTATTACTATACATATGTGTATATACAAATGTACATATTATTATTAATAATAATAATATTATTATTATTATTATTATTAATTTTGATTATTATTATTATTATTATTATTTATTAATTATTATTATTATTATTTATTGATGATTATTATTATTATTTATTGATGATTATTATTAGTATTATTATTTCAATTATTATTATTATTATTATTATTATTATTATTATTATTATTGTTATTGTTATTTATTGATGATTATTATTATTATTTATTACTTATTGATTATTATTATTATTATTATTATTATTATTATTATTATTGTTAATATTAATATTATTATTATTTTTGTTGTTGTTGTTGTACTTATTATTATTATTATTATTGTTGTTGTTGTTGTTGTTAATATTAATATTATTATTATAGTTGTTGTTGTTGTTGTTGTGTCGTCGTCTTTATATCATTAGCAATATCATTAGACGTAAATTAAGAGCTGAGCTGAACTGAGCTGAGCTGAACAGAGCTGAACTAAACTGATCTGAATTGAACTGAACTGAATTTCAACGAAAGAGAACAGACCCTTAGGCATAATTGAAGAACTTGCTAATGTTTTATTATATAGAAATTCTTTTATTTCACCAAAAAAAAAAATATAGAACTTCTTTTATATGTAACTTTTATAAATCATACTTGTAGTATATTATGATATCATAATGGTTCTTTGAAAATCTAGGTCATTTCTATATTAAATACTGCTTGTATTTTCCAAGTTGTCAGGGCCAAAAATAGATTTTGCCTTTGCCTTAGCCTTACCATTTGCTCATCTACTAGAATGGTTAACTTTAAATGACACTTCTTGTGAATACAACCAAGCTTACTAGAGAGAACACTTTTTTTTTTCTTCTCAAAACTTAACATTAAACTATAAAATATATTTGTCACTACTAAATGTTCTCATATTCTCTTTATAAGAATACGTACACCATGCTTAGGCTCAACAATCATTCTATAAGTAGGTAAATGTATATACTTGGGGGACAAAGTGAAGCTAAATTTAGAGACAATGTTGCAAAGCAAGAGCTTCAATTGCACCATGGCAAAGTTTTTGCCAACACATAATCGAGCACCAAGTCCAAAAGGAAGATAAGCTTGGGGAACTTTGCAAGCATTAGAAACTCCATTAGCAAACCTTTCAGGCTTGAACTCATTGGCGTCGGGACCCCATATTTCTTGGTCTCTATGTAATGTGGGGATCAAGGTCCATATGCACACCCCTTTTGGGACCAAAATATCTCCAATTTGAAACTCTTCTAGTGCCTCCCTAGATATAAAGGCTGCCGGTGGGTACAATCTTAGGGCTTCTTGGATTACCATTGCCACCTGCAATTTTTTTAAGTTCATTCAGGTCGGGTCAGTTTTGTCAGGTCTACATTCGCTCCCCTAATAATCCGTCAATCACTAAGAAATAAATATGGGAACAAAGGGTTGAGAGAGATACCGATTTCATCTTAAGAAGAGTCTCAACATCAGGAACAAGAAGATCATGATCTTCATCACTTTTGCAAAATTGATTAACATCAGCCCTAATGTTATCTTGCCATTCAGGATGCAATGCCAACAGCATCAAGCACCAAGAAGCAGCCACGGCCGTTGATTCGTGGCCAGCAAAGTAGATGTTCTTACAATTGTCAACAATCAACTGCTTGGATGAACCCTTGTCCAAATCTGGATCGTTCATTGCCCCTTCAAGAATCCATTGCATGAGGTCCTTATCAGAGGAACATCTCTTAGAGCATTCTTGTACCCTATCTTGAACTGCCTCCCAAATTAGTGACTCTATTTCTTTTTCCAAGGAATTCACCTCCTTCTGAACTTTAGTGTTCAAGAACCTGTCAATTATAAGGTTCATCTATTTATCAACAAAGGCAAATATATGTTTATCCACTAATGAACATCAACTCATAGAAATGTAATTGTACTACTACCTCCGTTCCAGACATTTTTCCTCTCTTCTTTATGTCAAATCATTGCAAATAATATAAAACGGAGGTAGTACATAGAGTACTCTTTTTCTAGAACAAAACTCCATAACTATCATACACGATACGAGTTTAGTCTTTCCATGACACACCTATTATGTATTGTAACTATCTACTAGTAGTATGTTTTCAAACTTATGTACATTTACGTTTATTTAACTCAAACGGACCAATATAATCAGTTTTACATCTGAAAGTAAAAAGTTACCCTTATCATTCATATTATACTTGGTATATAGGATACACGCACAATTGAATAGTTAATCTTATTCAAAACTAAATACGAAATACAATCTATATTATTTTAAAAAACACGGAAAAGACCGTTTAACAAGCATATGAAAACATACGAAGTGCAAACCTGATTGTGGGCACCTTGAAGAGAAAATTTTGCTTAGAGAGAAGTTTTTGAAGAGTCCTTAGCTTTAAGAAAATCTTCTTGCCTTTAGAATAAGAGCTACCAAAGCAAGCCCTAGAAATCATGTCACCTGAAGTTGCCCTTAAATCTTCATCAACTCTCACCTCTGCTATTGACCCACCTTGGGCTTCAATACAAGCTTCCCATTTTCCCAACATTTCTTGGGCTGCCTCCTTCATCAAGCCCATCATGGTCTGTCCAAAATAATATCATCATAATCTTTCAAATTAATAGTTTATCTAAGAACAATTTAAATTTATAGTCATGTTTACTTCATAATTAATGTTAAGAAAAAGTTATCCAAGTATTAGTTTGTACCCCATTTTACTGAGCACGTCAACCAATAATGCAAACTTTTGACCAATACACAGTAAAAAGTTAATATTTGAAAAGTATAATGTTGCATTTTAACATGACTGTTTTTTTTTTTTCAAGTATAGCTCACCACATTTAGTAAATTGTGAAAATAGTATAAAAAGTCAAAACGTATTGGATAGAATAAAAAATGCTCGTACCTTAACTTTGTCCATAAAGAATTGTGCACCTATAATTTTCCTTTGTTGAGCCCAAAGAGTACCATTGGATCTCAAAATGCCATTGCCAAGCATAGGAGCAAGTGCCTTTGAGACGTAAGTAGGTTTACCCAAATGTAAAGTCATGCTTTGGCTCATCTCTCGCACTAGATCAGGTTGATTTACATATAAATGTTGCCTATTTCCTGTTGAATATGTATATATCGGACCTGCATCCCACATTACACACAAATAAATATCAAGTTAATGACTTTTAATCTATGTCAAAAATGTTTTGATTATTCTAAGTGTTCCTTGTCTTTTAAGTCTACTCCAGTACTCCATCCGTCCCACGTTATATTCTTGTTTTTCTATTTTGGAGACCCAAAATGTTGTCATTGTTTCTATTTTTGGACAGTATATAAAGATCATTATACCCTCATTTAACTTTATTCATTAAATTTTCTAAATTACCCTTGAATTTTCCTCTTACCTTGTACTTTTTCCCACTTTCTGTCTCTAACATTGTCCATAGTTATACTTTCATATTTTTTTAATGTACTTCATCTACTTTCTCCTTCCATATTTTAAATACCGTTAAAAAAAAAAAAAAAAAAAAAAAAAAAAAAAAAAAAAAAAACAAACAAAAACTATAAAATGAGAAGGAGGCAGTAAGTAGCAAATAGAGAATTGCAGTGCCTAGTTAATCATGTAAGCATGAAAACAAATCATGACCCTTAGGAAAGTGGCCCTTTGAAGAATTAAGTGGCAAGTTGTGAGTCTTGTGACATTCTTTTTATAGACATAGATAGGAATAGTCCATAGAGTAGCATGTACAAATCATGCTACTCTATCGACTAATAATTGGCCTTATAAAACATGTACATAACTAAGCTAGGTCGTACCTAGAAGCTAACTAGCATAACAACTTTCTTTATAAAAAAAAAAAGAAGGGGAAAAATAAATCATTATTGATTGTTTAAGTCAATACATTTAATTTTAATGTGCTAGATGGCTAATGCTTGTTAAAAGGACGAAAATATCTTTGTACGAGTTGAAGTGTGATAAGACGTGAATCATTTCACATGACGAACTTCCTTCAAATAATATTCTTGTTCACAAAGTCTAGTCTTATATGTGGCTGGCCACACCGTGTGGCCAATCACTATAGGAGTTACTTTGCTAGTGTAATGGGGGTTACTTAATCAGTGCTAAAAGGGTTACTTCATCATTGTTATAGAGTAACTCGGTCAGTGTTATAGAGGTTATTTGATTGGTATTACAGAGGTTACTTAATCAATGTTATAGGGGTTATTTTAAGTGGTCGCACGGTGTGGCCGGTCGCATATAAGACGAGCTGGTATCACTTTCGCATTGCATGTGGCTAGTTATATCGTGTGTTCAACTATCATATGAGTTACTTTGTTAATGCTATAGGAATTATTTATTCAGTC
This sequence comes from Chenopodium quinoa, assembly GCF_001683475.1. Taxonomy (NCBI): domain Eukaryota; kingdom Viridiplantae; phylum Streptophyta; class Magnoliopsida; order Caryophyllales; family Amaranthaceae; genus Chenopodium; species Chenopodium quinoa. The sequence continues at coordinate 290,447 of NW_018742455.1, forward strand.
AAGGGTCGTTCAATTAGAAGTTACTTGGTGTGTGTCAGCTGAACATAAAAAAAAAGTTACTTTACTCTCGTTTCTTAACCAATAATAGTGCGATTCTATAGCTGTAGAGAAAGACCCCCCGCAGCCCTTTTTCGTGGGAATCCTGCTTACGTCATGTCGACGGCTATGATTCCCATGTTTCTTGACAGTCGTAGCTGATCTGGAGTTTGATTGTGATATTTTGTATCATAGTAGTATGACTGACTATTTCTATGCCATACACTTTGATTCTGTGACCAATAATTGTACTACTAAAATTGGTAAAGGTAAATAACAAATAACAAACCATTAGTAAATTTTCAAGCCCACTTTAGTCACTTACACACAATGTCTCATTATTGTACCCTTGTGTATAGTACAAAGATCTTTATCTCTTAGATTTTTTTAAAAATTTATGGCCTTTCAACTTAATAGGTGAGCATAATCAAATTTTACTATATTTCTATTATAGCCTTATAGGTTAGTTAATAAGTATGGAAATATTTAAAAACAATAACATAATAAACATTTTACAAATCAATATGGGTAGGCCAAAAAAGTTATTACAAGAAGACTACACGTGTACTTCTAGAAGTATCTTGATAGTTAATTTATTAGTTAAATACCCCATATTAAATAATACGTTGACCTTCTATTATCTAATTCTTAGGAATCAGAAATCGTAGTTAATATTACTACATGTGTTTGTGACGCCCTTTAAAATATATGCAGTATACGGAGTAATTCGCAAACCCAAGATCATCCATAAACATTTTTTATCGTTTACGTGTGTCTGTTATGCCTTTTAAAATGGATAGAGTACGAGTGTACAACCCATCAAGTTGTTTGCCCCTCTTTTACTTCCCTAAGGACAAGTTCTTACGCGTTACTCACCCGCCACTAAACACAGTATTATTATATACCATTACTCCAATATTATTATTACTTCCATTTCTTATTATGTGCAACAAAGGGGTATTATTTGTGAGACATAAAATATTCCTTTGTTACACATAATAAGAAACAGAGGTGGTATAAAAAATGCATAGAAAAAAACCAATCAAAAAACATAAATATAATATTAAATAAATAAAAAATTTAGTAAAAAACATACCATATTGATTTCTCCACTGTTCAAAGTAAGGAAAAAGAGTAGAAGTATAATCATGGCCAACAATTTCATCATGAGAAGAAGATTTAGCAACCAAAGATTGAATCCTCTGCATCTCAGGAACATTTCCAAGAAAAAAAGATGGTGAAGGACCATTAATCCCATATTTTCTAAGCTTTTTTCTCTGAATTTGAGACTTAACCCACAAATTATTCTTCCAAAAATGAACCAAAGAACTAATAACCCCACAAAATAAAAGGGAAATTATGATTAATTCTTGGAATTCAGAAAATACAGCAAATTCCTTCATTATTTTTTTTAACACTTTTTTTTGCTCTGTTTTTTTGTTTGAAAGAAAGGAGGAGAGAGAATAGTTGATGTGCCTACGTTATTGAAAGAAATGTCGAATTAAGTGACGCACATGATATATAATAGGTGTGTCTCCAAGTGTGCTATAAAAGCAAGATGCTTATGCTAATAAAATGTTAATTTGTGCATTAATTTATGTAAAAGGTGAGATAGGTTACATCATTGGTGTATAAAAATTAAACAAAGAATAATTTGTGTAGTAATAAAAAGATTTCCACTATTAATTTGTCATCTTTTATATAGGTAGGGACGTCGGGTGTATTCATATTAGCTTATTTTACAGAGTAATTTAGGGTCTGTTCTGATTTAATAAATTGAGCTAAATTGATTGGAGTTGAACTAAACTGAACTAAACTAAATAGAGCTGAAATGAATTGTTTATGAGAGAAAGAAATTAGGAGCTGAACTGAACTGAATAGTACTGAAATGAATTGTTTATGAGATAAGGAATTTAGGAGCTGAGCTGAGCTGAAATGAACTGAAATTAAACTAAAGAGAACAACCTCTAACTTACTCTATGTTTTGTAGATTTTGTATGATTTTGAACTAATCTGCCCTACTTATATTAGGAGGGATACCCAGTCGATTCCCCACATAAACAAGCTGGGGGTATAATTGTTTTTTCAAGTAGTAGTGGAGGGATATATGCGTCTTTTCATGTACTAGTTGAGAGGTACATATGTAATTTCCTCACCAGGGCAAACAGTAATTGGACTGCTCACCAAAAGTACTGAATAAATGACCCTGCTTTTTCAATATATTTACAAAAATGCTATCAGATTAACAAAAATTCGTTTATCTGGCATATTAACTTGTATTTTCCCTTATAATAGCTAATTTAATACATCAAAATAAACTAAAAATAACACGATCTTGTAATTTATCTATAGGCAATAATTCTACTTCATGCTAGTCTTGTTCTAATAGCTCTACCTCATATCTCTGCCCAACACCTTCTTCCCATTGTCTTGCAAATGGTATCTCCGCCAATGATTTTGCCCTAACCTCCCCAAGCTTACAAGTACTATTTTGCTATGAAGTACCATCCCTCATGTCTTTGTATGATCTCTATTATATAAGTGAAGATGGGAGGCTATGGTGTCTACCTAATATGACCACAACACCCCTTTTCTCAAAATTGGAAAAGATTATTAACATAAAGGGAAAAAGAAAAGAAATATTAGAGCAACTCCATTGGTTATAGCTAGGAATTGAACTTGCTTGCAATTTCCAAAAGTCTATAGCTATTAGCTTGACCATTGGAGCTAACAAATACAATTATCTTAGTCAAGTAAATTAGCTTTGCCAAGATAATTAGCTTGAAAAAAAAAGTTTCTAAAATTTTAGAGATTAGTATACTAATATAATTAAACTTTTTTAAGATAATATAAAAGGTTAAGCTCATTTAAATTGCAAGCCATTAGCTAACCATGGGGCACAAAATAGCTACACGAAAAAATAGCTTAAAGTCCTATGTGGCATGGCAAGCTTATGTAAGAATTGGCTTACCATCGAACATGTTCTTAATGAATGAGCAAATAAGAAGGAACGATTAATCAATGAGCAAATAAAAGGAAAGATTAAGGGCTTGTTCTGATTTACTGAACTAAACTAAACAAAATTGAAATAAATTCCCTCCCCTCCTCATTGGTTTCTTATCTTTCTTCTCCTTTTTCTCTTATTCAATTATTATTATTATTATTATTATTATTATTATTATTATTATTATTACTACGGGAGATTTATATAAAAATTATTATGAGTAGTTTTAATTATATAAAATCAGATTTTAATAATGTTTATGTTGAATTAATTCAAAAGGTTCATGTATATATAATTGGGAGGTTTTAATTTAATTATTTGTGATTATTTGTTAACCTTATATTAATTAAGGTTATATTTATTTGTAGGGTGTTTTTTTATCAAGCTACTTGAGGGTTCTTTTGAAGTGTTTTTGGCTAAGAGAAGATTAAGGTACGTTAGGTGGCTAGATACCTTGAAAGTGATTGGTTGAATAAGCATGTTTGAATGATTTTGTGATGTTTGAATTAAATTGAATTGAATTATGATTTATGAAATAAAAGTATGTATAAATGATTGGTTTTAATAATTAAATTGAGACATTGATTTTATATCATGTTTTGAATAATTAAAATTATTATTCATGTTTTAAAAAGGTTTGATATTGAAAGCATGTTGAATTTAATAAAAGAGTTTGAATTATTTGGAATTATTGGATTTAAAAGAGGATTTATTGAATCATTGAATTAAATTTATTATTTGTGCTTTATAAGCATGTTGGTAATCCCACTATGCGGATTTGGTTTATTGATAAGGCCTTGGACTTTGTATGACCGGGTCTTTCCTAAATAATAGCCTTGTAACATAAGGAGACTAACTTGAGGGGTGTGCACACTTAGGAGAGGAATTGGTTTTAATATGAGGAATTGGTTTTAAAATAATTGGTATTGGTTTTATTGATTATTGATATTATAATATTGAGAATCAGTTTTGAATCATGAGTTTGGAATTATTGGATTAATTATTGGAATTGATTTCAAAAGCATGTTTGCAAATAAATTGAGTTTAATTATCTTGCACTTATTGTACTTAGCATATTTTGCTAACCCGTACTTCTTATTTGTTTTGGTTCGCCCTGTTTACCGTAATGGTAAGCAATGTTGCTTATTTTCAGGTGGAGTCAATAATTGATGCATTGGAGTCCCATGATTGGTTTCAACTAAATTAGGAATTTTTGGTCTTGTATTAAATTTTGAGTACTCATGACATTGGTTACTATTTATGGTTATTATTAATAAAGAAGAGTATTGAAGTTTCCGCCGAAAGTATTGGTTTATTTAGTAAGTTTGAGTAGCCTTGCGTAATCATGCGGCGATAAAACACCTAAGTCTATTCCTATGAGATAATTATACGTATTATACTAATATTTCCGTAGAGGGAGATTTGGGGGGTGTTACACAATCAATTAATACTCCTTTCGTTCCTTAATAATTGACACATTTGAAATATTTTTTTTCATTATTCATATACTAACTTTGACTATATATAGTATATTAGTAACACATAAAAAATAAATTTTATCATGAAGTGCCTTGTTAAAAAGGAGTAAGTATTAATGTAAAGTTTCATAATATTCCCTTTTTTTATATATTTTTTTTTACTAATATTGAATCATATATGTCTAAGGTTACACGAGTGCATTGTCATGTGTGTCAAGTGTAGCTATATCAGTTGCTCATGAATTTATGGAACACATAAACCTAAATAAACTTTTAATCATTAGAGGTTTTTCAGTGTGGCAAGCCACATGGTGCGGCACGGGTTACTTGTATTATGGGGTTACTTGTAAGGTGTTACTTGTATTATTAGGTTACTTATATGGGTTACTTGTATCGTGGGATTACTTGTATTCTGAATAACTCCTATAAGTAACTCTAGACCAAAATCCCATACCAAATCAGTAATACCCTACAAGTAACCCTTGATCAAAACCAGTAACACCCATACAAGTAACCCTAGAATACAAGTAACACCTATAAGTAGCCCCTGACAAAACTAGTAACACCCTACAAGTAACCCCGACCAAAACCAGTAACACTCATACAAGTAACCCCATAATACAAGTAACCCCATAATACAAGTAACACCTACAGGTAACCCATGACAAAACCAGTAACACCCTACAAATAATCCTTGCCGCATCATGTGGCCAGCCACGTACAAAAGTTTGTATTTAATCATTTAATTAATTTACACAATCTAAATCACTTTTCATAAATAATCAACTTAATTATTTCAACAAAAAATAAATAATCAACTTAATTACTTAATTTAGGATCATATATCAGTAAATTTGATATTGTTTTATACTACGCATTAATAGTATTTTGCATATGTGGATGATGAAATACTACTCATCAAATTAAACTACCATCTACTTTATTAATCGGTTTTTTTTTTTTTAACTCAAATGTACATACCTGGCCTGTATGCTTTCATATCAGGAAATTAATATATTTATTTTCATCTAATATTTTATCTTTAATATATGAATCCCATATTTGCGTGACAAAATCGTAATAAATAGTTAAAATAAATAAAGGTTTTAGTATCGTACGCATCGCCGTGTATACAGTACTAGTTTACATATGTAACAAGGTCATAAATAACAAAATGAAAAAGTATTTTTTTTTTAAAGTGCATCAGTTTGATTAACGCGTAATTTTAGGAATATGAGTTTAATAAAGTAAAATATTGTGTGGTAATAGTTTATTAAAAAGAAAGGGATGTAAGAGAAGATAAATATTTTTTTTTTAAAAAAAAAAGAAAAGAAAAGGAAGTGGAAACTGGAAACCATGTGAGGAAATAAAGATACAATTTAGAAATTAAAATTAATGAAGATGTTCAAAATAGGAAGTGATGTCCTTAAATAAAATATTGATTGAGAAAAATAATACACTTAAATATAATAAATGAGAGTATATGTGTTTAGCGTAAAAGCCAATAGAGTGTAACTAAAAGATAGTGGAAGCTAAGTAATTGGTAGCCAAACAATCACTTATCATGTAACATGATTTACAAATGTCCATGTAACATAGGCATTGTATGTTTATAATTGTTTAGTGTATAAAAAGTGAAATAAATAAAGTGAAGAGAACGGAGCCTAATAAACTAAGTTGTCATGTTATATGAGACATCAAATTATTTCCTTTCTGTTTAGATTGTATCTTAAATTAATGGTTAACTACTATACTACTCTTAGCTAATTGCATTAACCGATTGTATTTTCTAACCATATTAAAGTGTTCTGTAATTTATTGATTGTTTAAAGTTGTTTGAGTATGCAAAACAATCAATAATGATATTGATGCACTTAAATTATGGTGGAGCTTTGGGTTAAATAAGGGTATAATTGTTTGTTTGCTTTATAATACTTAAATAAGCTTACTCTTCAGATAAGCTGACCATAAGCACACTAATTAGCTTATAGTAATTGGTCAAATTAGCTATTTTGCCTTATTAAGCTCACCACCAAACATCTTCTTGAGGGTTGACTACCATTTTACCTCTTATATCCACTTTTTATCAAGCAAAATAACTTGATGAAATAGTTTTTCCGTTCAACTTAAATGATCAAGCTACTTTTCCAATTCATCTCAATGATGAAGCTAATAGTTTAAGACTTTTGAAAATTATAAGGGTATATTCTGTTCAGTTTATTTTCAGTTTAGCTCCAATCAGTTCAATTTACTTCATTTCCTAATTTCCTTTTCTCATGAAAAATCCAGTTCAATTTAGATCAGTTCTATGAATCAGAATAGACAAGTCGATCATTAGCTACAACTATTAGAGATGTTCTTATAATCGACTAGTCTTATTCGGCAAATATTATTCGTTGTAAAGAAGGGATGGACAAATTCGACACGTCGCTAAAAACGGCCCCTGGGAAGGGAGCCTAAAAAAGAAAGGTGGGGTGGACCCATAATTTGGAACAAAACTACAAAAGAAACGTTAAAATGGAGTTGTAGTTGTACTATACATTATGTAGGCGTCAAACTTCTCTTCGACTATACTATTTTTGTCGGACTATGACTATGCTAACTATCAAAATGTGGTCCTTAATTAGTTAAATTATTAATTGTATACGCATGATTGCATGAATGCATCACCACTTGGTGTATCTCTTCCTTTAGGGTTTGGTTCATACGAATATAGTTATATGCTACTCCCTTTGTTCTTGTATATATAAGAATGTATCTAATTATTACAACGTATTTACAGAGTGTGAGAGATAGCTTTAGTGGTTATAACTCCCCTCTCGATTTCAGGTGATACTAAAATATTCATTTTAACTCTATTAAGTTTAGTTCAGCTCCAATCAGTTCATTTCAATTTAGCTCACTTCAGTAAATATAAATAGACCCTTAAACGAGACCTCTTTTAGCACGTAAATTGAGAAAAAAATATTAATAGGTGTAAAGTGGGCCTCACTAACAATGACCATTAACTGTAGGTTGAAGGTTACATTATGTAACTTTTAAAAGGAGGGGATACAAATTGGAAAAGTCAATACCATGCATAGAGTTATAGTGTAAAATTTTCCAATTTTAAATTATGACCATTCTAAAGAGAAAAATATTCATCTGAAATCCTATTAAATTTGAATTGATGTATTGTTTCAAAATTTTAACTTTTATACTCTTAATAAAATACACAATTGAAGTGTTATCAAATATTTATATTGTAAATAGTAAAAACAAGCATATGAATTAGGGAAAATACAAGTTAATCTGTCAGATCAACGAATTTTTGTTAATCTGATGGCATTTTTGTAAATATATTGAAAAAGTAGAATCATTTATTCAGTACTTTTGGTGAGATGTCCAATTACTGTTTGCTTTTACTGTTTGGTGAGGAAATTACACATATACCCCTCAAGTAGTACATGAAAAGACGCATATACCCCTCCACTGGTACTTGAAAAGACAATTATACCCCCAGATAAACAAATTATGTATATCTGGGAAATTAACTGGGTATCCCTCACTGAATTATGAACCGTACATTATTTTATTTTATTTTATTTTTTGGACAAAAGCAATAAACCATACATTAAAGAACCCAAAAAGTGCATTTGTTTTGGACAATAGTTTAGAAGTTCAACCCATGCATATTATTTGGACAATAGGTTAGAACTTAGAAGTTCAACCCCTTAGGTTTGTGTTTTTCCACTAATTCCATGCATCTCCTTTGTACGGAAACAATGATATAGTGCAATCTAAGTCATTTTAACACATTAAAAGCCAACATTGGACAACTTATACGGGGGGGCTTCTCTCACATGTGCTTGTTTATAACCTATGAAACATTGACACACCCACCTACAATTTTTACGTCAATCCTTGTTAAATGATTGTGTTTCTTATGGAATAATTATCGGTATACTTAGAAGATCAATTCTTTGGTTTGGGTCATCTCTACCTCATTCAAAGAGCTTGATTAATTTTTAAGAGAAAAAAAATGATGATTGAAGATAATAAGATTTCAATACAACTCAATAAGGAATAGGATATCATGAAGTGTGTAGGTTTGTAAATTTGTTGATGAGAGTGTGTAAGAGGGTATCTTGCACGCCACATCTTATGTTAAAAGATATCTGATTATCACATAATATGGATTGTACAAGTGTTTAACCCACAACCTTAAGCTTCAAAACTAAAGTGTTAACCACGTTGCTATGACCGTATTACATGTCATTCTATCAAAATTTAATATAAGTAAGGATTTCAAACTAGTTATTTATCTTTTAAAAAACTATTGTACATCAATTCTAAATATTCGTTTTTTTAAAATAAAAAAAAATTATTAACTAATACTAAAACAAAACATTGCTGACATCATAAACTCTTAAACTATCATACGTGTCATTCTCACATTAAAAATTTTCTCTCCAATTCTATGTGTGATGTCATTAACTATTAATAACTATTTTTATTTCTATTTTTAATCTACTCTTTTGACTTTAATGTATAAGTGTTTATTTAAAATTCAATTAACCAAGTTTCCCTCTTAATCTATAGTTTCTCCTATTTGTTTGATGTTTGATCATGGTTTCATTTTTTTTTACTTCCCTTAAATAATGTAAATTATTTTTAAATTTAATTCTAATCTTCTTATACAACGTAATGCAACATATTAAAAACTACAAGAAAGATAATTCTATCCATGCATCGCACGGAGATAACCTATTTAATACTCTACACTAAAGTAATCACCAAGATTATCCCATAATTACACGTATTGCTTCCATAATTAAAATTTTCCCACCAATTTTTTTCCCCCTTAAAATATAATAAGATAATTTTTTTAAAAAAAAATCTATAGCCTAAAAAACCCTAAAATATAGATCAACAATGTACAATATAATTTTATATAAATAAAATATTTTTTCTTTGCTTTATAAATAAATAAGAAAAGATTAAAAATAATATCATAATAAAATAGTGTTATTTTACCCTTTAAATTTCATAATCAATTCAACCGAAATTTATTGTTGCAAATAAAATCACCAAATTAGAAAAGTTCTAATTATATATTAAGATTAGAAAATATTTTATATTCCCTTGAATCTTAATTTGTTAATCTATATAATGAATATTCATTTCCTACTAAAAATAGGGTTTCCAACTCAATCTTAAATCATAACTTGTCAGCAAACTACAAGGTCTACAACAATAGAGAATCTCTAGATCAAAGTGTCTTATCTATAATTTGATAACCGTAATATATTTAAATGTATACAAAACCTATAGAAAAAATACAAACTTAGAGTAACTAATAAAAATATTATTTATCAATGAAAATCCGAGCATTAGGTTGCTGAAGCAAAAAACTAGTAAAATATACCATTTTGAAGCCCTTAGACCTTAGTTGTATTGGCGGCACAAAACCTCCAAAACTTATTAAAAAAAAAAAAAAAACCTCCAAAACATGTAAGATTGTCATGAACTTATGATCAAGAAAAATCATTCTTAATAATTCCTCCATTTCAAAATAGTTAACACATTTTCTTTTACTTCGTATTGTATTTGACAATTCATATACTCAACTATAAAAATCTCTAAATATCAAAAAGTAAAAATTATATAAAACAAATATTGATATTTTGCAAATACACATCGAGGGATCCTATATTATTATATTTTTTCTTTATGTTTAAATCATAAAAGTTATTCAAAATAAAATTAATAGTAATGTTAAAAATTTAAATGTATCAACTAATTTAAAAAGGATGAAATATTCCGCTTGTCATTGACTAATCCCAAAAAACGAACATTGATTTCATTTTATAAGCTCTAATAGTCAATTCTTAATAAGCTGGGCCAATTTTAGAGTCTAGGTCCATGATACACACGTAATTATTACAAATTTTTGCCTACACTCCAAGGTAGGCAGAGCTGCCTGCACCCCTACTCCTTCCTAATGACGTCATTTTGGTTGTTTTTTTCAGTTTCAAATTACCTATAAAATGTTCATTTTCATCAATGCAAAGTTCACTTATGTATTATTAAATGTTTATTTCTTTAGAATAATTATTAATTGTTTAATTATGCTAATACGACATGATATAATATTCAACTTATTATATTTTTGTATTTGTGTTTCTAGATGACTATTTATAGTAGTACTCAAGGAAAAAAGAAAAAGTTCATATCCTTCTTAATAAAAATCAAATGAAATTGTATACCACCAAAAATTGAACAATTGGATATTAAAATAATGTACAATACAATTCCACATATATTATCAAACACAATAAGATTATCAAAAAAAAAAAATCAAACACAATAAACTTCTTGATCCAAATAAAAAATTCAAGCTTGTGATATTGGTTCATGTTGCTTGGCGACTTCATGCCTTTTTGGTTTCCTTCTTTTTGCCGTCTTTCTTTTTTCCTTGATTGCTATTGTGTGATCTAACTTACTATATGCAAGATTCTTTTTAAACCAATAAAAAAAATATTGTGTTAGATTTGAGCAAGACTAGCTAAATGTTTAAAATGAACCAATTTTCATATGAATATAAACATGTATGGATGAGTATAAAGCATGATCGGTGTGAAAAGTAACATCTATTAGAATATAAATGAACATATATATAATAAATGATCATCTATTAATATGATAATGAACAACTATCAATACATAAATGAACATATCTACATTATTCAATATGGAAATGAACATCTATTGATATATACATGAACATATATTAGTTTGAAAATGATCATGAAATATAATAATCGATGAACATATACATAAAATATATACGTAAATAAACACTTTGAAGTTATGAATATGTGATTGACTATATATCTATATGAGAAAAGAGATTTTGAAATTTAAAATTGAAACGAACATGGAATATTTGAAGAAGATGACAAAAACATGAACATTTATCAAAATTTTAATAATTGGATGCTAGTATGTGAAATTGTGAATGACCATACACTATTATGTGATTGAACATCTATGAAAATAATAATAAACATTTATCAAAATATTTTCCCACTCTAAACTATGATAAAGAATGAATATTATTATGTGAATGACTATGTACTAATATATGAGTGAATATTTATATATAAATAAACTTTTATATATAAATGAACATTTATATTATTTATCTATTAATATGTTAATGATAGTATACTAATATATAAATTAACATTTATCAAAGTAGAAATGAACATTCATAAAAAAATAATAATAATAATAATAAATCACTACAAATTAAATGTATTAATACTTACATTTTTCCAGAATCTTTGTTTTTCTTCTTTGAAATTATTTAAATCTTTATGCAAAAAAAATAAAAAAAAATAAAGAATGTATTGGTTTAATTAACTAGTTTTGAACAAAAATTACTAGAACTATAGTATTATACTTACATTGATACATTTTCCATGGTTGATTTTTCAATTATGTACTTGAAATACAATCGCAACAAAAATTTAGCAAAATCTAGAGTTTATACTCTTTTTCGTTCCAAATTTAAACAAAATAACTTACTCTTTGAATTTCGCCTTTGTTTTGATGAATTTCGAAGTGATTAAACAAATTCTTGTGATAATTTTGTAAAAAAATTTCCATTAAAGCTTTTTTTAGAGAGAAAATGACTAGGAAATGGGTAAGGAGAGAGAAAATGGCAAATGGGTGAGGAGAGAGACAATAGCTAAGAAATCGGTAAGGAGAGAGAAAATGCAAATGGAGGCTTTGATTTATTTTTTCTTTGTATATGTAGGGTGTAAAATCAGTTAGTGTGCAGTGGGAATGAAGGTAGGAGAAGGGATTAATCGTAGGGATGTAGGTAGAGCTCCCTACTCTAGAGTCTAGGGATAGATAATTACGTAATTATGATTTTAGAGATTCGGCCCATGATTTTATTTTCACGGGCTCCGGCTAATATGGCCCATTAACGTTAGCCTCAAATGAAATGCATATGCGAGTATGCGACCCTTTTTATTTCTCAATGGTCATAAGTTCATCACATGGTAATTTTGATTTACTAAGTTAAACTTATCTGAATAGAACATAACTAAACTAAACTAAACTGATTAGATCTAAATTGAACTGAATTGTATAGAGATGAAATGAATTGTTTATGAGAGAAAAAAAAATTAGAAAATAAACTAAATTGAAATTAAGCTGAAGAGAACAAGCCCTACATTATGTTCATTCACATAATATGATAATTTGATCTGGATTTTTCTAATTTAGATTTTTAATTCGACCAAAGTTTAACTTAATTTTTTTGCCAATTAATTAGATAAACAAAAATTACCAAATGTACTTTCATTACATTTGCATTAATATATACTTTCAAAATATGAAATTTTCATTATTTTTTAAAGTTATGAAAATAAAGATATCCAACAATAATTAAAAACAAATGAAATTATAAGATATGATATGATTATTTTTTAAATAAGTTAATATCAACTTAAGGCCAATTCTCTTTATCTTAATTTTAGTTTAGTCCAGTTTAGTTTTTAATTTCCTTTTCTCATAAAATATTCATTTCATTTCTATTCAGTTCAATTCAGAAAATCAAAACATGTCCTTAAATATGTTGAACTAAACATAACCTTGGTGTATCATGTTCTTTTTTAATAGCATCATTTTAATTTGGCAAAAGCTAATTAGCGCTCCGGGGCGTTAAATAAGAGAACTAAAAGTGAAAATATTAGAGTAAAACTAACATTAATTACACCGAATGACGCGTAATTTTGTCATGCATTCCTAACTTAATATTATTTCAACTAATATAATTATTCCTTATTTAAAGCCTCGGGACACTCGTTAGCAAGATCCCTTTAATTTTGTGAAACGCTAAACATCGCCCGCAATTTACCATATAAAGCCCACAAATATGTTATGATTTGACCATTATGCCCTTTTGCTAAAATTGAGATAATCTCGGTGTAAAAAATGTGGAGCCGTACTGGCTCGTCGGGGGAGACCGGATGGCAGGCCGGAGATGCGGGGGACGCCGGAGGTACGTCGTCGTCGACGGAAAACGAGGTAAGTGACCGCTAAAATTCACGGTTTACCGTCGTAGTGGCTACGGCGCCTAGGGTGGACGCCCAAACCGTAGCCTGGACGTCCAAGCCGGACGCCAGAACCACCAGAGTGGCGTCCAGGCTAGACGCCCAGACCACCAGAGTGGCGTCCAGCCCAGACGCCCAGACCACCAGACTGGCGTCCTGGGCAGACGCCACTCCACTGGGTGAGGCGGCCCTGCCAGGCGCCAGTCCAGTGGGTGTGGCAGCCCTGGCAGACGCCACCTTTAATAATTAATTTTTATTTTTTCCTTTTTGATTTTGTTGTTGTTTTTTATTTAATTTTTTTGTGAAAATAAAAAATCGAAAATGATTTTTTAAAAAAATTCGAAATGGGTTTTTTGTAGATTAAATTTGAAAATTCGAAATAGGTTTTTTTAAAATTAAATTTGAAAATTCGAAATGGTATATTTTTAAATTTAGTTTGAAAATTCGAATTGGGTTTTTATAAAAATTAAGTTTGATTATATATAATTATGTTTTTTTTTTTTGTGTTAATTATGTGGAAATATAGAAATTAAATGTATTATCCGTTAAATGTATTTATTGTAATATATAATTGATGCAGGAATATAGTGGAGACGGAAATGATTACAGTGAGATATTTGGACATGATGGTCCATTCGAAGAAGCTCAACAGGCGATTGATTGGGCAAAACAGGTTGCAATTGCAGCTGGATTTTGCTTGGTAGTAGCAACTCATAAATCTCAACGGGATGGTAGAATGGATCGCATTTTGAGATGTGACCGTTATCGCAAAAGAGAAGAAAGAGATTTTCGTACAGCCACTCGGTTTGACACAAAGCGGAAAGGTTGTGGGTGTGAGTTCAGAGTAAAGGTTCGACAACTACGGAGTCGTGACGGTTGGGAAGTGATAGGTTACTCTAAATGGGGGTATCACAACCATGAGATGATAGTATATGAAGAGGGTCATCGACAACTGAGCGGCTTAAGTCCTGCTGCGAAACTAGTTGTGAAAGAAATGAGTGATGCTCAAGTGAAGCCTGCTAAAATATTAGCATCTGTGTTAGAGAAATTTCCAGAAGACCATCCAAACCGAAGACACATCTACAACGTCAGACAGCAACTCAGGTTTGAACGGTCAGAGGGAAGGAACCCTATACAGCAGCTGCTACACCAGGCACAATCACGTGGTTACCTGTTCTGGTTTGATTCTGATGAAGATACAGCGGAGGTGACTCATATTTTCCTTGTGCATCCTGATTGTGCTGATATGATCAAGTCTTGGCCATTTGTGATTTTGATCGACTCAACGTACAAGACAAACAAGTACAAGTTCCCTCTGGTTGAGATGGTTGGGATGGCTCCAACGAACCAGAACTTTCTGATTGGTCATGCAATCATCAGGGATGAGACGGCTCCTAGGATGACTTGGATGGCGCTCTCCGGCGTATCCGGTGGGGAGGTGGACCTTGCGGCGAAAATCATTATTTTGACGCGCCCCTAGATCTGTTTGCCGTTGCAAACATTTACAAATGCGCAGTCATGCATTTCGGCCTGGGAGTGCATAGTCAAGCTTATTATCCTTGTACCACGGTTCTCCCTTGGCGGTCGCGTGAGACTGTCACCACACCGGTCAGAGAGCTAGCTATTGCGTTTCTTGGGTCGTCATACAGACATTTCATCCGACTAGACATGTCAACCGATTTTCCGGTGCCACCGATTATACCTCGGTGGTACAACATTCGCACAGCGAGCGTAGAGGGTTGGGATGCGCTATATAATGACCGGATCCACGAATGGAACACCCTAGCTGCATTTTAGTTTTTCTTGTTTACATTCTTTATTTGTAATCTTATTTGTACGTTGCTCTTTTAATGAGAACATTAATATTTTATATTGTATTGCTTACTGCATTCTATATGTTGCATGGGTAAGTTGCGCGGATCCACGAACGGTTATATCAAAATTTAAAAACAGCACTGATAATATGTTTAAGTTGGAAGCTAAAAGAACAATCTAAAATGTTACAATTTTACAACATAATGTCCAACATAATGCTCTATAAATAAAATACAATAACCATCAGTAATCCCTCCTCGACGACGACTCCCACTGCGCAAGGGTCTGTTCCAGACTATCAACAACAGCTCTCCCTGTTGCACTCATGCTGTCCTTCTCAAGAGAGAGTTTCTGAACGTCTTGCATTATCTTTCCCATCCACTGCATACAACAAAAAACAGAAGATGAAATACAATAACAACAAATAAAACTTAATTAAAAGACAACGATAAATATAATAAAAGACATACCGCTTCCGTGGCAGTAGGCGGTGGCACATAATCATCATCGCTGTGGTCGAGATCAGCGATCAACCTCAGGTGCGAATACCGGTTGAACCATTCCATGTAGTAATGGTCACACATGGGAGTAACCCCAGAGGGCGGCCGCTGCAACTCCGCTGTCCATAATCGAGCCACCATCGGAAACTGGTCCCACGTCCCGGTCATGATATCCGGCCATTCCACGACGTACTCCCTCGACGATGCAGGTCGGACCGCCTTCATCGGGCACGCCGGGGGAGGAGGGACAACTTGGACAAATCCAAGCTGGCGAAGACAACGCTGGGGCATGTACGCTTCGACGATGTCACGATACTGAATGAGTCCCGTGTACAGGGTCCTGGGTACCCTAACACTAGGGTTCGGGCCGAAAGGCATCCAGTTCACCTGTACAATTACAACATATAAAATATAATAACATGAATATAATATGTGCAAATAATAAAATGTAGACTCTATAAATAAACGTTACCTCTAAGGGGGACAGCCTGTCCAGCAATAACCGTATCGATCGGAGGCGGTCAACGGACTTCTTCTCCGAGCGCGGACTCCACGCACAAGCACGCGGCATCCCCTCATCAATAGGAACTGGGTCACGATGTGGTCGCAATGCAGGAAAATACTCGTATATCCAAGTCTGCAATAGAGTCAGACACCCAGTGATACCTTCCGCGTCAGCCCGACTCGCAAATCCTAGTTGGCGATACAAATACGCCAACGTAGCCGATCCCCAGGAAAACTGGCCTACACTGTCGGGGTCACACGCCTCTACGATGTCGCGTGGCCTGAGCTTGTTTCCGCCGCTCTTATCCGGAAACAAGGTACATCCGAGGAGTAGAAAAACATAAGCACTCAGCTGTGCGTCGGGCGTCCTACGTGCACTCGGGTACAAACACCGCTGCAACACAGATGCGATCTTCACACCTCCGTGTTCCCAAACACCTAGCGCCTCGGTGTACAGTGCAGCCCTGTCCACCGCCAACAACTCCGCCAGCGAATCTGCCTGATCCGCATCAGCCACAGCACAAAGTCGTTTACCCTCAACACGAATCCCCAGAATGGCCTCGACGTCATGTAACATGATCGTCATCTCACCGAACGGAAGGTGAAAAGAGTTTGTATCCGGCTGCCATCGCTCAATGAAAGCCGTGATCAGCGTACTGTCAATCTTATCGTGCATGGTGGCAGGAACGTGCTTCACCCCAGTGCCCTCCAGTCGCTCGAACATCTCGCTCTCCGCCGGCCAGGCCTCAGCCCATGTACGCAAAAAACTACAAGTCTTTTCCCGGGTATGACATTTCAACAACCCCGTAACTGAAGGCCTCTCCTGGTCCTCCCAAATACGGGCAGCTATGTGTCCTAGAAAGCTAGGAATCACACTCCCGTCAACAGGCCCACCGGGCACCTCACTCCTAACAACCCAAGAATCATTACCCGCCCTCGACCGTTTCCTGCTTGCCCCAGAGACAGTGGACGCAGATGATGTGCCAGATCTACTAACAAACCTACCACCTCTACCCTTACGCACCTCCACCATATGCGTCTCGTACATGTCATCAACCCTCTGACTGAATGGACCGTAATCATCATACGGTCCACTGCCATCGTCCACATCCTCATCCTCATCTGCGCCCTCCTCCTGCTCCTCCTCCTGGTCACCCTCCTCAGCATCATCATCGTCATCCTCATCCCGACGGTGGATCCGTTCTCTACGAACTGAGGCCGAAATACCACGGGATCTGACATGTCTATGCCCCGACCTCTCCACTGAATAACTTCTACTAAGAAGCTCTATATTCTTCCCCCCACCATGACGACCCTACACAAAATTTTAAAATATATAAACATACAAAAATTTATACGATAAATAATCATCATCGCAAATCAAATACACTAAAAACAAACAAATAATAGTAAACAAAATATAAACGTAGAAAAAATACAACGAAATTGAAAAAATTTATAAAAATAAACAACAAAATATAAAAACAATTCAAAATTATATTACAAAAAAAAAACAAATTTAAAAACAATTTTTTAAAAAAATTAAAAAAAAAAAAAAAAAAAATGGGGGGGGGCGCCCTGGCTGGACGCCCAGCCGGCGGTGGTGGCGCCAGATGCAGACGCCGCCACCAGTTGGCTGGCGTTTGGGCTGGACGCCACATCCACGGCTGCGGCGCTTAGACTAAACGCCACAACCGTGGCGGTGGCGTCCAGCCCAGGCGCCAGCCAACTGGTGGCGGCGTCTGCATCTGGCGCCACCACCGCCGGCTGGGCGTCCAGCCAGGGCGTCCCACCGCGTTCACGGCGGTTTTCCCCTTTTTTTTTTTTTTTTTTTAAACAAAATATACCTTTCCACCTTGGGACATCCTTCCCTCCGCCGCCGCCGCCACTTTCTTGCCTTGCCGCCTCGACATTGCCGTTATTTTGAATTTTTTTTTTAGAGAGGTTGAAAGAAGATGAGCAATGAGAGTGTGAGTGATGAAAGTATGAGTGATGAGAGTGTGAGTGTTTTTTTTTTTTTTAAGGTCAAGGGCAATTTTGGGAAACCAAGTGAATTTTGTGGGCTTTATGTAGTAATTTGTGGGCGATGTTTAACAAATCCCTTAATTTTTATATAACTAGGGTGGCCTACGCGCGTGATGTGCACAAAGGAGTTGGCTCTTGTAGAGAAGTTATATTGGCATATATTTACCCCTTTGGTTTGAGTGGTAGACCTGCTAGTTTTAGTACGTACAATTTGGTTTATGTGCCTATGTGGTGACTTTGTAGAAGTATTATAAAGGTGACAATTATTTTTTGAAACTCTCAAAAGTTTGACATTGTTATTTCAAAATTATTATTAAATAATATTTAATTGATTTGCATGATTCAATAAATCCTAGCGTGTTTTTCTTCAAATGATTTTTTTTTTGAGCTTTGGTCATATGGAGTAATATTATGTGAAATATTCATTTTAGCTAAAAACTTAATAATCTAAGTTTTTTTTTTTTTTTTTTAATTTTATTTTATTGTTCTACAACCACCTAATATCTAAATCTAATAATAAATCAATAACCATTTAGTTATATTTTTCCCTGTAAAATCTCTTCATAATTAATACTCCGTACCAGTTTTTTTTTTTTTTTTTTTTTTTTTTTTTTTTTTCTTTCCATCGATTTCCCTTGATTTTAGGATTTTTAAGTTCTTTACATCTCTTGATAATATTTGCTTAAATATCACTATTTCATATGAATCCTATTCAAACTCCATAATGTTATTTATGTGTCATCAAACAACGTACAATTCAAAAGCTAATAAACCTTAACAATAATGTTGCAATTAAAGGACGACAAGATTGTAAATAAGAAGAGCAACCACGAAGGAGTAAAAATAAAGTCTCTTGGTAATAAACAATCTCTTCGTAAATACAATTTTTTTTTATCTTTTTGAATAATAATAATAATAACATATGAAGTATAATGTTAATATTTTAAAATAGGCATTACAATATTTTGTTAAATATTTTTTTTTTGAATTAATTGATGATATGTTTGATGAAAAAAAAAACATTAAATATATTAATGAGACAAACATATTAATGAGGGTAAAAAAGTAAATACACATTTTTGTACATATTTTTAAAAGTATAGTTGGTAGCACACTATTCCTAAGAGTTATTTTCTACATTTTATAATGTAGGGATATGAAGAGGCTTGCTAAGGTGCTAGAGCTCTTGCATTTCAAGTATTTCGTAATCAAGGTCATTGCTTCCCTTAAAAAAAAAAATAAAAAAAAAAATAAATAAATAAAAAAAAATAAATAGAGCGACTCCTAAATCATTATGGCTTCTTCCTTGGTGGGTGGGCGATGTAATGATATCTATTGATTTATAGTAACAAAGGACTCATTCATATCATAGGCTAAAACGTTGAGGGGCCAATTAGACTTAAGAGAATTCAAATCAAATAAAGTGGAAAAGTAATTGAGAATTATTTGTTGAAAATGATCCTAATTCTCACAATATGACATCCTCATTCTTGTCCATCACCACCATTGTGATGTGGTTCGATTCAAGCGGCATATTTTCCCTTTTTTTAGTTGACACCGTTTGACCTTTTTACTATTTATACAACACGCTTTGATTAACTTTTGTGATTTATATATTACGATAAAACATGTTCATGTGGGATCTTGTTTGAATCGTTTCAATATATATTTTATCAATATCCACTTTTTATAATTTTATAATGATGATAATTTGAGATATTAATCGTTAAAAACATGTGTTGGCAAGCATAATAATAGAAATGTGTCAATTAAAAAAAAAAACCCAGAGAAACTATGTTTTAATGTTAAAATTCTCTATAATAGTAGTAAAACACTATATTTTCCATAATAGTTTTGTTGATTTTAACCCCAGCTTAACAAGTCGCCTAATAAGTATGTAGTGACTCGATAGGTTTATAAGTCGCACCTTATATACAGGTAACTCTAAATGTCTAACTTGTTAGAGTGATTTAATATATGACCACTACATAATAAGTCACCTAATACGTAAGACGCGATTCGATAGGTTGATTGTTACAATTACGTAGTATTTGAAATAGTTACATTCTCATTTTTCATACATATAACTTTGGCATAATGGTAAGAACTTCAACCTTCGAGGCAAAGAACTAGAGATCAAGCATGCAAAGTGTCAAACATTGATATTATATGAGCTAATAAAAACAGCTGGAAAAAATGTTGATTTTTTTACGTATCGCCTCTTAACAAAAGCGACACAATAGATTAACCTATAGAGTCACCTCTTTCAATACAAGCAACATAATAGCTTAACATATAGAGTCACCTAACAACTAATAGCCAACTTATATAAAAGCTATCGACGAATCCTAAAGTTGGAATTTATTGTGTCGTTGGCTGTGGAGTCGCCTTTAGGCGACTCGTTAGGTCATTTACAAGGGACTCGATAGGAGCTTTTTGTAGCCGTGAATGTTACTTGCACACATGATTATGGTGGGGTTTATGTGAGTTTTGATGTTGAAGATATATGAAGTATGATATATATGATGGAGATTAACTAGTTGCTAATTAAAGAGGGTAAAGAATAGTGTGGCATACTCAAATGGGTGGTAAATTGCAAATAAAATCAAAAAATTGTGAGGTGGTTGTGGTTATGGTTGCATCATATGGCTGAACATGGTTAATGCCAATGGGAACGCAAAGATTATAGAGTTATGAAGCTGGTTAGTTTGTTGATACTTTAATTTAAAAAATATAAATGTATTTGTTGAATTGCTTATAATTAATGCATGATACTATTAACTTATTTTTTTAAGGGCCTATTCTCATCAGATAGTTCAGTTCAGCTCTAAAAAGTTCAGTTTAGTTCCTAATTTCTTTCTCTTATAAAATATTCATTTCAGCTCTAATAAGTTCAATTCAGGGTTCAGCTCATTTCAGTCAATGAGAACAAGCCCTAACACTTATTGGAATTGTAATTATACATTTTTGCATATAGTAGTAGTTTAGGTTCACACTCAAAGTTTAGCAAATATAAAAATGTTACCTTTAATGTAAATAGTCCACAAAGTTTCGAAGCTAGCAGATTAATCCTAAAGAAGTTTGACCACGGCATCTTGGAGAGTGAAAATTTAAAGCTGGAGGCCTAATATCACTATGCCAAAAGCTACACTTCAATTTAACCTTGAGATACTTAGTTTATGTACAAAATGTTGTAGAGGCCAAGAGTAAGTTTAAAAGCCACAAAGTTGGGCTGGCCCTCCACCAGCCCCCGGCTTCGCCCTTAATGCGGTATTAGTTGTTGGAATAAAGACGGGTTATAAAATCAGCAATGAAAAATTGCGTTGTGGTAGTCCATTTCCTGAAAACGGTATTCATCTATTTGTTCTCTAAGGTCAACACGTCGCTCTTCCCACAAATGCACTCTTGCGTGAGAGCTTGGAGTTGCATGGACTTATGTCTATAAAGAACAGAAGGAATGTGTGCCTTTTCAATTAACACATATACTCTATAAGTCTACATATATAGAATGATAAGGCATTAAGAACATACAAGATCTCTAAGAAATTGTAAATACCCGTAACTCCCAAATCAATGGGTTGAATAATAAGCAAAAATACTTAATGTAACGTCTTAACATCAAGTATAAATAATAGAGGCATAAAAGAAAATATTTAATTAAACCCATTAAATGCAATAAAGCGATTTTTTTTTTGAGAGAAATAAAGCAAAAGTTATAAGGAGTGGAAGAATAAAGATGATAACCAACGGTCAAAATGAACTATTATGTAGCGAGGCCGATCAAAGAACGAACATTGCCTTATCGATAAGGCAATGAATGTTTCCTTTAGGGTCTTAACGCACAACATTAGCTAAGCATGAAGCGATAAACACGAGATTACCTTTATATTATGTATCTTTAAAGGAAAATATTCAACAAATCTTCTTAAAAATGATATTTATGATTATTAGCACCAAACACATTTGATACTCGGTACAAAATATTCCATAAATTTCTCACATTATCTCTAAAAAATTACAAGTCTCTAAAGATAATTATTATATTTATTTTTATTGAACTAAAATAACATTACCTTCCAATCTCATTTCTTAGATGATAGAAAATACCAAACAATTCATCTTCAAATAGGAAATAATCACAATATATCCATTCTCTCTCTGATATTTTGTACGGAGTATCATTATTATTTTCTTATACCATCGCTTCATAATCTTTCTTAATTTAGATTGAGTACATTTAGGCGTATAGAGCCTATGTATTTTACATGCTTATAGGAAGGTATTTTGGGATTTGTAATTTTTTTCCCTCCTCATAATGGTACAGTGGTACATTTAATGCACCATTATGCATGTAGTGGTACATTTAATGCACCATTATGCATGTAGTGGTACTTTTTGCCATAAATTTTGTACCATAACTTTATCTCATGTTTCCATTATTTACTAAAATATCATCATATTTGTTACATTGGCAAAATAGGCCTTATGCGGCAATACTTCTCCATCTAGATTTTTATTGTAGGTTAAGGTTACCCTTACCATTTCCCCTCCAAGATTTTTGAAAAAATTTCACTTGAAATTTGAGCATATGATAGTCAAAAGGGTCATTATAAGTTCCCTACTTAAAAAAAAAAAAATTCACCCCCAAAATTTGAAAACCAAATCTACTCTTTCTGAACGATTTCCCTAGAAATTGTTTAAATCAAAATTAATTCCTAATTTGGGTCGTTTAAAAAACTTATTCCCTGAATAGTGTCCACGTAGGATCGGGTATTAGCTTTGTATTTTTTTTTGGGTTCGGTTTAAAACCGCAATTGGTGATAGCGGTTTTACATTTGCAAAACCGCAATTGTTGGCAACGATTTTATGTTCTTTCTGCAAAATTGTTTGAAGTTCTTGAGGTTGATGTTGAGATATTTCCCTAAAATTAAAACATGAAGTAAAAAAAAAAAGAATTCATAATTGTATGAAATTGCCCAAAAAATAGTGATATTAAATCGCAGCAATTTTAATGGCGTCCAAGCTCTCAACTTCATCCATGAATTCCGTCATCTTCTACTCTACTCAAGTTCAACATCATCTTCATCTTCAATTTCATCATAAGTCGGCTTTGGTTTCAACGTCTTTATACTCTTAATAAACTTGTGTTTCAAATGATTAAATCAAAACAAAATTACCCAAAAAATAGTGAGATTATATCAAAATAAAATCACCCAAAATTTTTAATTGTACGAAATTACTAAGAAAATCAATACAAAACTACAATTTTTTTTTGAAGACAATACAATTACAAATAAAAACTGGTGTTTTAGAGAGAGAAAGAAGAGTGAGAAGATCTAAGAAGAAAGAAAAGGTTTGAAATGAAAAAACAAAACAACAGTGAAACTTGAGGAGAGAGAAATAGGAAGAGTGGAAGACACTCGGACAGGGGGGAGATGTCAGATGCGGTAAAATACGTGTGTAAGAACTAGTTTGTATAACCGCTGTCATCGATTGCGATTTTACCCTTAAAAAAAAATACAAAGCTAATACTATACCCAATTGGAAATTAATTTAAAAAAAAAATACCGCTGTCATCGATTGCGATTTTACCCTTAAAAAAAAATACGTGTATAAGAAGTACGTGGACACTATTTAGGGAATAAGTTTTTTAAACGATGCAAATTGGAAATTAATTTTTATTTAAACAATTTCTAGGGAAATCGTTCTACTCTTTCTTTGTTCCTTGTTTTCTCTCTGTAAAATTTTTCCCCCTTTTTATAATTCTCTTCTCCCTCTCCCCACATTCTCCTGTCTTCTTCCTCAACGCAGGAGAGAGAGAGAGTAGAGAGTAGAGAGAGAAAGAAGAGAGAGAAAGTAATCGACGCAAACTCTCCTTCTTCTTCACTGTTACTCAATCACTACTTCAATAAGAGAGAGAGAGGAAAAGGGTTGAAGAAGAAGAGGAAAAAAGCCCTAGATCCTGTTAAGTTGATTTTCATCTGGGGTTTGAAAAACTCATGCTTTTGATTTTGTTTTCTCTCTCTCAAAAATTAATTAAAAACCCTTTATTTTTCAACTAATTGGGTGTTCAATTTGATGCCGAATGTGGGTTTTTAGCTGCTAAAAGCTTGGGAATTTGTCGATTTTTCTGGGGTTTTGATACTCGAATTGTAGAGAGAGAAACAATGGATGGGAGAAGAATATCGGCGAGCCCTAGGCCTTGCAGCGTTCGACGAGTCGTGGCGAAAAAGCGGCCGAGAGGTGGTGGTGTTGATGGGTTTGTAAATAGTGTTAGGAAGCTTCAGAGGAGAGAGATTTGCTCTAAACGTGATCGTTCTTTTAGTATGAGTGATGCTCAAGAACGATTCCGTAATATTAGTTTGCAGGTTAGGGTTTTCTCGCTGTTTTCCCCCAATTTTAGGGTATTTGGTATCTTATTTTGGTCTTGCATTTGTTTTCTTGCGTTTGATTTAAGCTTATCAGCATGATGAAACCCTAATTTTGTTTTGTTTTGTTTGTTTGAGGGTTGAAAACCTAAATTTGCAATTGGGTTTTCTTATATTACTTGATTTGCTGTGTTAGGGTTTGTGGAAAGTTGTGCTTGTATTTGTGGATTACATAATTTAACTGAGTTAGTTGAATTTAAACTTGGGTTTCAATGGAGGAGATTTGTATGGTTTTGAATTGGGGTTCGGAGTGTATGGTATTGTAGGATAGAATATGGTAGTGGTAAGATGAAATGTGAGAGTAAATCGTGTGAGGGATGAAGTATTGTTAGGGATTTACAGGTTTGAAGATCATGGTCGTTGTCCATGTATTTTTCGGTTAACTGTGTCCGATGTTGGATCTTTTATGGGAACGTTGATGTTCTACTCAATTGAATGATACAAATATGAGCTTGAGGAATGGTGGTAGCATGAGTAGGCAATGTATTTGAAAATTGTATGAGCTTTGGTGTGGATTATGATATGATTTGAGGATAAGAGGTGGAGTCATTGTGGATTTTGGTAGGAAAGCCCAAATTTAGCATTTTTCAGTGGTGTTTTAGAGAAAGGAGGACCTTTTTCTTAAAATGTTTTTAAGCTAAAAGGAAATAAGGAGTTTACTGGAAGTCTGGAATTGGTCGGGACATATTTCAGATGAAGGGAATGAATCACCTTTCTTATATGGATTTTCTCTTTCAATAACCTTGCTGAAAGCGGGAAAAAAGTGAGATATAATAGTAATTTTTTGGGTTGATTGGTTCATGATCAGTTGAAAGGGTTACATAATCATCAGTTGAGCAAAGTATTACATTCTTAATCAATATCCTAACAGATACTGCATGCAGCAGCTGGCTGCAGAGTAGTTGAATTACCTTATATGATCCCATCTCGTAAAGGTTGGAGGAGGAACATTTTTCTGGATACGAAATAATCACTTGTGGTTCATGTAGCCCAGTAGCCCACCCTACTTATGGGATTATTGATTGATCCCATCTCTCAATTGAGGGGAGTTATATTTATGATTCTTTCAAGATATGTAGTTTTCTTTTGCACCTACCACTTATTGTAATTGCTATCTTTCTACGTGATATATTTGCAGATTCAAGACACCAAATAGTGGAGAATAAAGTTTTCAAATGTGTTCTCAGCCTCTCTCTTGCTTTTTATTTCCTTCCCTTTCCTCTCTTTATCTATTCCGGGGGAGTATATTAAACTGTAGGAAGAGGGAATTGATGCTCGGAAGAGAAACAGGGGTGGGGGGTGGGTGGGAGTTTTTTTGTAAAAAAATGTAGTAGTTAAGAGTTCCTTTATTTCTGTTTTGCTTCGTAGTTGCTAGTTATATTTCCTCATTTCCTAAATTTGTTTAAAATTTTTGGAAACTTATGTTTTTGGCATTTCTTTTTTTCATTTCCATAGGAAGTGGGAATTGAATATGTTTAATTAGATTTTTTTTAATCTCTAGTTTCTTTGTTAAACTAGATTTCTTCTTTTCCTTCATTTTGTCCTTACATTCTTAGAAATCTTTGTTCCTTGTGCTTCTTGATTTTGATTTCCATTTACATGTTACATTGATGGTCATCAAAGTAATACGTGATACAGAGTGGATGGCTTGATTGGGCCTGAAATTTACCTCACGGTGTGAATCATTGCATTGGTATTTTGACAAAATCTACCTTTTAAGTTTCCTTGTTTTTGTGTAAGTGAAATGTAGGTTTAAGTATGATATATGTGACCTTTGAAATTTGAATTAGTTTTAGTTTGGATGGCATTTTACATGAGTCCACTATACAGTTGGTGCTCATCTGTATTGGAACTAAAAAGCAAATGCACATTATGTCCTTATGCTTTCCATTAAGTCTAAGTGTTTAACTGTGACTCTAAAGGTGATTGTTAAATTTTTTACTGGCTATGATAGCTTGCTTTTGCGTTTACAGTTTGCTTTAAGTGGAAGATAATTATGTCTTCCTTGCTGATTAATTTGAAGGTCTAAAGGTTTGGAAGCATTTAAGAAAAAGAATTTTTAAAGATTTTATCTAACATGGCCTGTAGTTATTACTCTGTATTACTGTATATGATGTTGAGGATATAGTTGATTACATGTGTACTTTGCCCTTGTTTTCATTGAGTGATAAGATGAGGGATGATGCCTTGAAATACCAGAGATAACCTGATAGTTAGAGTATAAGGTTGTAAGGAAAGAGGATAATGGAGTGGGAAGGGTGATATCTTTGACATTGCACCTCACTTGGAAATAAAAACTCTGTTCAATTTTCAGGAATATACTTCTGTGTTGAAAATTCAATATAATTTGGTGGTCATTTCACATTATATAGTTCGATCCATGTCCTCCGTTCTGAATGTCAATCAACTTTAATATCATCATAATTTTTTTCCTTCTTTATTTAAGAAAACAATTGTCCTAGGGTAGATACTGGACAATGCAATGGGTGGGTTAGCTGCCTTCATGATGAGAAGTACGGAGTATGCAGTTGTTGACAAGTAATGAAACAGTTCTATCAAGGTTCCTTTCATTTAAGAGTTCAGATCTTCTTGTTGATCTTCCATTCTGCTCTTCCTAGCTTTTGATTCATTAAGTTTTTTGTTTCTAAATCTATTTTGGCAAGTTTTTCTCTTGTTGATTTAGTTTGGCCACTTCTATTGGATTGCTAAATAAGTTAGTGAGACCAATTTTGCTCCTTGCTTTCAAATCTTAAATCTCTTAACTTGTTGGATTGGCTCAATCAGCTGGCCAGTTGCTGTCACCTTTTTGTTTATCGTTACCCGATGCTAAAAGTAGGATATGTATGCGTTGGGTAATGGTAAAGCAAAAGCACTCCATCTTAATCTTAACCATAGTCATGCGCCAATTTTAATTAAAAAAATCTTTGACTGTCTGTTGCTACTTACATAGAAAACAAAATTTATTACATGGGATTTTGTTAGAATCGTTACAATGTGTGGTATCCAGGTATCGAATATTCACAGCTTACATTTGTACATTATTAAATATATATAGTCGATTAGTGGTGGTCAAACATGTGTTGGAGACCGCCCAAAAAGCAAGCAAGTTTAAATCTATTAAAAATAATAAAATATCATTTCCCTGTATCTAAGCCTTTTTTGTTTTGCTACAGGAAGAGTATGACACGCATGATCCAAAAGGTCACTGTCCTACAATATTGCCTTTTCTCAGGAAGAGATCTAAAATTATTGAAATTGTTGCAGCGCATGACATTGTCTTTGCTCTTGCTCAGTCCGGTATCTGTGCAGCTTTTAGCCGAGGTCAGTGGCTGGAATCTGGTGGTCAACTTTCTGTAAATATTATTGGTCTATTGATTGAATAGTGTGCTTGATTGTTGGATTGGTCAATGATGGGTGCTTTTGATTGCAGAAACCAACCAGAGAATATGTTTTCTGAATGTCAGCCCAGATGAAGTTATAAGAAGCTTATTCTACAACAAAAATAATGATTCTCTTATCACAGTTTCAGTATACGCATCTGACAATTTCAGTTCCTTGAAATGCAGAACGACTAGGATTGAGTGCGTAAACTTTAATCTTTTCAGATCTCTTTTGATTTATGAGTTTCTGCGAGGTGTTAAAATAGTTATAACCAAGGCAAAAAAAAACTATAGAGTTACCTTCCTTTCTCTTTTCCTGGTTTAGTTTAGTAGTTTGTCTATCAACAAGCTCTCCCATTCGATCATGATAAATTGTTTGTTAAAATTGTCCAGATATATAAAGAGAGGAAAACCAGATGCTGGGTTTGCTCTTTTTGAGTCTGAGTCGCTAAAGTGGCCTGGATTTGTGGAGTTTGATGATGTAAATGGAAAGGTCCTCACATATTCTGCTCAGGATAGGTAACTTTTGATGATTGGGTTTTTAATATTTTATGGTTGAATTTGATCATTCTTGCCCTTGTGTTCATTGTGAATCATAGACTGATATATGTTAAACATTTTCAGTGTTTACAAGGTTTTTGACTTGAAGAACTATACTATGCTGTATTCCATTTCTGACAAAAATGTTCAAGAGATTAAGATTAGGTAATCTTTCCTTCTTGCAATGATAATTTTTCTCTTATGTGAATCTTTCTGGCTTGATAACCATAATTTGACAATATGTTTGTAATTTATTGATCTGTGATCCTTATTATTAATTAATCTATCAAGTATTAGTTTTTTGCTTTTTTGCCAGCGAGTTTCATATTTAGTTTTATTCTTTGGCTGCTGAAAAGAGTAAAATGAAAAGTGGTTGCAACTCCCTTTTTATGCTTGACTGAAGTTGGTGAACATAGAATCAAGTTTATTATAGAGTAAAATGTGAATTAGTTAAGGCTGCATTCATCTATTTGTGATTATGATAATGCTTTTGGCAAAAGATGATTATAGTACATTGGCTTAATTTATATCTTATCAATCAATTTAATCCTGCTCTCTAAGGTGAATTAAAGCAATTGCTGTTAAAGCATATTAAAGTCTTGATTTCCCTCTCATGTTATATGTTTTATTGCTTGTCAATGTGAATGTTGTTGGATTTATTATGTTTCAGCATGTTGATTTCCTTCTGCTTATGTAGCTGACATGCTTTGCTCGTCTTCTTGTATGCATTGATCTTCACGTGTCCTTTCTGTTCCTATAAACAGCCCAGGGATCATGCTACTGATATTTACCAAAAATACCAGCCATGTTCCGTTGAAAATACTGTCCATTGAGGATGGTACTGTTCTGAAATCATTTAATCATCTGATTCATCGTAATAAAAAGGTGGACTTCATCGAACAATTCAATGAAAGCAATTGCTGTTAAAGCATATTAAAGTCTTGATTTCCCTCTCATGTTATATGTTTTATTGCTTGTCAATGTGAATGTTGTTGGATTTATTATGTTTCAGCATGTTGATTTCCTTCTGCTTATGTAGCTGACATGCTTTGCTCGTCTTCTTGTATGCATTGATCTTCACGTGTCCTTTCTGTTCCTATAAACAGCCCAGGGATCATGCTACTGATATTTACCAAAAATACCAGCCATGTTCCGTTGAAAATACTGTCCATTGAGGATGGTACTGTTCTGAAATCATTTAATCATCTGATTCATCGTAATAAAAAGGTGGACTTCATCGAACAATTCAATGAAAAGCTTCTTGTCAAGCAGGAAAATGAGAATCTTCAGATTCTTGATGTAAAAATCTCTGACTTGTTTTTTTTTTATTTATTTTTATTTTTTTTATTTTTAAGTAATATTCTCTTATATAGAAACAATATTATTTATGTCTAATGGTATGCTGCCACTGTTTGCAGGTACGGAACTCTGAGTTAACTGAAGTCAGTAAAACCGACTTTATGACCCCATCTGCTTTTATATTTCTGTACGAGAACCAGTTATTCTTGACATTTAGGAATAGAACCGTTGCTGTGTGGAACTTCCGTGGTGAGCTTGTCACTTCCTTTGAGGACCACCTCTTGTGGCATCCTGACTGCAATACAAACAACATATATATCACAAGTGACCAAGATCTTATTATTTCCTACTGCAAGGCAGATTCTGATGATCCCTTGTCAGAAGGAAATGGTAAAACCTCTAAATCTTCTTCTGATGCTTTTGGTTTATACAGTATTGAAATTTTTTAGAATTGAGAAATTGACAGCGCATTATACTTTTCGTGAAACATGATAGACAATGAACTTGATTATTGCCTGTACATGTTGAGTGTTTTTGGATAATTGTTGGCAAGTATTATTCATTGGTTGCTCGCACTGCTCTCATAGGAAGATCCACATTTTTCTTCGGGAATGCCTATTCCTGTGATGTCTTAGACTAGTGTGCTAAAATTATCTTTTGAAATTTTCAGATTTCTTTATGCTCTAACCATAATATGTCTTGCAGCTGGTTCTATTAATGTGAGTAATATCTTGACCGGAAAATGCCTTGCAAAAATAAGAGCAGATAACTGCTCAAATTTGGAAGATTATTGTAGTAGCAGTAGTAGTGGTAGCTCTTCAAAGAAACGAGTAAAAGCTTCAAGGATAAGGAGTACTCCCGCAGAGGCTTTGGAAGACATCACAGCTCTCTTCTATGATGAAGAGCGCAATGAGATATATACTGGAAACAGGCACGGCCTTGTACATGTATGGTCCAACTGAGGGTTGTATCTTCTTATCATCTCCGCCTTCCAAAATTGAAGGCCGTTCTTTGGGAACCCGAGTCTTGTGTCATTTTAATGTTTCCCTGGACTTGTATTATTAATTGTCTGTAACAATGCTTCAGCTTTTATTTCTTTTTTTTTTTTTGGTCTTTTGAGTGCCCCTACTTGTGCTTCTGCTTTCACTATTTACTTATTTAGTGATACTGCTGAAGCGTGAGGGTTCAAAGATGTAAACCCGTCTAATCTACTTGTAGTTATTGGTGAGTTGTTTCTAATGAAGTTCGAGTAATTGGAAGTGAGTTGCCATCTTTGAAGTACTAATGGTAGAGGCTTGTCTTTGTTCTACACAATTCTCTCTTTGTTCTGAGGCGATACTAAGATTCAGATTAGAAGTCTCC
Source organism: Chenopodium quinoa (assembly GCF_001683475.1). Classification (NCBI taxonomy): domain Eukaryota; kingdom Viridiplantae; phylum Streptophyta; class Magnoliopsida; order Caryophyllales; family Amaranthaceae; genus Chenopodium; species Chenopodium quinoa. Next base: position 321,928 of record NW_018742455.1, read on the forward strand.
TCAAAAAAAAAAAAAAAAAAAAAAAAGATTCAGATTAGAAGTAATTGTGCTTTAGTGTGTCTAACTGTACTCACAGGCTCACAACCTATCCCCTAAAATATATTTTAATTATTCGGTAAGGGTGGATTAAGCTATCCTAATCACAATTTAAAAATTAAATTAACTTCAATTGTATAACCATAAAAACTCTCTTTTGCTTCCATGTTTTGTAAAACATGGTTAAAGAAGAGTGCGAGTAGAGCACTTAGACTATTCAAAAAAAAGAAAAAAAAGTAGAGTATCTAGAAGTACAAACATTACAATAATAAAAGAACGGAAGAAGTATACAAGGGTATTGGTGACATGATTGAAGTCTATAGTGTCATTGGACGAAGAATCAATGATCATGTGTTCATATGCGTGCACCATGACACCATGTCCATGTTTTCAGTGAGTTGTTTTCATTACATTTTAAGAACATGAAATGTATGTAAATAAAATGGCTACAACTCTTTTTCTTTAATTGGATGATACGTGTAAAAGAACACAATTCAATTTTATAGTCTTTGAATGTGTTTAAAAGATTTTAAGAGCAACTATACGAACATAGTACTACGTACTTGTTACTTCGTATCAAAGAATAAAAAAAGGAATATAGTATGTACTTCAGTTGTAAATCTAAGTACTACGTATATCCTTTTCATTTCTAAATACTTGTAACAATGTCTACATGTAATTTTAGGAAGGCTTGTTTTACATGAAAATGGAGAAATTAACGTGCAAGTGAAATTAATGTTGATACTTATGACTTGTGTAGTAGATATACTGTTTTCTATTCATCATGTGTGAGTTGCCCCTGAGGATTAGGGGTAGCGCCCGAGTGTAATTTCACCATTGGCTCAGGTTATCCATGAATCGATTACCATGCACCATTAAAATTCCTACGAATCACTTTCTTTTTATTTCATGTGATGTGAGACCCTCCACCAACTCTTTAGCATTCTATTAATATTTTTTTTTTTTTTTTTTCACTATCTACCAAAAATAACAAGTACGCTATTATCTACTTGCGCGTCCTAGCCTAAAATGACAATAATTTGAGGGAGAACAATTCTTGTTGCTCATACACTACAAACTTTTTTATGAGAGTAAACATAAACATACAGAAAATCCAGTTCAAAGCATCAGAAAGTATATATGAACATACTAGATTCAATTCCAATTCAATGGTTTATTATGTAAAGTTTTCTTCATTCGACGAGGCTGTTAATATGGTGCGTACATATCATTATAACAATGAGAATACACAGGACAGAAGAACAGAGGAAATACAGTTAAAATGGTATAGTACATGATTAGAATGACATAAGATAGTTGGTGAGATTTTCCAAGGATTTGTAAGAGGAGCCTCCTTTTATTACTGAAAGAGTTGCTTTTTCTTTCAGAGCTCTGACTCTACTTCTCATTGCTTGACCATCTTCTTCCACCATCAGTTTTCTGACTGCTTTCGCGATTTCACCCCTTTGAATCCCCTTGTCCAGCTCCATTCCGATCCTCCAATTGTCGCATACGTGCCTCGTGTTTATATCTTGATCAGCAAAGAAGGGCAGGCAAAGCATTGGTACACCTTCACTAATGCTTTCCATGATCGAGTTCCATCCACAATGTGTCAAGAAACCACCTACTGCAGGATGGGCTAAAAATTGTTGTTGAGGTGCCCAGTTGACTATATTACCCCTTTGACATATTGTGTCTGAGTAATCCTCTGGCAAGGGGAGTGGATCAGTCTCATTTGATCCCTCAATCGAGCCACGACGAACAACCCACAGGCTAACTCTACAAAATCGGCTTTAGTCACTTGTACCATGCTCCCAAAACTAACATAGAGGACTGACTTAGGGGGTTGTGTGTCTAGCCATGAAATGGATGTATGGTCTTGTGTCCATATGCTTGCTTGATGAAAACTCGGTGAGTTTTTGTGTATTGGACCAAGTGTAAAGATAGGGATGGGAAGGGCTTGGTGAACTCTTGTTATGTAAAAATGTTCAAGTTCGTCGAAAGTGTTGCAGATGATTCCTTGGAGTATTCTCCATTTCTCTAATTATATCAACCAAGAGGTTATGTTTTGATTCTTGAGGTAGGTCTTTCACTTTGAGAGGGGGAAGCTCTGGTACTAGCTCATCTGACTTGGACTCTGAATCATATTTTTTGTGTGTGAGATAGACTTGGATAAATAATGAAAGAAAAGAAATGTAATAAGGATTTCATTTGCTAGTTGTTAGTGCATTGGATTTCAATAAAGTACAAATTGCATTGACATGTAAAAATTCCAAGTAATGATGCATTTACATGAGCAACTGTTTCAAAGCAGTTTAGTAAAGTACATCGACACGTGTGTGGCCAGGGTGTTGCCCTGGGTTGTTCGTTATCATATTATAGTATTTACACGTGTTGGATAGGTAAGTTTGGACATATTATTTTTGTTTCTATATTGATTATTTGAAAGCCTTTAGTTATTTTAGCTTGGCTTTTGTCCTGTTTCATAATTTTGTAAGTTTAAATTTGATCTTTCTCATATTATCTCGAATGATTCCTTAACAGATACAAAGTACTATAATAAACGAAAGATTACGTTGGTATGTATGGATATATAGTGAAAGATTACGTTTGTAACGAGTAGAATTTGAAATAGAATATTGCCAAGGTTAGTACCTTGGAGAGGGTAGTAGCCCTTTTCTCGTAGAAACGGCAGTGAATGATAAACATAAAAACTAGACATGCTAGCACACCTGAGCACAATCCTGGGAAGGCCGAAGCTAGTGGCAACAGACTTTGTGAATGACCACATAGGATCTGTAATAAGGCAAGCGACGTGGTCCTTGCTCAAAATCCGGGATATGCAATTTCTGAATGGTTCTGAGCAGTTTGTGTTTAGGGTGGCTAGGATGGTGGTGTGATTACATGGTCCGAAAGTGGCGTTATCAGGCAAGCCATCATCGTCAAGGAGGTGGAACGTGAAGTGTGGGAATAGAGTAGGATCAAGAGCCCTATATTTAGTTTGGATGATGGTTATTGCGAAACCTTTTACGTGGAGTAGAGTGGCTAGATGGAACATCGGTGCAACATGGCTTTGCAAGGGTAGAGGGAATAAGACTAATCTTACCCCCCTCTGTGTTGTTCCCTGTTTCGGAACTTTGGGTATTATCTGAGACATTAGGTCAGATCAAAAGTTGGTAGCTCTGTAATATACCAAGAAATGGTTACGGTTATTTATAGAAGATTCAGAATTCTAAACTTTGGTAGCAACGTCTGATGGATTTATCTTAGAAGTTTTGGCAGTTGGAATTATCAATTATATTTGAAAGAAGCCAAATGCAGAAGAATCCATGCATGTATTGTAGCACTAATAAAACAAAACATGTGAATTTATTCATGGGATTGAACAGCTGTTTTTTTTTTTTTTTTTTTTTTTTTAGTTTTCAAAATTCTGCATTTCATCAGCTTCTCCCCTGCCATGCACTGGTCGTCTGATCCCTTGATTTGGAACTTGTGTAAAAAAACATGTTTTTCCAAGTTTGAATTTGAATTTACTTTTATATTTTTCTGCAAAAATATCCCTCATTCTCCCTGCAGCTATCACCTCTTTCTCTTCCCGAATTCGGCCAAAACAAGGGGCATATATGAGTTTCAGATAGCAATATCAGCAAACATACCAGAATTCCGGTTCAAAATAACAGAAAGTATATATGAACATACTAAATTCTAATTCCATGGTTGTGTAAAGTTTTCTTCATTTAGCAAGGCCATTAAAATGGTGTGTATTGTGTAATATGGTTAATATAGCACTGTGAGCTTTGACATTTACATAAGACAGAAAAAACAGAACTGCCCATCACTGCAGTCATTTCTAATTTATGTCTACTTTCATCGTGATTTCTTAGATAATGGTAATTTCTTAGCAGCAGCTTCAAATCCCTTGTCAACCATAACATCCCGATAGTATAATGCCATCGATAAGTTATTCTTGTGAATAAATGTTCTAACAATATTATCATAGGTTTCACTATTGGGATAGCAGCCTTTTTCCTCCATTTCAGTCAGTAACTGAATTGCTTCACTCATAAGCCCTTTCTTGCAGAAGGCATTGATCATTATATTGAACGTTTTAACATCAGCATCCAAACCCTTGACTGCAAGATCAGATAACAACTTCGACATATCATCATACCGTTCGGCCTTACACAAGCTGTCAAGTAGGATATTGTAGATGGTGATATCAGGCTGAACACCCTTTCTTTCCATACCTTTCAACATTCCCATTGCCACATCAGTACTATCACTTTTGCATAAGCCATCAAACAACGAAGCATAGGTGACAACATTTGGAGGAATGCCACGATCTTGCATTTTACAGAAAAAATTACGAGCAATCCTGAGTTTTTTCGCTTTACACAGGCCATTGATAAGAGTGGTATAGGCAACAACATCAGGTTTTATCCCTCTCTTATAAAACTCTTGGAATAAGCTGCGGGCCTTCTCAATTTTTCCAATCTTGGAATAACCTTTAATCATAGTGCTCAAAATGACAAGATCAGGCTCACAACCATTTTGAGCCATGAGATCAAGTAGCTTCTCGGCATCTCTCATCTTGAAACGTGAACAATATCCATGAAGTAATGCACTGTAAGTAACAATATCTGGAGCCTTATCTCTCTCAATCATGTACTGCAAAACCGCTTCTGCTTCAAATAAACACCCATCTTTACAAAACATGTCAACCAGCGTAGTAAAGGTCTGAACATCCGGCCCTATGTTGCTATCTAATAACTCATCCAACATACGCTTAGCCTCTTTCCGAGAGCCAGACTTATAGATGGCTTGAACCAAGGTGGCATACGTGACACCATCAGGACTAATACCTTCACTTTTCATATCAGCAAACAAATCCAATGCCTCGTTTAACAACCCGTCCTTACAAAGAGACTCGATAATGGTGGTGTACATAAACTCACACGGCTTAAAAGGACCCGAATGCATTCTACTAAGCAACTTAATAGCACCCACTTTTCGGTCCATCCTACAAAGCCCTTTAACCAAAGCAGCATATGTAGCCATACTAGGTTGAAACCCTTGATTAACAGTCTTATCCAACAATTTATTAGCTAAAGACAACTTATCACCAAGAACAAACCCATTAATCAAAGTATTATATGTAACACAATTAGGGTTATATCCAAGCTTAAGGCATTTACCCATAAGAGAAAACCCGAAATCGACACAACCTAAATTACAATAACAATTAGCAAGAATACCCAATGAATGTCTATCGGGCTGAATACCCAACAACTCAAGCTCCCTGAAGAGAGCGATAATGGTGGAATGAGGTTGCAGACGTTTCAATTTAGACATTGCAGTGAATAATTGACAGAAATCAATGATTGAAGGAAGAGGGTGAACAGAAATCATTTGACGAAAGAGGGAAAGGGGGATATTCATGTCGGAAAACCCTAATTTACATTGGTCTCTTACATGATTGATAAATAATTGACGATCAACAAAAGTATCGATTTCATTTGCACAATTTGAGTAATTTCGTAAACGAAACTGAAATTGAAATTGAAATTGAAATACAGAGTATATGATGGAAGATTGGGGATTTGCAGAACGAAGAAGATGATGAAGAGAAAATTACCAGTAAGTCGACGCATTTTTGCTGTTTTTTCTGTTTTCCTGTCACTCTTTGCTCAGCTATTGCGCAAACTGCTGCATAATGATTTAATTGATTTAAGTGAGTGCACACCGTGGTTGCAACGAAAGGGGCTATGAGCTACGATCGGATATCCGACCCGAAAAATAGACTACAAAAGCATTGAATATTAACATTGGATATGGAGTACTCGTATTGCATTACAATTAAGTTATTAAACTGATATAAACTGATTTGCACGAGTTAGATTGAGCTAAGAGTTATGGTAAGGGGAATATTTGGCGAATACAGAGTATTTAGTTTTTTGCTCGAGTTTAGATTTTTGGCTTTTTAGTTTGGTTACAACCCAAAAACGTATTTGATTGTTGGTTTTTTTCGTTAATTTTTCAGCCAAAAGCAAAAAGCCAATACAGCTGATTTTTCCACATTGTTGTAGACAACTAGCTTAAACAAACAATTAAAAAGTCAATCATACAAGCATACAAGATACAACTAATAATTCGTTGGCCAATCGCCAAACAAATACTTTTAACTGGTCAAACAAATCAGTCAATCGCCAATTCCAAACAATCCCAAGAAAGTAAAGAAAATACTTTGTAGCAACAAAGCTCGAACCACACATCAAGTTTGAATACAAGTGAAACGAGCCGAGTTTGAATTTTTTTTTTTCTCTGATTCAAAAGGTTTGGGATTTTCCTTACCATTGAAAAAAGTCCAATCTTGCGTGCTCTATTATTACCCAATCACAAGACCCCTTACATATATAAGAAGACTGATTTGAAAAATCGTGGAAAAATAAAAACAATACACCAAAATTTGATCATCGAAACAAAACCAAGAAAAAAAAACTTTCAAAAAATCTTTACTTTACTAATTAAAAACACAAATCGAATTTGCCATATATCCTCCATTTTTACCTTTCTCTATAATCAATACGAATTATTGATTAACTACCATACAATTAGCTAATTTATTCAAGCAATTTTGTGAATTTTAATAACTTATACATAACCCATATATAGAACGGGTTTAAAAACTACTTGTTTAAGGTTCGTTTGACATCATTGTAGTTTTCTGTTTTTGGTTTTATGTTTTCCAAAATCATATGATACATGTCATATAATTAATAAAAAATTAGTCAAATTTATTAAAAACTCATATTAATTTTGAAAATTGATAATAGAAAAGTGAAAAAACCTTTTTCTTGTTTCCATGTTTTAGTTTTTTGTTTAAAAAAAAACAAAAAACAAAAAAAACAACAAAAAAAATGCCGAGTAAATACAAATTGAAGGTACTAACGTTTGCCAAAAGTTGCAGATAAGGTACTAACGTTTCAAAAGTTGCAGATAGAGTACTCACCACATAATTGACCTTCTACAACAGGTTAACCAAACAAAAAAAAAGGAAAATTAAAATTCTAACATTAATAAAGAGGGGACTAAAGTTTGCCATTGTTCAAGAAATCTATCAGTTAAATTATAGCTGGTACAACTCCAAAAAAACTGACTTCCATATATACTCATCTCCATAGCCATCATCTCCACCTTGCATCTATTGAAAAAAAAAATATCAGAAGAAGCAATTACAAAAATTACAGGAAATACAAAGTGGTCTTAATTCATGTCTTCTCCTTAATTAATTAATGTACAACTAAACATGGTCTTAATTCATCCATATTTTCTGCCACAATAAGCACTCTCTTAATAAGCATATCATAGCATTTTATTCATGATAAAATAAGTGCATAATAATAACAACACAGCAAAAGAAGTGGCTTCATTCATACATATACATTTGTTCCATTACAAAATGGCTATACAAGCCAAGCCATCCATTTCAACCTAAGCATTGTCATGGTAGTGACAAATCCCAAAAGATCATAAATGATTTGTCACTTTAACAACAAAAACATACTTAACCATGACAATGCACTCCTACAATTCACATCTTAAAACTTATAAAAAATAAAAATAAGAACAAGCTTAAATCTAGCAGCTCTTAACCCCAAAAACCATTTAGTTGCACATACCCCCCACCCAACCTAACAACAACAACCTACACATCCTCCTTGAAGAGCAGAGGAAAGCCATCAAAATAGACTGTCATGTCAATGTTGATCCAGGCACGAAAGTCACGGCCATCATTATTGTAAATGAGGTCGTTGAGGATCTACTCATTGACAGAGGCCCTGGGACCGAAAAAGGGTTGGAGTCGGGCTAGGTGGCGGGTCTTCCACCACAGACGCCATTTCCTGCAGCCCTTCTTCACATTATCCCGACTACCCCAGTGCAGCTTGGAGAAGACTTGGACCACAAGCAAATCGGGGTTGCTGAAAATTGGGTGAGCATCGGAAAGAGCGTCCATACCTAGGTAAATTAATGGAGTTAGATCAGACAAGGTATTTTCCATGGAAAAAACTACTCTATTTCAGTTAGCCAAAACCCTAGAAATAATTCTCAAGAAATTCTACCCTACAACAACACAATTCAATTTTGATAATCACCCACAACAACAGAATTACGCAAACAAAATACAAGATCATGATAACTAAAACAAGTAAAATTACTTTCAAACAAAATTCGCCAAAAAAAAAAAAAAAAAAAAACGGAACAAGCATACAACACCATTAATGGCGAAATTAAGAAGGTGAAGACAAAAAAAGGGAATATACCTTGAGTAGATTGAAGCTCAACCAACTTTGCTTTCTTGCAGGAAGATTGACAAGCACACTCCCACATTAATGGCGATTTTCTTGAAGAGGAAGTATGAGTTTTTTTTTTGGAATGCTCTGGTTTCTGAAAATGGAAGTGATGAGGAAGCCAATGGGGTGAAAGAGTGAATAAAAAGGCATTAACCTTTCCAAAAATCGCGCCATTGTCAGTGTAATGATGGCTTTTCACTTCCCAAAGTGCAGCTGAGTGGACAATTAAGCTTTTTTTTTTTAATTTTTTTAAAGGGAAATAGGAAGTAATCGGTTATAAGCAATTGCAATCGAATTGTTAACTTGAAATAGTGGGTTCAGTACCTTCTTTGCAACTTTTAAAACGTTAGTACTCTCTTTGCAACTTTTGACAAACGTTAGTACCTTCAATTATATATTACTCAAAAAATTCCCTTAATTGTTGACTTGTTGTAAGATAAATAACGAAGCCAAATTGCTCACACGTGGCATACAATTTTTATTATATTTTCCTTTTTATCTGTGAACCTGGTTGGACTTTTCATTTATCCGATTTTAGGATTTTTCCTCGTCAAATTACCGGCATTTTCCAAAAAGCACAACACCAAAATCCATTGATGTTCATGGCCAAATTAATATCCAAGAAAACATATTAAACCTTTAATTAAGTAATCTTAATCAACAAATTATGTCATCTCTCAGTCAATCTTCATGGTTTTGTTCTCTTCACTCTACCAAAACCTTTCAACCCACCAAAAAATCCAATCTTTTTTATCCCACAAACCCCAAATTTATCAATTTTAAACCCTTTAAAGTCTCTTCTATTATTGTTAGAAATTCAAAAGATGAATTGAATGAGCCAGAAGAAGAAAGCTTAGAAGAATCTGTACCAGACAGAGTTAAACTTGCACATGAGAGAGCTAGAGAGTATAAGAAATCATTGCAATTGGGTAAAAATCAAGAAATTACAAAATACCCAGTTGCTAAATCTAATGGAATTGTAAGTGAAAATGATGGGTTTCAGCTGAACAAAACCAATGTTGAAGAAGATGAGATTTTGTCAGGTAAAATGGTTTTTTTTTTTCTTTCAAAAATATATGTTGTGGATTAGTATATAATTGGCATGTTATGGTGTGTAGAATGTGGCAGTGATGTAGACGAGATTTGATCGCATTTCTTGTGTAAATGTGTACCACCCCGTAACACTTTACTACAATTCTAAGAGAGCAAGGTAAAAAAAAAAAATTGAAAATACCTAAGTCTCACTAAAGTTTAGGTTATGATTGTTTAAACGTATATGATAATTGTGGTCTTGAAAAGTACAATAAAATACTTACTTTGCTTCATTTAGTTGCAACGTTTCTATATCTTGTTTGATTAGTCTTAACTTTAATTTTCAAACTTGTTTCTTATTGATAATTTTTGTCCATGATTATACGGAATAATCAAATTTGGTTCATGTAGGTTACCCCACTTATGGGATTAAGGCTTTGATTGATTGATTGTTTATTATTGATAATTTGATATATTAACCGTTGGTAGTATGTAGAGACAAGCCTGAAAATAAAAACATTGCAACTATATATAAACAGAGGAATTACTATTTTGGGGTGGTTGTGATGTGTTTTTAAAAAGTTATGGTTGATTGATGATATTGTGAAACTGTCTGAGATTGAAATTCAATGATAATATAAGGTCCGATTTCAGAGGAGGGGGATGGTGGAGAAAAGGAGATTCCTGAAGCTGTTAGGAGGGCGATGGAGAAGGCGAAAGAGTACCAAAAAAACAAAGGAGTAGTGAGCAATGGCAGAACCAATGTGGAGAGTGAAATTTTACCAGGTAGTATGAGTGTTATTAACAGTTTGTTTGAGATTTTGCAACAATTGTGATTGTTTATTTGCTAAAGAAATTGGCTTGTGTTTCAGACTACGTAGATGGCAGAAGGGAAGTGGTCCCTAATGCTGTCAGACTTGCAACGGAGAATGCTGAAGAGTATGATAAGAATAAGGGAAAGTTGGGTGATGATAAGAGTAATGAGGAGATTGAGCAGTCGCGTGGTAATGCTTAGAGTTGTTTATGTTTTGTTTCCAAACTTTGAGGCTCCCAATTTGTTTGAGTTAAGAACTTATGTTTGGTAATGGTCTAATGGATGTTCAGGTGATGAAGAAGGTGGGGATAAGGAAGTTCCAGAAGCAGTTAGGATTGCAATGGCGAAAGCCAAAGAGTATAAGAAGAACAAAGGAACCATTGATAGTAGCACTATGGAAAGTTCAAAACAGACAGGTATACTAAAGGTTATAATTTCAAATAGTAGATATATTTGCTATAAAGTATTGTTGATGGGTTTAAATGGGGGCTGGAATTCGTGAAAGAATTTGTAAGTTAATGGTATGGTCTTGTGTAATTGATTCCTTCATGGGATGATTTGTTTGTAGGATTGGAGGGAGGAAGTGCTAGTAATTTGGGGAATAGAAGTATTGAACCAAACTCAGAAAATAAGGGCGACCTTAAAATTTCTAATATTGATTTCGTCGGCTTGAATTTTGCGGACAAGAAGAAAAGCAGGGGACTGCCAGCTGGTCTGATCCCAGTTGCAGACCCTTTTCCAATTGATGAGTTGCCTGAGGTGGAAATTCTTGTTGGTGATTCCAGCCAATTCGGAAATGTGACGTCTTCAGAATCTAAGACGTCCTCACAAGAAGAAAACACTGATCTTTATAAGCCAAAGGTTACTACATGGGGTGTGTTTCCCAGACCAAACAACATTTCCAAAACGGTATGATGTTTATAGCAATGTCTTGTAATGTTTTGTTCATAATTAGAGAAGTTGAAATAAATATCAAGGAGGAGAAGTTTGGGCCACCCTACAAGTCCCAAGGAGGTTCTATCCCAAAAGCAATTGGTAATGGGAGTAGTAAATCCTTAGGCTTATAAACCGGTTAATACATCCCTTCTTCTTCAATGCGGATACTAATCACTTGTTCTTAACATGTGGTTTAATAGATTTATACCCCTTATTTTTGTGTATAAGGAGTGAAATATGATCAGAATTAAGGATTCTTTTTAAGGAATAATGTTAAAATCTTATTGAATTTTATTCCTCTATCTTGCCATTAGTTAAGTCTTTTCTTGAATTCTTAGTTAAGGTCACAATAAGGGTAACTTGGCCACGTGGGATGGTTTCACTCATTGAATGTAGACATTTTCTTATTCCATCTGTTCCTAAGATATTGTCCACCATTCTATATTGGTTTGTCCCATTTTGTTGTCCACTTTGATTGATGAATGCAATTTATTTAATCTACTGTCTCTATTACACCATAATACCATATTGTTCTTTAAATCCCACTTTGATTGTTGAAGGGAGGATTTTTACTTATTCCTAGATCCTAAGTCTCCTTTTGCAAGAAAACACTTGTTAATTACATTACGACTATGCATACCATCCTATTGATGCATATGTGTATATGTTTCTGTTTCTTTTTATTTTTTAGCATTCACCACAGATCTCTCTGTTGGATGGTTGCTTTTTATTTTTGTCATTGAATTCTCTGTTATCTCTGATGGTAGTATCCTTTACATGCCTTCACCATGGAATATGTTTGTTTAATACATGTTTTCTGATTTTTTTTTTTTTTTTTTGGTTGGTTCAGTAAGAATGTAGTTCATTTATGTTTTTACAGTTTGGTGGTGGTAGAACTATTCAGCCTGGAGAAGAACTTGAAACTCCGGAGGAAAGAGCTGCCAAAGAAGCTCGCTCCAGGGAGTTAATTGCTGCTTACAAGCGTAAAATGGGCTTAAATATGGATCCCAAGCTAAAAGCGGAATGTGAGAAGGTATGCTTAGTGATAAATATAGATCCCAAGTTACAGAAAGTCTTCTTTAGCATGAGTATAACAAGCTAGTTGTACTTGGTTTTTCCATCACTTCTTTAGTCATGCACAAATATTATACTCCGTATTATTTTTACCAATCATATTTTTGGAAATTGATATAGTATCTAATGCTAGGACTTCAAAGGAAAAATCCTCCTTTGAAAGGTATTAGTAACCTTGTTCTGTTGTACTACATTCATAGGCTTTACCCCTCACACACCTACCTCAATCTCATCATGCTAGAAGTGCTTCCACCACTTATCCCAACCTAGCCATTCTACAACCACTGTCTTGCTTACCTAACCCAGCCGCTGCCATCGTCACACCCTCTTGTACCCCCCCCCCCCAATTTTTTTCTGCTGTTGTGCTCTCACGATGGCTATTCCAATTTACCATCCCCCAGCACCTGTTCATCTTCACGATGGCTACTCCCACCTACTTCTTGATCATACAAGAGACCTCAGAGCTTTCATTGATGCAATAAATAACCAAAATATAGCTCACAATTTTCATGACAACCATATTCCAGTTCCCCACTAAAGAAACAGTTTACAAATAATTAATGCAATTGTAGCAGACTATAGTAATTGATACTAAAACAACAAATTCAACATCTCAATAATAAATAATAATGAGAAGCTAGAAAAACAAAAGTACTTAGAAGATGAAAATGGTTTAATTATAAGTAACAAATAAATAAAAGAGTTTAAGAGTACCCCAAAATGCAGCAACTATTGAAGCCTAGAAAAAGGAAAAACTTAGTTGGGAGTCACCAGAAGAAAATTGTAAGAGACAAGTCTGCAAAACATTAGCTGAAGTCATCAAGTCAATGGCGTGAAAATGATTGATTCACTGACAAAGAACAAAGACAAGAGGAAGCTAACACCAGAAGATTAAGTGAGAAGAAGTTTGAGAAACATTTTTGTATTATTTAAAAAATGTACTGTGTTGAAAATTAACACCACCAATGAACATGGAGGTTGTGAAAATTTGACACGATGATAGTTGAATTATGAGGGTAAACTTGAAAATTACATAAAAAAAAAAAAAAAACACTTATTGAAACGTGGAAACATCCCCAAAATTGTATACGTTGCAAGAATTGAGAAATGCAGAAAGCTATTTGTGCAGTAGGCTGTAGCTTTGTAACATCATGTGGAAATGATTATAACTGATTTGGCATCTTGAATGAATGAGGAAGTCTTCTGATTGTGGTTCATGTCAATCATGTAATTTCTTTCTGTTGTTTTTTTCTTTTGCCAAGCTGGCTTTATTAAAGAATGACAGTGATTTTTTTCCCCTATACTCTAATTCAATGATATAGTCTTTTAGGCATTGAAAGATGGAGACTCCTTGATGGATGTAGGAAGGCTGAAGGATGCTTTACCATACTATCAAATAGTTATTGATAAGCTGCCTTTCCAGGTACATTTTAATATATACGCAATATATGTATATATCATTTCATCCATTCTGGTTATTCCTTCATCTCTGGGGGTTTGGTTTATGCCTAATTACTAAAGTATAGAGTCACTATTTGGATGTAATTGGGATTTTTTTTAGTTTGCCTTTTATGGAAGATCATGCTATGTTGTTGCTGGACCAAAATTAGTAGTTTTACTACTCCTCCCCACCCCTTCCCCCCAATAAAAGAACACAAAATTTCTATTGATGACCAAAGATGAAGATACCTTAGAAGAGTAGAGCTGATGTCCTCGGATAGAAAGAGAAAAAATATTGAACGATGAATCTTATCACTGCATCCTTTGAAGCACTGGTTTGAGTCAAAGAAAAGCCTTAGCAACCGTTGTATCCAATTATGAAGGGTAGGTGTGGTGGCAATAGGGAAGCTAGTTATCCAAGCAAATGGATATTGTGAAGAATCAGTAAATACTACCTCTTACCTCGTTGACACCACTGTCGAAGCAGAATTACTTCAAAAGGGGGACCATTAATGGTGAATTAAAAGGAATTTTTTTGTTTTAATAAAAGTATTGTTTTCATGAGCAAAATATAAGGGTAATTGTTCAATTCCGGTAAACAACAAAGATTTAGTAAAAAAACTAGAATACTTGCTACATAAATCATGTTATTTTAACCTCTTAATTTATATTTGCTGATTGATTGTTTGCAGACTAAGCTTCATGGTTTGGCTGCTTTACAATGGTCAATTTGTCAAGATTCACTTCGTAGGTATGCTCTTGTAGGTCATGAGATCTGTTACTTGGTAGCATATATGATTCATATGATAGCTATCTTAGGTGCTAATGATAGTTCTGGTTCATGACCATCATTCTTTTGATTTCATAATATTGCATAATAATTGATGAAGCGAAGCATTTCTAGGATGTCACATTATACCGTACCGATTCCATGATTTTAATGCATCATGTTTGTCAAGCAATTCAGCTCATATGCCTAAGCAAAACATTTTTGGTGTGGTTGAAAAGTATAGTTTGGAAGATCCTCCTTGAAAAAGCCTTACCATGGTGCTCTTTTTGTGCTTATTAGCAAATTTCATTATCATTGCCTGCTTGCATCAAAAGGAAAAATGAACTTTAAAGATGAGCTGAAAGATCACATTTTAGTTACATTGGAGGGAATGATTAGATGCTCAGTGCATACTTGGTAAAGACAGAGAATCTAATGCAGGCCTGCAGGGTCTTAAACGATATTGGAGGGGAAAACTAGATGCTCAATACATCCTTGGTAAAGACTGAGAATATAATGCAGGGCCTTAAACTATAATTCCCCTTCTTTTCATTGGATGATTATCGTTTCTTTTGTTGGGTTCATAACTTCACATTTGTATCTTACACTTACCAAATGAGGCCGTTTTATTTAAGTATTACACTTTTATTTTTAGCAAACTACTCCATTAATATTGTATCTCTATCTCCTGTCAAAAAAAAAAAAAAGTATCTCTATCTTCTTATGGTCCCCCAGACCACTCATGCCCGTTACTACTTTCTTTCTTTTTTTTTATTTCTTTCCCTCTCACATCCCTTACTTTTTAATAAATTATTAACCCCATTATCTTTTCTTCTTATTTTTTAATACTCCAACTACTCTACTTACATCTTTTATATTAAATCAATTGATTTAGCTAAAACTATATGGCAGTCAGAGTGTAACACTAAAAAAAAAAAAAAATCGAAGGGGGTAATATATTATTTGGATGATGGAAAAAATGTTCATTTTGGTAGCCTATTGCTATATCATAGGATTTCCACTAGACCTTTGTCATCATTGAAGACATGTTCAGGGAGAAACCTCTAAACTAGGCTATTTTAAAAGCTTATGGTTTATGTGAAGGTGTTTGCACCTTTCTTCATGAGGGAGTTTTAATTTTTTTCTTAATGGGAAGCTACACAAACATGCTTAAAAGGGAGGATAATACATGTGTTACAACTACAACTCCCATGATGGAAAACAGTTTTGGAGAATAGGATATGATTGTAGGCTATTCCGCATTTCCACATATATCTAACTCGAGATCTCCCCACAGGAATTACACTTCTACAGGTTATTTACTGCTAATGTAGATGTGAAAACTTCAAGATCTTTATTATAAGCCAAGAAGCATAGTTATTATAAATCTTTATTATAAATCTTCAAAGTAGATAATGCTGGAAGATTTATGGACTTGTCATGCAAAAAATGCTGGAATAATTATACTCATATATTCATGGACTTGGCTGCAAGCCTCATTGTATGAAGCGTCTACGTCGTCTAGGAACCAATTATTTATGTTGCTAACTTCCAAAGCCTCAAAACGGTGATAATCTTTCTTGTATTTCCGGCTTTATCTGCAGGACAGAAGAAGCTCGATCTATGTATGAGAAGCTTCAGTCACACCCTACTGCCGACGTTAGCAAGAAGGCAAGACAGTTCGTATTTAGCTTCAAGGTGAGTAGCATTTCTATCATTCTATGGTTTCCTTCGTGATGCACCGTATTTTCTAAAATATGTATCATCATCAGCTAAAATTTTTGGTTATGATCTATATGTCAACTCATAAGCGATGTTTTTGATTCGCACTCTGGGTAATGATGAATTTTTTGTCTCACTGAAACATGCTTTTTTTATTCTTAGGCTATGTTTGGTTTGTTTCTATCCCGGAAGACCGAGTTGCCCAGTTATAGACACCTAAATGTTTGTCTCCTTAAAGATTTCGAAAATTGCCAAGAAATTGATCTATAATTAGTTCATACCATAAAAAATACCCATATCATGCATCAACTCAATTATAAGGCCTAATTAGGGGTGCAGGATGACCTAAACCTAGATTTTCTGTAAGGCGGGATCTGATATGCACAAACTGCTATGGAGCCTTCCATCCAAGGGAGGCAATTGCCACGATGGCCTTAATGCAACATGCATGCACGACACAACCCTTTTTGGAACACTTTCTACTCTAATTTACCCTGCAAGCAATTTTTAGTAAATCCTTCTTCATGGTGTAGGTTTCTATATCAATAAGCGTGTTCATATAATTTGTTTGATTCTTTATTGTTGCTTTATATATTATCAATTTATCATGCACGCTTTGTTAACATACACTATATATTATGCTTTGCATCTGCTATTGTGCTTCTTCCTATCCCTCTTTAAATACCTAATAATCGATTGTCATACCTAATAAAGATAACTTGCACAATTTTTAGGGTGTAATGTTTATAATTTAATGAAGTGGACATCATAATTAAATCTTTTTAACCACTGCCAAAAAAAATAAAAATAAAATAAAAATTGTGTGAATTAAGAAGCCAACCTTGTGTAGTAATTTGTGTTGATTATCATCATAAATTACGTAAATTGCATGTTGTCATTAATCTCTTTATTATAGCATTATTTTCATCCCGTCCCAATTTAGTGTGGCCCGTTTATTATGGCACTTAGGTTGAGAAAATAAGTTCGATGTTTGATAATTGAATGCTAGTGAATGTGATGGGAGATTATGAGATACTTTTAGTGAATAAGAGAGAGTGTAGCTGTGTAGAACCCAAAGTTTTAGTAGTGGGAAGAAAGTTAATCAAATTAGGACAAGAGTATTTGTGTGACATTGAATCAATAGAGGTCTCTTAATGGCGGATATAAGCTCTTCTGGCCTTGTCTGTACTCATCCCCAGATCCGCTATGATTCATGTTCAATATGAAGTTGTATTCTTTGTATATGCAATGATCTAACGTAGAAACATTTGTAAGATTGGTTCCTTTGGTATGCCCCTTCATAAAATCCAACAAATTTTATGACTTCCTATAAAAATTCATTGGCAACTCCCTACTTTGCTTCTTTTGTTGTCTCATTCGCATCAAGTAATTTACATTTGCAATAGGCTAATGCCTACACATTTGATTTGAGCACGTCTTTCTTAAGTTGAAGTTAATTCTTCTAATATAAAAGTGTGGCATACATTTTGGGGACTAAAGTAGCTTATATGTTGTTAATATGGCAGGCCATGGAAATGTTGAAAGTTACTAAATCAACTGCACCACCCAAGAACACTGGATACCAGAGCTATTTCGAAGCTTTTGTTGAGGACAAAGCAGATTATACTCTGGGTAGTGCTGAAGAGAAAGATGATACTTTTAATCAAGCTGCTTTGTATGTCGTCTTTCTCGCATCTCCCATTTTACTCGTACTACTACTGGTAGCTATCAGAGGATAGATTTTGGTTGAATGCCAAAACAGATGGTTCCTTTTTATGTACATCTTTGTGTATAAAATATACTCCATATTTATTTTGAACTATAAAAAGGTAATTTGTCACGTCCTATACTAGGAATCCCAGGATTAGTTAAACAATCTATGTCCTCTGCAAATTTCAACAGTAATATACAAGCCCTATAGTTTACAGTATTAGTTCAGTTCTTATAATACGTATTATCTTGTTTATTTAAAATGTGGTTTTGTTCTGGTAAATTTTTTTTTCTGCAAAGTTTGGAAGTTATAAAATGTGTAAAGATGATCCGATCCAAGAACAATATGACTAAATTTGAATTAATACAATCACCCTATTCACCACATCTGAATCAATATGACTAAAAAAATTCTTCATGATGACTAATGGAGCATGATCGCTAATTTCGTTATATTAATGGCTTCAAGGTGTGCAGAAATGTTAAACCTTATATCAGATAAGCTGTAGCAGCAATAGTTCATGTAATTCATGTCATTTAGGTGCTCCAAAAAAAAAAAATAACCTTAACAGTTTCGGCATAAGGTCCTAAGGTGCCTGACTGCCTGGTGATGCTATTTCGTAGCTCTTGTACAGGAAAACAAGTACAAGCTTAAGCTGTGAATGTCGACCGTTTAAGTAAAACTAAACATGATATCAAGTCAGATAAAACCTCCGGCACATAGAAGAATACAGAAAGGATACATCCTAACAATAAGAAAATTGTGCAGAAACAGTTACTGTCATTCGGGATAATGTTGTTGAGCTCCTTTATCACACCGCGCAACTAACTGCTGCTTAGGCTGCCTGTACATAAGAAATTAAGAAGAAAGGATTTGCTAACCCGAAAACGAGTAATTCAGTACTCCCAGTCCTTCTCCTTCAACTTCTTGTTGCCTTTAGGCCTTGATATCGGCTTGCAATGTGTGGTTCCTACAGGCGTTGGTACCTTGCATCGTTCAACCGTTTCGCGAAAAGAACATATTACACACATGTAAAGGATATATTGTTGTAAAGAAAAGAACATACTATTAAAAAGTAATGAACATATATCTAAAGTAAAAAGAACATATTTATATTTTTTTTTGACGGGAAGAACATATTTATATTAAAAAAGAGTGAAAAGAACATATGTTCATGTTCTTTAATTGTCAGTGTAATGTACTTTTATGTGTGATATAATGTTAATTAATTATTGTGAAATGTTATATACATAAATCATGTTCATTACATAATATTTTCATGTTCTTTATAAATATTAGGGATGTTCTTTAGATGTATAAAAAAACATAAAATTAGATGTTCTTTACAAAACAGTTATATGTTCTTTACAAAACAGCTTTATGTTCTTTAAAAAACTGCTACATGTTCTTTCCGCGTTTTTTTGCCTGTAGCTTGCTAGGTACAGGCGACTGTACCTTAAAACTTTCACAGCTTGTCCATGCCACCCATTCTTGCGTTGTGTCTCATGGAGAGAGGACGGTTGTAAGACAGCCTGCAATATAATTTAAAGATAACACCATGAATGAAACGATAGACAACATCCAAATAGATTTCACACGAAGTTACAACAACTTTACAAGCTAATGCTCTTCAGTCATAAGACAACATCCATCACGAAATTACAAGCTAATGCGCTCTTCAGTCATAAGACTCATAACCCTACAAACTAATTACTGTCTAAATAGTTTTCACATGAAATTACACCAACCAAATCTCTCATTATATACGGAGTATTACGGATATTGCTACGCCTTTTCCAAAAGACAGTCTAATAATTGTATGATTTGTATCACTTTTATATTATAGACCATTCATTAGACCATCTTTTCAAAAAGGCACAGCAAGATTAGCGATTTCCTTAATACTCTAATACTGAGAGGTTAATTGTGATGGTGTGAAATTAAAAACTAATTTAGGATACGTACTTTTGTTGTGTGTGTTCCGTTATATAACGCTTTTCTACCCTTCCAATTACAAAGACACGTAGTAACAAACATATTCTAATTCAATGATATATGAGTAATATGACGGATAACTTTTATACATACCTTTAATTTAAACTCTCATTCAAATACTATAATTTAAACCAGTAACATAACATTTACATCAAACAATGCCGTTTTTAAATACAACTCCACAAAATGCAATTCGTTTTAATACAAAGTTTGATCACCATAAGCTAATCAATCAATTCATTTTTGCTCACTAGAAAACTAATACCTAGCAGACCAATCAACCATTGCTAAATCATTATGTCCATACAAATCAACTTCTAATCGGACTTTAGGGTTAGGTCGTGTTAAGTCAAGTCAGTTTTTAACCCTCTAATCATGCATTCACAACATCCACTCAAACCCTAATTTCACACATTCACAATAATCAAACCAACAAAAACAATCAATTCAAAAATAAAAACAAAATAAAATGGAAGAAAGTGAGAAATTACGGGGAATTGAAATCAGAAGTATCCTCATTAACAAGGTGAGTCCACTTAGTCCTACCACGTCGGCCAAAATTCTTAACCTGCATAACCTTCGGAAGAATAGTCTTGTCCATCTTATCCTCACCCGTCGGCGCCGAGAAATATCGCCGGAAAATTTCATCGGAGCCAGCAGTTCCGGCAGGATCATCGGGATCCGATTGGAAAAAGGGGCCTCGATGATAATATTTCTGCATGAATTTTCTCTTCGTTTTATTGGGATAGGATTCTTGGGTTGTGCAATTTTTGTTGTTACTACCCTTTTCAATGGCTATTTCACCATGTTTTGCTGCCATTGATGTTTCTCTCTCTTCCTCTCTGTCTCTCTTCATCGATCTTTTGTGTTTCTTCTGATTCTAATTCGCGGGTGTGGGGATTTTCTTCTTATTTTATAGGTTTCGGGATGTCAATTCATGAATAATGTTGAATATTTCTAAATTGACCCCAAATTGAAGTTTAAAATTTAAAAATACAATTGGAACAAACACATAAATTCAACACTATAACAACACTAAGCAGTAGCTTCAGCATCATTATTCATGAATACCCATAAAATTCTACTACGTCTAAAAAATAAGCCCTAAATCTAGCAATAAATTATGAGAAAAAACCAAAATTGAAGTAAACTAGTTGTACAAGATTCATAGAGAACTTAGTTTTTTTTTTTTTTTTTTTTTTTTTTTTAATAAAAAAAAATTCATAGATAACTTACTTGTGCTAAGATGCTTGAAAAACCATTAATAATCTACACCAAAATCGCCTTCAAAGCTTCAATTTTTTTTTTTGAAAGGGAGAACAAACAGGGGAGTCGAGGTTGATGATGAAGAGTGGAGTTGAAAAGACGACACCTTTATTTTTTGCAGTAATTTTTTTGGAGTAAAAAACTAAAAACACCTAACACAATTTTATAAAAAAATAAATTCTCTTTTGTAAATAATTAAATCAGAACCTAAAATAATTAATGGGCCCCACCACTTAACCATAGTTAATTTTTTCAACTATAATTCTTTCTTAGGTCCCAAAGGGTGAAAGAAAAAAGTTTAGGTCCCAAAAGGTGAAAAATAAAAACTTTAGTCCCTAAATATTACCTTAACTCGGGAAAACACGGATAAACTCAACCAAAAGCTTAGGTCTTGTTTAACATCATTTTTGGACTTTCAGTTTCCTGTTTTTTTTAAAACTAAAAACAGGAAACAAGAAAAAGTTATTTCCACTTTTTAGTTGTCAGTTTTCAAAATTATTATGATTTTAATAAGTTTAAATAATTTTTTATTCATTATGTGACATAAATCATATATTTTTATACACCAAAAAACAAAAAACCACAGCAATGCCAAACGAACCTTTAATTCATTGGTAAATCAAATTATTTAAAAATAATTCAAAAGTGAGATTAGTTTTAGCGGATGCTCCAAATGTGAAATTATCCTAACAATTTTTTTCAAGAAAAAAGAGAATGATTGAATTAGGCAATAAATCAATTATTTTCTTTATCTTTTTGTCACTCCCACTATCCCTATATTTTTTTGTCCTACGTATTTGATTTCACGATTTTTTAAGATGCGTCTTAAAATATACGAGTATATACTTCCATTTTCATACGCGTAAAAAAATGTGTACTATAAAAACTTGATAATAATTAAATATACAATGAGAAAAATCCTAAAAGATCTCATATGATTATATTATCTCTTAGCAGATTAATAGTTCTTCCGTTAATTTTTATGTGCAACTTTGGAATATTTTATATCTCACAAATAATACCCCCAAAGTTGCACATAAAAATTAACATAGGTAGTATAAACTTAGGGCATGTTCACATTTAGTAAACTGAACTGGTTGGAGCTGAACTGAACTGAAATGAGTTGAAATGAATATTTTATGAAAGAAGGAAATTAAGAGCTAAACTGAAATGAACTGAACAGAACTAATTGGAGCTGAACTGAAATTAAGTTGAAGTGAACAGGTCTTTGATGTTAAAGTTTTTAACCTAAAGATTAGCAATGGGGCAAAAAAATAAAAAAAACATAGGGAGTACTTGCTATACTTGCCGTAAAAACAATTGTTTAAAGACTTGTAATTTTGCATATGTAAAGTTGAATTGGACCGGTCCAGCACTCTAGCATCTCAAACTGTCCATTTGTATATATGATGAGATTAGCCTAGTCCAAACAATACGCAAGCTTTAACACCTAAAACTCTGGACAGTCCATTTATATGGGCATATGTATGATGTTGTTAGAACGTGGCACACATACTTCACCGATCCAAGACCCAAAAATTAGCAAGATCTGTTGTTCGGATCGGTTGTGCTAGGACCAAACTCGAATCAAACCAAAAATTTATACTTCGTATATGTAAAAGAAAATAATTGTTTAACTTCTAATTTGAAGGTTTAGTATGAAGTAGCTCATAATATAAAAATATTTTTAACATATAAATTGACGGTAAAATTTAACCATCTAAAAGTAAATACGGAGTAGTGCATATGATTTTTTTTTTTTTTAGTTCAAGACTAGTTTTTGTTGGGTTTGGGCTGGAGTGAACCAAAAAAGATATAATTCCTCAACTCAGAGACCAAACTGATTCCTTTTGTGAGAGAATCTAGACTGATAAAACAAATTTTCTTACTTTGAAGAAAAATGCAGGTCACACAAGCCCACGATATTTGCTTATATGTGTATGGTTAATTTACATAGCTTTTTGAACGTGTTTTTGTTTAGTTGCAGTTGTATAAAAAATAAATAAAAAAAAAAAAAAAAAAAAAAGAAAGAAAGAAAGAAAGAAAAAGAAAAATGCATGAGAAATAACTAACCGTAATGAATTATGTTAACCTAGACATCATCTTGTCTAAATACTAGTTTTAATTACAGTAAATTATTAGAAAATTGCCATTATAAAGGCATACACATAACAAAATACTTGTATATTTTAATTGAAGTTTGTCTTATTATTTACATTGCCAATTTGCCATGAATGAATGTTTGACTTTGAATTGATCTTGTACAAAAATCGTCAAATTATAACAAAGGCATTAATAATACATTCACCATGCATACCAAATTGTTGCATAAATTCCACATTGCTACCTACATATCAACGGCTGTTGCATACTTGCAATACACCTCACCTTCTTGGTCCCCCAAATAACGTCTTTGTTACCAATTAAATGCAGAAAGCAAATTCAGCTTAAGTAACATACCTCATAAGTAATTCATACATACCACGAATTCACTGCATATGTTTAAATTCTGTTTGTTAATAATCGCAACATGTTGACGTTTACATTAACTATCCATTGTCTTTGATCATATATTTTTATTATTCCTTCTATACTTTTTGTAGGTTATGTTTGATTTATCTTATGTTGTCTGAAATTATATGATCTAAACTTTTTTGAACTTATTTTTTCTAAACTATCTTAACTTGTATCTAAAATTTTTTGTAAAAAAAAAAAACTTGTCTTGTCCGATTTTATTTATTTACTTCGTCTAAAATGATATGAATTTATTTTATCTAAAATATTTTTGTCTGAAATTAAAATTAAAATAAAATAAAACAGATATACTAGCAACTATTCCACATTTAAGATTGTATATATATATATATTGACTTATTTGATAAATGCAAAATCTAAGTGTTTGTTCTCCTCAGCTTATTTTCAGTTCAGTTTAGTTCAGTTCAGTTCAGCTACAATTAATTAAGTTCAGTTCAGCTACAATTAATTAAATTCAGTTCCTAATTTCCTTCTCTCATAAAATATTCAGTTCAGTTTAGTTTAGCTTCTATTAGTCCAGTTCAGTAAATTAGAATATACCCTAAGTATTGCAAATTTGCAATTAATCTGAAATGAATGTATTAGAGAGATAACATATTTTCTAATACAATGGACCACTTTGAATAATTATGTGAAGACTTTAGTTTGATTTGGATAGGTTATGTTAGCCAGTAACATGTGGGTGGTCTGCCAAAAACAGAAGAAAAGTGAGTGAAAAAAAAAGGAGGGTTGCTAAAAAGGAAGATAGATATGCTTACTTACTTGGGTGTGTAACTTGCATTATTATTACTTTTGAGAATGTTTGTGTGTAACTTAAGCTTGGAATTCACCAAAAGCTCTATATTCACATGGTTGGCGGTGGTGAAAATAAAGTGAAAAACAACCATTTTTCCACCTTATACTATCTCTGTTAATGGTTATCTGCAACTTTAGGGTATTATTTGTGAGATATAAAATATTCCAAAGTTGCAGATAACTATTAACGGAGGTAGTATTATTCTTCTTTCTAATATTTTTGAGAATAATAATAATAATATGGAGTACAAAAATAATGGATGGTTTATATGATTTGCCAATTTGCTTTCTTATTGAAGGGTTTTACTTCAAATATAATCATCCAAAGTGGTCCGACTACTGAAGATACTATATATACCATGTTATTAGGGGTGGGTCCTTTATAACTATAAGCCATAAGGGTTGGTTTCTCTTGGTTTTGGAATGGTTACATCTTACATGGTTTATTTTGACAAGGAATAAGGATGATGTGTTGGAGGATTATTCCTTCCATGTGGATGCAAATGTGTTATCCTGCGTAATTAGAATTTGTTCTCTTCACATGAATTAATATGTTCCCTTTGATTCATTAAGGGATACTAAGTTGTATACTTGTATTGGTCTAAATAAAGTTTAATTGTATTTTCTACCGATTAACGTATAAGAAAAATATTATTTAATGAGATTTTATTAGAGCAAGATAGGCCATATGAATAAATGTGTATCTTTCAATTATAATTATTCTATTTTTTTTTTTTAAGATGCAATTAAAAATATTTCGTTCTCTTATAAAAGCAATTGGGAATTTAAAACTTTAGTCTGATCTAATTTGAATTTTTTTGTATAGATTTATTGATATGATTTTGACAATTTAATGAAGTACAAATACGTAATAGGCTAATAGGATAAATTGTTTTTTATTGATAATGTTATTATTGAAGATTATAATGAAGTTTCAAGATCAAAATTTCACTGTCTATTAGGAAAAAAATTCAAGCCATTTTAGCTAATTATTTTCTGTCTAAATAATATTTATTTATTTATTATTATTATTATTACTATTATTATTATTATTATTATTATTTGAAAAATCTATATGAATGTAAACATTATTAGATGCATTTTAATTTATAATCAAGGTTAAATAGCTTTTAAATAGGTGCTCCAAACCTAGGGTATGTTCTAATAGACTGAAATCAGTTGAACGGAACTGAGCTGAACTGAATTAAACTTAAGTGAAATAAATATTTTTTAAGAGAAGGAAATTAGGAGCTGAAGTGAACTGAACTGAAAATAAACGATGAAAACAGGCCCTTATACCAGTATATATTTTGAATCAAGAAAGCATAGTACTTGACTACTTTCCTTAAAAATTAAAAAAAAAATTAAAAAAAAAAAAAAGAAGTACGATTTAGATAAGTTATTTAAAAGATACTAGGAAAAAAATGATTTAAAAATAAATGAAAATCCACTATAAAATATAAATCCACCCAAGTAAAGTATGACATGCTTTATAGCTAGAGCTTTTATCTATTTTCTGTTGTTGTGGGAATCAAAAAACCAAACACTAAACTTAGAAAATGATGAAAATTTAATGGTTCTTATGATGGTCGCTTGACTTGTGCGCAAATCTAAGCAAATAATACATCCATGCCTATTGGTACAAGCAAATTATACTGCAATTCTTGAACTTTGTCTCATGAACAATGGTCAACCCTTGTCTTCTTAATTTTTCTAAGGAGGGATTTTTATTTTAATTTTGTCATTATTTTTTTTTAATTTGTTCTTGTTATGTTGGTTTCTAATTTGTAGGATTGATTTGTTGAATGCCTAAGTTTACTTCTTAGTTTGCATGATTGCATCCACTTTCTTGTAATAGTACCTCCCATTCATTACTAGTTGTTGAATGCCTAAGTTAATTGTTTAGAGACAAATACTACTATTATATACAGCTATACAAAGTATTTATTATACAAGTATATGAAATACAAGAAAAAATAACTACAGATGTTGAATTAAGTCTATTAGAGATCAATGTTAATTAGCTCGAGTACATTATACAGTTGTACACTATTGAGTGTACACGTGCACGTATAGTACCGTACAATTTAGTGCACATGTCTTGTGTGTATGTGTCAGGGTCCTATGCTAAGTTGCTAACCTTGAGGAATGGTTGAATGAATTAATGAATGTGTGTACTTCGTATAACTTAATTGATACTCTTTTCATCACGGTATGCTTGAATTAGGTTTTGTATGTTCAACAATAACTTTGAGTGGTTTGGTAGCTATTAGAGGTGTGATTAGTTTTTACCTAAAGTTAAAAAAAGTAGCTTTATATTTAGAAAGACTTTGAGTCCAAAAAAAATCTTTTTAACACTGATATAAAGTGTCTTTTTAATAGTATTTTTTAGTGTTTTTCTTGAAGATATATAAAGTTATATGAAAATTCCAATTTATTTTTCTTAGAATTAAGAATAATTATAAAATTCGAATTTACTATTGTTAAAAAGATAATTTACTGAAGAAAATTTGTTTACATAGAATCATAATTTTTAAGGTTAGTTATACATAACTCTAATTTTAAAATTACGTAACCTCTTTGTTAAGAAGGGCCTAATTAGTGCAAATTAGTTATAGTGCTCATGGTGCACCAATCTCAGTTTAAGCAACTTTTTCCTAATTCTGTAGCTTCGGCGATTCTTGGTTTGGAGCGTCCGTTAAAAAAGCTTGATGATTTTGTTTACTGGAAATACACGCGAGATGGATCCTTCTCGACCAAATCTGCCTACTCTTGTTTACTGTCTCAGCATTTATCCCTTCCTTGCACGTTGATTTCGTCTTCTTGGTGGAAGCAATTATGGGGTTTACTTGTGCTTTCGAAGTGGAAGATGTTGGCTTGGAAAGTTTTACATAATGCCCTTCCTATTGCGGAGTTACTTGTCAGTAAGGGCATTCTGATTGATTCGACCTGTGTGTTTTGTCGTGTTTCCTCTGAGTCGGTGGGACAATAATTATTTCGGGACTGTCCTTTATCCCGACGTTTATGGGATTCGTTTCCTTGGGTTCCCTTCCCACTGACACTCTACTTCCTTTTCATGACTGGTTTGCGGTTCTTATTTCCAGTTATGCTATGCCCAAGAACTAGTCTGCTTTAGATCGGTTCTTCGGTGTTTGTTAAGCCATCAGGCTTACCCGGAATAATGTTAGGTTTTGATTGGCGGTTTATTCTCCCTAGTCTGTTTTGGAGCTAGCCTTTGACTGGTGTGACAGAAGTAAAAAGGCTCGCGAGTTATCAGATTACTCTGATGAGATTACTCCTGGGTTCTCTTGTGCTTATGTGAGTCAGGTTCTTCGCGCGGTGATCTTCAAATAGCATGTGATACCGTTATGTTTTTTGATGGTGCCTGGGATCAAGAGAATAATAATGCAGGTACAAAGTGGTGTTTTTGGGATCCCTTTTTTCCCATGTGGTAGGGGGTGGAGCTCGGGCTTGTATGGCTAGCTCCACGCTTCACTCTGAGTTGCAGGCTTGTCTTTTTGGTCTTAAGCATGCTTGCCAATGGGGTTTTATTCGGATTAGCCTTCTCACTGACTGTATGATTATTCCTCGACTGCTTTTGGATCTCGGGTCGACAGATATTTCGATGGTTTGGATTATCCTCCTTTACTACTTGTCATATCGGAAGGTTTCAAGGACTTCAATTGCTGATGCTCATTCTCTTGTTGTGGCTGCTAGGCGTAGAGATTTGCTTTATTTTATTTTCTAGTTTTTGTTTTTGTTTCTCTTTGTCAAAAAAAAAACAAATAATATTCTTTGGGTTGAATTTATTTATATATATATATATATACGGGGAGGTTCCGCTAAAAACAGAGCTTATGGTGAAAACTAAAAACAAGCAATCTTAGCCATTGGATGTTCACTAGATAATCTGATGGTGTAAAACAACCCAGGGGTCACTATATACAAAAATAAGGTAATTATATCAAGTTATACTAATTTTGATGACATTTGCACCGAGGTCACTATATATAGAAATATGGTAACTATATCAATTTTTACAATATTTACTTAGAGATCACTATATACAAAAATAGGGTAATTATATCAATTTTGACCACATTTACATAAAGGTCACTATATACAAAAATAAGGTAACTATATCAATTTTGACCACATTTATATAGAGGCCATTATATATTAAAATGACGAAGGTCACTATATATAAAAATAAGGTAATTATATCAATTTTGACAACATTGACCACATTTATAAAGAAGTCACTATTTACAAAAATAAGATAACTATCAATTTTGACCACATTTACACAAAGGTCACTCCCCAATCTCCTACACTTCGCTTCCATATACCGACTCTTTATCTCCAAATCCTTGACATACATCTTCTTCCTTTCCCTTGATCTCATCACGGCATCTCTATTTCTCAATTGTCTGAAACAACAACCATCTCACATTGTTACACAATCTTCGCAATAGAGACAATTCAATAATAAATGCTCAATTCCAATAGCAAACAAATTATCCCAGTCAATATGGATGAAGGATCTGCCATAAAACTCTCTCAGAAATGTGTTTTCAAAGTTGTTAGATATTAGTCGCGCAAGAAAAAAAATACCCCAACTCTATCTCCAAAAGTTAGTATGCAACTGCAGCATATTGACACTATAGATAAAAGAACACCAAGTATAATATACAATCAGTAACGAAATTCATTTTGTTTTATATAACCTCAACACCTGATAAATGATGACAGATTGACAAACGATAAAAGGTGGACAATAATGTATCGCTATAACACGGCGCCAAACACAAGGTACAGAAAAATATAAATCGCTTCCCATCTTCTCTTAGATCAATAATGTATGCCTCTGCAATCTAACATTCTTTAAGGTTTTCCTAGCAAGTTGTTCCTTTAAGTTTGGTGCACTCGGCTTTACAAACCCTAATTCCTTATCCGCCATCACCAATAACTCAAAACAGAAATTGAAAATTCTACCAAATTTCCACAGCACAAACCCTAGAATCTACAGAAAAACTATAACGTAATCATATCAACCGAAATCCCCAATTAACAGTATAATTAACACTTAGATGTTCATAATTGCAGAAAAATTCAACGAAATCCAATTTTTCTTGAACTAAAATCGCAAGAAATTCTCATTGACATTTTAACAAACACTTAGCAGGCAATTGATAGACTGACCTCGAACAAAGGCTTTAGCAGCATTTTCTCTCATCAAGGATCGTTTCGAGAACGAGTGCGAGAGAAATATGTGAGAATTATTGCTCAGTAAGCCTCGATAAACATTCGCATTCTTCGAATTTCGACTCGTCTGCTCACTCGATCAAGAATTTCCAAATTTATATTCTAATCAATATTAGAATTGAAACAACAAAATTTTGATTTTAAAATTGATAGAGTAAGAAGATGAAGATGACATCAAACCAGAGGAAGATCAAAGATCGGAGCTCGAACCTATTGGAAATCAGCCAGAAATTGTGAATTCTTTAGAAAGAGAATGAGAAGAACTTAAAGAGAGGAGAGAGAAAAAGGACCTAAGAAGGAGATAGAATGTCAGCATAACTTTTTTTCCTCTAATCTCAGCCGTCGATTTTTATGGACGATGGAGATTGTCCGTTTTCAGTTTTTAGAATTAATCTTGTTTTTACATTATCCTCTTCCTATATATATATATATATATATATATATATATATATATATATATTTGAATTTTTTTTGGGGGTTGGGGTTGGGGATGGGGGGGGGGGGGAGTTGGGGGGAATTCTACTACATGTTCATTGTGTTTAGCGTGGAGATTAGACATCTTATTTGGATTAGAACATGTTCTTTGTTTCTTTTGGAATTACATTCGTTAAGTTTAACCCTTGTGTTCATGTTAATTTGTTTTTGGCTTTATGTTCTTTGAATTTGACCTTTGTGTTCATTATGTGCACAATAAGCACTTTGCATCGTGTGCACAATCAATAATTGGCCTAATTAGTAAACGAATTAGCTCAAAAATAATATTATCCTTAAATTTATGATAATTATGTTTTAAAAAATAATTGTGAAGTGAATAGCTATATTTGAAATTCATGTAAATGTGAATGCATACAGATTTAAGAAAAGGTGTTATCAAGAAACCTACTAGTATAAAAAATACCTCGAAAAAAAGATCTTATAAAAATAAAGTTATGAAAATTATGACATTCTCTCTTTCATTAAAAACTTAATGTGAAACATGATACGAGATATCAAAATATAAACTTCTGTTTAAGCCAAGTCTATTGACCTGAAATTACAAAAATACCCCTTCATGATCCAACCCATCATTAGTCATTGCAAAGTACAGATTTACCCCTAATTTGTACAACTTGTGCCACCTAAAAGTACAACTATAAATTGCTCTCTAATCATGAATGATGCTAACTTTTTCCTAATTCTATAACCTTCTCATTCTACTTTCTCTCTCTAGAAAGTACATTCGCTGACTTAAGCATCGGAGGGGCTTTCCCGAGTCACACCCCCGGGGCAGTTAACCTTCTCTCTTTTGCAGGCTGAGCTCTCGAACAGTAAGGCGGAGCCAAAGGACGTTTGGACAGTTATTTGACTTAGCCTTAAGACATCTTGATATTATTACCCTAACCCCAAGGAGTATTCTGTTTCCAGAAACAACTTCAATTAAAATTAGTTTTCCATTATCTGGCTTTTGGAGGAGGTAAACAATGAAAACACCTGCTACCTAGAATTTAAACTCTTTAAATTTTCATAAAGCTAGAAAAAGATTCCACATAATATATCTTCAATTTTTTGCATATTCGATCCATCAATTATCTCTTGAATAAGTTAACAAATAAATATATAGTTAAAAATATATACTACCTCCTAACGGTTATGTGCAACGATTTGACATAAAGCAGAGAGGGAAAATGTCTAATCGTTGTACATAACCTGTAACGAACGGAGGTAGTATATATAATTCCTATTCCTATACTTTAATTTGCGGCATGTTTATAAGTTTATTAGGTGAACTGTTTCAATCATGTAACAAGGTGGGTTGATGTCTAATAAGTAAATTTTTTTATAGTGCCATGCATTTGTGGCACAATTTTTATTTGATTTTTGAAATCTTAAGAGATGAAAGTGGGCAAAAAGGAAAGGCAAAAGTGGGGAAAGAAAAACAAAAGGAACTAATATGGACAAATAACAAATCAACATTAATTATTAATAATCATAATTGACTCACTTTTATTTATTTATTTTCAAAATAATCGCTTGGTATGGTAACGTTGATGTGAATGCAAATGTGTATGAATTACAAGTTCAAGCTTATTATTAATCATAATTAACTCACTTATTTTGTACTTGTTTTTGTGTTTAATTTGAATAGAGTAGTTGATACAGAGTAACAATTTTAAACTTTTTATATCTCTAATTATAGACTGATAAGTAAGAAAATAAAAAATATTATAACATTGTGAAAATATAAACCGAGTCAAATCTAATATTAATATAAAATTCCACATGGCTATAGTTAAATGAGATTAATTACGTGAATAATATTTATATCACTAGTAAATTAGTAATAGAGCAAAAAGACTAGAGAATTGAGGAAGTATTAAAATATGACCTTATGTATAAGGTTGAGTTATACAATATTTTTAAAAAATGTGTAAATTAATAAATAATATGAAGCATACTGTATACATATGTATGTAGTAATATTTACGGATGTTTTGACATGAAAATTAATAAACACTAATTTATTTAATATGCAAAAAAATAAAATTGCTTCATATAAAAATATATTTAATGAAAAAAAAATGATGTTCCTTTTGTATTATTTTGAAGTGACTAATATTAATCAATTTGTAGATAATTAAGTTCATAATAGCTACTTGTAGATGTTTTGTCATGACTTTTGTAGCAACTATATTGATTTTGACAAATGAAAACCTTTGTTCAACAAACAAATAACAACGATCATGACCACGACCATGCATGATGCATATGCATGCATGAAATTATTAAACCAAAAATCAATAATTAAAAATAATTAACAAATAAGGTAAAAACAACGAGAGGGACGTCTTACTCAATCACTCAGTGGGACCTAGATTAAGAGGTAGGGTTTTGTCAATAGTTGTATTAATTAATTAATTAATTAATTAAATAAGACTATAATTTTAAGAATTACTTCATGTGATCTAGTGATCTAAAGCTAGTTGTAGGATGATCGTATCCATTTTTAAGCCTGACTATAATTAATTGTCGGTTCAATTATTCATTTTTTAATTAATAATTAATTGGACCACAAATATTTTTGTTTCTTTTGGGAGTGACTAATGTCATTTTCTAACTTATATTATGTATTTATGGGCGAATTTTTAAGAGCAAGTTTGAAAAGATTATAAATAAGGGATTGTTCTCATACGTTTATTTTCAGTTCAATTCAGTTCAGCTTTTAATTTCCTTCTCTTATAAAATATTCATTTCACCTCAGTTCAGTTCAGTTCAGCTAAGTTCAGTCTATGAGAACAGACCCTAAGAGTAATGCTATTTGTAGCCATTAGGGTTGTGAATAAGCAATTCAAATCTTTTCTAATTTGGTATTCGTATTAAGTTAGGATTGCATGATGATGACAAAATCACGCCAAATCACTGTAATTAATGTTATATTTTTTCATTTTTTTCTTAAAAAATTCTTACATACAGCCCTAAGAAATATGTATAGCATTTTTCTATTAATTATTAGGAAAACGCGCGTGATTGAATACGGGTTGTTAATGGATTGAAGATTTTATAAATATTTGATAGTATAAGTTTACACCTTTTTTATTTAGGAGTGTCGACTTTATTTTCTAATTTTTTTGTCGATATCTTTAATGTTATCTTATGGTGTTGTACATTAATAAGAGTAAAAAGAAATTTTAATTAGGAAACGAGAGAATTTGATTTCTGGATCTCCATGTCAACAATCATCACTTCCATATTTAGAGCCTATTCTGTTCAGCTTAATTTCAACTTAGTTTAATTCAGCTCCAATCAGTTCAACTCAGTTCAGTTCAGTTCCTAATTTCCTTTTCTCATAAACAATTCATTTCAACTCTATTCACTTCAGTTCAACCCCAATCGGTTCAGTTCAGTCCAGTTCAGTCGTTTTCAGTTTATCGAAACAGACCTTTAATGTCACGAAAATTGTATAAAATTGTTATTCATAGGTTTTGGTTTTCGTTTAAACTTTCCTCTTCAATAAATGAACGAGTCTTTGTCAAAAATAAATAAATAAATAAATAAATAAATAAAAGAATGAGTCACTGCCCCATTTGTTTTTTTTTGAGGTGTCGAAAGGTGGAACACTTCATGACCAATAGCTTGGCTAATTAAACAACCCAATCCAATAGTTGTTGAGTGAGTAAACTCTTATGGAGTAATTATACTATGAGTAACCCAATCCAATCCAATACAATGGTTGTATATGTATCAGCTCTCCTCATAAATGAATTTTTTTTATTACTATCGTAGTTGAATTTTAATTATGATTATTAAAACGTTAAATCAATTTCAAATTCATCATTTAGTGTGTACTCCATATTTGTTAATGTATTTAATTTTAGGAAATTTTAGAAAATAACACCACAAAAAAACCCAAATTTTGATTAAAACACCACAACAACAAAAAAAAAAAAACTTTTGTAATAACACCACAAAAAACCTCGAATTTTTTATTTCACCACCTATTACTAACGCAATCCAGAAAACTGTTAATGGACCCCACATTATACACGTGGCAGTAATCTATTGGATTAAAAAAATGAAAAAATTAAAAAAAAAAATTAAAACCCAAAAACCCTAACCCAGCCACCACCTTCACCACCGGCGCCGATTCCCCCTATCCCACCACCGTCACCCTAACCCCCACTGCCGGCTCCCTCATACGACCACTCTCGACTGACGAAATCCGCCAAGCCGACCACCTGAACATAGACGCACCACACTGTACCCAACCCTAGCCTAGCCACCAAGCCCACCACTGACGTTCACCCCCATCCTCCTTAACCAACCCCAAAAGTCTATCGTCCACCAGACGTACCGATTAACCCAGCCCGCAACTCCCCTTACCCTAGCTACCACTGAAAACGACCACTTCCAGTTGAAATCGGCCGGTTTAGGGCCGAAGTGGTCAAAATCGACCCTAAAGTAGCCAATCTCAACCGCTAATAGCTATTCCGGTGGCTGGGAAGTGCGAATTCGACTTGGTGTTGTTGGAGCCGTGAGGCAAGGCGAAGCTACGGTGGTTTTTGGGGAGGGGCAGGAGAGGGTTTCGCCGGTTTAGGTGGGGCAGGGGTGCCGACGGCTGGTGTTAGGCTGTTGGTGGTGGGGGACGTACAGGTGCAGAGGTGCTGCCGATAGGGATGGCAATGGGGCGGGTCGGATGCGGATGATGGTACTTCCATACCCATACCCGCCTAAAAATCTTATACCCATCCCCACCCCAACACCCGTGGCGGGTACAATATCCACATCCATACTCGCCCCATCGGGTACAAGATAAGATCCATCCCCGCCCCATCACCCACTTGGATATTCTTACCCACCTCATACCCGCCCCAAAATCGTCCCAAACCCTTTGCCATGGTGCTCTATTGTATCACATTAATGACGATTATATCAAATTAGGTAGAGAAAATTGGGACTATCACTATTCAAGCTTATTGGGTTTTAGGGGATATCAAGTTTCATAAATTCTCAACTCTTGTAAAAGAAATATGGTGCGGGTATAAGGTGGGTACGGGGCGGGGTGGATATGGGGCGGGTCTACTCTAAAATCCATACCCGTCCCATCACTCATGGCGGGTACACATTTTATACCCATCCCCGCCCCATCACCCGCCAAACCTTCCTCTATCCCCGCCCCACTTGGGCGGGGATGGGGCGGGTCTCCCATTTAACCCGACCCACTGCCATCCCTAGCTGTCGGTGGTGCAGTGGGCTGGGTTAGGTTGTTTAGGGTTTTTTATTTTTAATTTTTCTTTATTTTTAATTATAATTTTTTAAAAACCAATAAGTTATTGACACGTGTCTGTTATGGGCTCCACTAACGGATTTCATCTACGAATCTGTTAAGTGGTGGTGAAATCAAATTTTAGGATTTTTATGTGGTGTTATAATTAAAAAAAAAAAATTTGTTGTGGTGTTATAATAATAAAAAAAAATTGTTGTGGTGTTATAATCAAAATTAAATTTGGGTTTTTTTGTGGTGTTATTTTCTAAAATTTCCTTAATTTTATTATAATGAACGCACAAGTAATTAAAGAAACAAGTAAGAATTCATAATTTATTAGTGTACTCCATATAATGAACCCACAAATAATTAAAGAAATCAACAAGTAAGAATTCTTATTAATCTTGAGGTAAATACATATTACAAGAGTGCATCTAGACGCATAGGGGCTATGTATTTGGCATGGACATAGGAAGACAATCTGGGGTTTTGTGGTACATTTTCTCTCTTGTTTTATTACAGTGGTACATTTTTGTGTATTACTATACATGTATAATATACTATTAAAATACAGGTTGTTTGAATAGTATTTTTAATGTACTATTATGCTTATAGTGATACTTTTTGTCATCATATTTTTCACCTTCAGGTTCCCATTATATACAAAAATGTCATCCTTTTTTTCATTTTTAATACATAGAGCCTATCCGCCAAGAGTTTTCCCATATTAGAATTTACTCCATCTTTGGGTTAAGGTCTAGCGCATAGCTCTTATATGCAAACATTGCATATTGGATGACAATGTAGTAATAAAGTTGAAGTAATAAAATCACCTAAGCTTATATCATACATATTTGAAGTTGCAGTGGAAGTATAAAGTACCATTTAATAGATAAACTAGTGTTTAGCCCGGGCGATGCCCCGGATCTATACGTTAAATATTTTTTACTTGGAATTATAGTTTTCTTGTATTATAATAATCTTAAATACTTTTATTATAGATTTAGATTAAGAAAATAATTTGTATAAAACAAAAATCTCATGCCATACACTAACTATATTCAAGAAGAATAAATAAAACAAAAGTATTAGATAGTAAAGATGGTATGACTTTTTATCTATTTTCTAATGAACTTGAGTTCACATAAGCATTTTCTAAGTTGATATGTTCCAATTCTCCTTGGTGACGTGGCATGTTCTTAGTATAAAATATTACTCTGTATACTACTGTGAGATATAATAGTATTATTAAGATATACATGGTACATTGGTACATTATACATGTATAAATGTATAATAGTTTAAAATTATACCACTGAAATAATAAAAAATATCATTCTGAATGCGCTTTTCCACTTTTGCCCTCCTATATGCAACAAATGCATATAGGGACTGCGACAAGATGCACTTGGAAAAATAGTATACTCACCAAAGTTATGCCACACTTTTGGAATAGGTTACATTGCATCCTATGAAGTTTCCATAGTGGGTGTACGACAGTATGAGAACAAAATGCGTCGGTTTAAGGGATTAATAATTGGTTTTCAATGCACATTTCGTGATCATAAGCTTTACTTCAATAATAAGGGTTGTAGTGTTGGTAAACAAATTGATAAGTGAAAGAACGATCGGAAATAAACCCAACATTTTAAGACTCACACATTGAATTACTAGAGTATAAACATTACATCATGTGACAAACAAAGTACAAAAATACTAGAATGCATTAAGAAAAAGTAAAAATTACTCATATTTTAAATATGTACGTAATCTATGCATATATATATATATATATATATATATATATATATATATATATATATATATATTCAAAGATAAGATGAAAGACCCTACTGAACCAGCATCTCTCATAGGTTTAGCCAGCCTAACTCCGGCGCTCCACAGGTCGATGCTTAAGATTAGAGGGGGCATGTAAAGGAAATCCCTCTACTTCCAAGCATTTAGTAGATAAATGGGTTTAAATTTATGACCTTAAATTCACAACGTGAGTTTTCCACGAAATCCGCCAAGCTTTGCTTGATATCTACGTATAATTTGAATGAAAACGGAACGTAAATACAACTTTAAACGCGCCTTCACTAAACTACACTGATATAATAATATAAGAAATGATAATCGTACTAACTTCCACGTAAACCAAACAATTCTCACACTTGAGTCTCTCCAGTCGGTACATTGTTTGCTGGTCTTCGTCATTTAGCACATTATACCCAAACCAAACCCTTCATTTTCTCTCTCCTCCACTTTCTGTAAAAAATTTAACTACACTATTCAACTCTTCTTCTTCTAGTTAAATTCAAATTTGTTTTTTTAAAAAAAAAACCCAGAAAACCACATGTACTTTAGCTCTCCCACAAGATCTGTCCCTCCTCTTATTCTCTCTTCAACTTTTTGTTTTTCTGTCTAATTTAACCGGATTTTCCCAGGTACCCTTTTTTTTTCAGTTTTATTTTCCATTTTCAGACACTTAAATTGCTGAAAACAATCCCAATTTTATTGGGTATCTTCCCAATTTGCTTATGAATTGAAATACTCTTTTTGGTTTTTGTTGAAGCATTTGAGTCTTTTCAATGAATTTAGCAAAAATACCCATTTCATGAATTTGAGTGATTTTGAATTTTTAGTAGCATTTCCTTTTTTGGGAGTTGAGTGTTTATTAGATCTGGGATTTTATCTTCAGTTGTTACCAATTTTAGAATTTGATTTTTTAATAAAATACCCAAAAAAATGAAGAAATTTATTTAAATTTTGTTTGAATTTGTTGCACTAACAATGCATTTATTTGATACCCATTTCAGTTTTTTTTGGCGGTGTTGATATCTAAACTTCTTCAAATCGTTGAAAAATGGATTATGTCACATTTCGAATTTTGCCAGAAAACAGGTCAGATTTGTTCATCAATTTTCTGCTTCAAATTTGATTGTTGTATATTGTAAATTAGTTGAATTAGTAGAAAAGTTAATCCATATGCTTAATTGGGTTTTTTTTTAATTAGTGTATTTTTTTAATTAGTGTATTTTTCATCATTACAATGATAAGATTATAGATTTTGGGTAGTGGGGTCACTGAATTTATTTGAATAAGTAGCTTTATGATCTGGAAAAACTTTGGTTTCAATCAAATGTTTGTCTTTGGTTCGAGTTAGTGGGTGTCAAAAAAGCTAATGTTGCATTCAAAATTCAAAAAAAATGAGGAAATTAAAGTGGATTGTTTATGATTAATTGATTATGTGTCGGCAGTTAAACTACTGTTTTAATGACTGTGACATTGATGATTAAGCCGAATGTTTTAATTCGAGTTTTTATGACTGCGAAACTGATCTTCGATTCGAGTCGAGTAGTGTTGTAGGTTGTGAGTTGATGGTACAAAATGTGCATAAATTTGTGAAGTGAACATTCATAGAATTAGATCTGTAGTTCTTACTTAATGATAAATTCATGAATAGAAGAGTAGATGGTTTGTGTTTGATTTTTCAGGCCATGTGTTAAGTATGAAACTTTGAAGCAATAGCTGGAATTTATTGACTTTGGTTTTTTTGGGTTATAATTATTGGCGATTTTGATCTGTGATTGACTGATAACTGCATTCAAATTCCAGTGAGATGTTTGACTTGGTCATTTGTTTGTTTTTTTGTTATTAATTGTTACTATAGTATTTATCTGACTACTTTGTAGATTTTCATCTAGTATTAGTTGCCTGTGCTTAGAGGGTGCTTCATGTTGTTGTCCTAAACTCTGAATTTAAAGTGCCTGAAAGCCGAATATATATCTTTCATTGCAGGTATGGTGCATGTGTATGTAGCGAAGAGGAAGAGGAAATGGTTGCAGATGGTCCTCTTGATCAACTCTTGGAACATCTACCCAGCATAAAGGATCAAATTGTGAAAGGATCTTGTGATAACTTCATACTAGAGTTGCCAAATTCCGTTGGTGACAGGGGTTGGTTCACAAAAACCACTTTAACCAGGTCTTGATCTATGAAGTTGCTTGTTTACCCTTTTTTGCGCTCTTTGCTCGTGCACTGAGTCCAGTCCAGGGGCTTTGTTTAAAGAATTTATTTTTGTGCAGGTTTCTTCAAATAATCAATTCACCTCATGCCCTTAAGAAATCAATCTCTATCTGTAATGAGTTGTCCCAGTTAGAGGAAACGAGGAAGTTTCATCTTTCATTATACACCCAGGTAATGTATACTGCTTACTTTTTGTCTTTTACCTTGTGGCTGCCACTTGATTCTGATATTAACGTGTGTTGCAATGGCATTGTTTGCCTACAGGCTGATCGGGTTACATCATCAGATAACTCAAAGTAATTAATCTTGACCCCTACTTTTTATTCAGTGTATAATTTTTGCAAATTTGAGTCTGGATTCGGATTATGTTTACTGAAGCATGTATGTGAATGCTACTGCTAGGAATGAATTACTTCGGGCAATGGACTCCAGAATTGCAGCTTTGACAGAAGAATTGGTTTCAACTTTTAATGTAGCAGCTGGAGCTGCATTATCCTATCAAGAGATGAATTGTCTCCAAGAATTTTGTCAATACTTTGGTGATGTAGATGTCAAGTATGTCATATCCCTCTTTAATTATTGCCTCAATAGTGAAAATGCATAAAAATATTTAATTCTCATTTTACTTTGTTTCTGAATATATATTTTTTCAGAACTCTGTTGTTAAAATTGTCAGAGAGAAGCCAAAAAGGTCAGAATGTCCCTGTGAACAATAAGAAGTCTCCTGTCCCAACGATATCAAAGAGTGATTATGAAAACAAGATTAATGCATTTATCCAAACAGCGGGACAAACAAATTCGTTGAAACCTGTACAGTACAATGCATCACCAGCCAAAGCTGCTGAACTTGAGAGGCAAAGTTCAACAGGGAGTGACGACTCGTCTTTCTCAAGTGAGGATGATCGGCCTTCTGCTACTGAAAGAAGTCGAACTCTTGTAAGATCTGCATCTCCGCGAAGATCAGCATCTCCGATGCGAAAGGTCCAAATAGGTAGATCAGGATCTCGTCGGACTCCTGCCCTAACTATTAAGAGCCTTACACACTTTCCTGCCAGAGATAAAACCTCATCTTACAGGGACACTTGTGAAGAGTCTGATGAACCAACTAAAAAGACTGAGATCAACGTGACTAGGATGAGTGTTCAAGATGCTAT
Source organism: Chenopodium quinoa (assembly GCF_001683475.1). Lineage (NCBI taxonomy): Eukaryota > Viridiplantae > Streptophyta > Magnoliopsida > Caryophyllales > Amaranthaceae > Chenopodium > Chenopodium quinoa. The sequence goes on from NW_018742455.1 coordinate 362,592, forward strand.
CAGTTTATTTGAAAGAAAACAGAGAGATCAAACAGATGAGAGTCAGAAAAAAACAGCAACTGATAACTCTACAAACCCAAACAAGGCAGTGTTGAGGAGATGGAGTTCTGGGATGAGTGAGTCTCAAAAGTCCACGACTCAGGACACAATGGAGCATAATGCTTCAGAGAATAATACTGAAGATGAGAATGTTCAAAGGAGTGCAGAAGTGGAATTGGATGCAGTTCTTGATACTGAGGATCAGAATTTGGAGGAGAATATGGGATTAGAGGGGGGCAAAACTATTGCTCTGAGTCCAAGTGAAGATGAAGGCCTAGTGTGTCAGACAGAGGAGACTTTTGAAAAAGTAGATTCAGCTGAATGGAATAGGCAAAAAGAGGAGGAATTGAACAGGATGCTGATGAAATTTGCAGAGTATAGCATGAGCAACCGTAAAATGACAGAGCCAGATAACAAAAAGAATCGTGTATCTCGCTTGGGGCAAAGCGATGGAGCTAACAGTGATCACAAGGGGAAAAAAGATGAAAAAATGACTAGGGAGAAGTCCGGAAAGAGAGTAGAGAAGCAGACTGGCATTAGACCTAAGCAAAGAGTTCCAGAGAAGCCTAAGCCAGAAAAATCCACTGCTAAGGCTAGTGATATAGGAAAGAAACTCCCTGCTAGCAGAACTCTGAGTGCTAACAAAAATTCGCCTGTTTCTTCGAATTCCAAAAAGGAGTCTATAAAACCAGCTGTGCCGAAGAAGGTTGCATCTAGATCATCTTCCTTGCCTGCCACTAGGAAATCATGGCCATCAACGCCGTCACCAAGAATGACTGAAACATTGCCAACTAAAAGTCCGACAATAACAACTTCAGTACCTCGTCAAAAATCCCAATCTCTAGCACCTCGTCAGAAACCCCAATCTCCTGTTCCAGTATCACGTCCTAGCCCAAAGTTGGAAAAGCCTCAATTGCAACAGAAAGATGTCAAGAAACAACAGATTGATACTAAAAAAAACTTGAAGAAAGTGGATGACAGTAAAAGCCGTATGGTGCCAAAAAGCGGGAGATCAATGATAAAAACAATGGCTCCTGAAGAGGATGCTGCTGCTGTCAATCCAGCTAAAGCAGTCGTGCGTAAGAAGGTGACCAAGAAGAGTAGTGTGGTCCCACTTGAGGTGAAGCCATCTGTTCGCAAAGTTTCGGAAAAAAGCCCTGCAAAAATTTTGGAAAAAAGTCCTGCAAAATTTTCGGAAAAAAGCCCTGCAAAATTTTCGGAAAAAAGTCCTACCAAAATTTTGGAAAAAAGCCCTGCAAAAAATTCAGCTAGTCGAAAGAGAGAGATTCTCCCTCAAGCAGAAGAAACTTTGAGCAAATCTGAAGATCCTCTTAATATTGCGGATAATGTTGGGAATGTTACTTTAGATACAGTTCATCTGGAGTCTGAAGATTTGCAGACTCAATATGATCATCTTGAACTTGAAATAGAAACAGAGGCAGAAAAACCTGAAGATGGCGACGAAAAAGAGATTATTGTTGAAGCCCCTCCTCAAGAAGATGGAGTTGTTGACAGAATGTCGGAGTCACCAGCTATAAGTCAGATTCCGTCTGCACAAGAATCACTAATTTCACCAGCTGCATGGGAGGAAAGCAACCCGTCAGATGCGGCTGGCCCAAGTACTGACAGCACTGCTTCATCTCTTCCCAATCCTGATACTGTGGATTCGGGAACCAGAGTTCGTCATTCACTCTCACAGATGCTTCTGGAAGAAACCAGTGAACCTGACATAATTGAGTGGGGAAATGCTGAACATCCACCTTCCATGGTTTACCAAAAAGATGCTCCTAAAGGCTTTAAGAGACTTTTGAAGTTTGCTCGAAAGAATAAAGAAGCTAATGGAGGTACTTGGGCAAGTCCATATACATCTGAAGGAGAGGATGATGGAGATGAATACAAAAACCTTGGTAAGAGAAACTCAGACAATTTGCTGAAGGTTGCTCTCCACTCAAAGAACTACGCAGAAGGATTTTTGTCTGATTCTGAACCACATTCTGGTAGGTCTGCAGTCAAATTATAATTGTCAACAATTTATTTCTCAGTTAAACCTCACAAATGATAGCAATCTCAGTATCTCATGCTTTTAATGGTTTATATCGACAACAAGCTTGGTATACTACTGTTTCTGAAACATTGCTGTTAGTAATTACAATTTTTTTTTTTCTTGTATGTAGCTCGATCAAACACAAGCAACAGCTCTGCTAGAAGTTCAAATAAGTTTCAAGACGGTCATGCCTCTTCGAGAGGTAAGTCATAATCATACTAAAATAATTACTGCTCCTAAGCTGCTTCAACTTTTTGCTAATTTGTCTTTGCTGTTATTTTATTAGGTACAAGATCTTTCTTCTCTCTGTCTGCATTCCGTGGAAAAAATTGAGACATTGCCTTGTGGACTCGAGGGAGACGCCTAATTTTGGGACAATCATTCATTGTGTGGTTTACTCCCCTTTGTATGCTAAATATTTACCTTGTGCAGTTTATTAATTTGTATCAAGCAATGCAGTGTAATGTTTTGATTCAGTGGCATTCTTTGGGGATCTGGATAGGTCCAGGATGTATATGTAAAATGTAGAGCAAGCAACAAGAGCGATTTTCTAGGACATAGAACAGTCTGTGTAGAAATTACATGTTTTCAGTTCAAAGTAACTACCTGAATAGTTTACCCCTTATTCTCATGCAAGGTAATATGTTGCATGTTACAGACCGTATTCTTCGTTTATTATTTTGACTACAACTGATGTTTTTTTAAACCGAAAAGTGTCCTGGCCGAACAGAACAATGCATTGCTCAATCTTGAAAGATGACAGTACTCAAGAGGTAATATGACTAATACCCTGACTTGTGAGGTGCTTGTCCCAGGGGTGGAGCAAGTCCTGAGAACACCATCAACTGGCTCAATCCTCATCCTCTTTATCCTCTCTTCATTTAGACAACTTTCATACCGTGATAATTTTATACTAGTACATAAAAAAGGAATAGCAAAAAAGGAAAAGGAGGAACTTTAATGGCCATTCAAATTTTATAAAATACGTTAAGAGGGATCCTACTAAAATTTATTAAGTGGGTTAATACTTTGTTGGTAATGATATTATTTGGTAGGATTCAAATCCCAAATCTCTACGGTTACTCGGTTAGAGGGTAAAAAACTTAAGTGAGCTAACACTTTGTTGGTAATGATATAAATAAAATAATTACTCCGTTTTTTAAGTGTTCCATAGTGACATGACACGCATGTCAATGCAAAACTTTAACTAATACGGAGTAATATAATATCTTTAACTATAATTAATTATAAATTATAACAATAGAATATTACTCATTGAGATAATTCTAACAAGTATTCATAAAACTGTATTATTCTTATGTATAATTCACAAATAGTCAAATATTGGTCATTATGTTTAGTAAATAGTGCAAAAATTCTCGATAAAACACTAAAAAAACGAAGGGAGTAATTTTGTCAATACTCTTCACAATCTATATTTTATTCTTTTTAGAAAAAAAAAAAAATACTCCTTGCACTATTTTTTCTAAGAATGACCCCACTAATGTACTTTCTCTATTTTTTTTTTTTATAACAATATATATATTTTTAGTTTCATAATCTAGTGGCTACCAACATGAAATTCCTTAATGGCTACCTTCGTAATTTTTGGTTCTATTGTGCCCACCCAAAATGGACATTGGCGCCTTGCTCTTATGCGCATCTTTTTCTGCCTGCCAGTCCTTTCCCTGTACTAGCAAGAAGCAACCCCCTCACCAACATATGTTTATTCTCATTATAAAAAATGTTCGAAAATTACGAATATACCGTGTTAGGGGAAATATATTCCATTCCACTATCAGGTATGTGCCTTAGCTTATCCCACCTTAGTGTAGCTCAAGTTAAAACACTTTGTTAACTCAAATTTTGGGAGATTTGTCTGTCAGATTGTGACAATCTATCACCATCCCGCATTCGATATTCCCAAACCATTTCCTCCCCCATTACCATAGCTGATGCGTTGTGTACTACAGAGTTAAACAATCATCCTACAGCAATTTTAGTTTGTCTGGTGCTTTACAGGCCTACGTAATTCATAGTGTACTATTCACAAATTTACACAAAACTTTAAGTATGCAGATTGCAGACTGCACCGCAATTTAAAAGAAACAGTTTGGATTACTCAACTGATATTCCCATATGAACTAAGGTCATATGCACCAATCTTATCCACGTCTCTCCCCATCTCCGCCCCCAGCATGGGAGAAAAAAAAAAAAAAAAAAAAAAAAAAAAAGATAGCAGGAGCATAAACTGAGTAATCCAGTACTTTCCTATGAGTATGCAATTTGATGTATCACGACTTTCTTCCATCAGCAAGCTTGTGAACCACCTCCCCTTTAAGGTATTTCAGATATGGAAACATCAGCACTGCCTGCTTCCCACAGTAGTTCGAGAATATTGTATCCATCTGACGTACAGTATCTACAGCAGCAGCAGCATCACCCAAAGCTAGCTGAAGTGATGATAGCTTTACAAGCTCATTTCCAACAGCAATGTGACCAGGACTGTAAAGCTTCTTTAGAATCTGTGGGAAGAAAAGTACAGAGGTCAGTTTATTAGAGCTTAGATGATATTCTGATGTCAGGAGCAATTTTATTTTTATGAACACAGTATGAAAAGTAATTTTCACATCGTTCACAAAAACCAAAACTGACAATTACCAAATAGGCCCTAAATCTGTTCCCTCTTGGTCCAATATATGCGCTTTACTTTGCTTAATATAAAATACAAAAACTTTCTACTCAGTATAACATATAGAGCTTCCCAAGGAATTTGCAAACTTCTCAATTGCTTTAGACTATAAAACATTTTGCGAGAAACCTAAGTGGAATAAAAGGTCAAACAAAGTGGCAAGGAAATGTTATATTTACTCTCCGCAGGAAGGAGATTGAGGAGTTATGCAAAAAATGACATTCATGATATTTTATGTTGCAAACCAAGTGATGATTGTCTGCTTGGCCACTAAGTTATTCAAACTCAAAATCACAAGCATGTAAAGGCGCATATAGCTATTCAGCAGAAACAAATACAATAAATACACGAGTGCGCATAGAAAAAGCCTGATAAAAGCAAATTCACCTGAATGGATATTGTACAGTGATCAATTGCTTGTTGCATCTCCCCAACTGAACAAAATGCCTCAGCAAGAATATCTTCAGCCTACAAAAAATCATTTATATAAATTATGTATGACTTTGATGCTGTTGTATTCGCAGCAAACTATATACAAGCAAATTTCCTATTTATCTGCAAATATCCTTATTGCACAAACTAAGCATGAGTTGTAATGGGCAAGAGGTGAAGTAAATGATTCTCTATTAATATTTAATCCTACCGTATCCCCCCTTTAATCAGGATTCCAAAACAGTAAGGTCAGGTCAGGCCAGAATGGTTTCTAAATCAAACCATGCAATTTAGTAGTAGAGAGACCCTTAGTACAAGGGCAGGATCAGTTGAGGCATTCTCTAGAGATAAAGCAGTAAATCTTACCTCCGCAAGTTTCTTGTTATATGAATGAAGCGCAGATTTCAGATCATTAAGGGAACTCAAAGCATTTGACAAGAGACCAGCAGAAACATCATTTGAATTAACAGCTTCCTGCAAACTAGAAACCCACACCCCAAAGATTACATTTGTGGATAGTCAGAAAAAAGCGGATAGTTTTAAAACTTGTACTACAAGCCTACAAGGCATCGCTTCCCTCTCACTTAAGGTTATACCTTCGAAAATATGTATCAGCTTCATCAGCTGTTGCACGCAGATACTTCAGGTCATTAGGGGAACCACATTTCAGGCAACATCCAGACTGAATCTCAGGGCAGTGATTACTATGTTCAAATATGAGGCAAGCAACGTTCTTAATCTCATCATGCATCAACTTTTCAACCTTCATATAAAGGTCAAACAAAAGAATTAGAAATTCTGCAAGCAACTAGTAATAGTAGCATGGTCCAATGTATAGCATATCAAACTGTCAGAGAAAGTGATGACAATATTCCCTAAGAAGTGAAGCACACTATACGACATTGGTATTTTGATCCATAAGATACCATTAAGTTACAATTTTACTAAATCTTGAAAAAAATTACACAAACTGTGAAGAAGTTGAAACTACAGGCTTTCCTACTTAAGAACTTAATTGGGCCCACAGGTGATGATGAACATATACTTGGTTAATTTGTTGAATGAGGACAGTTTTTTTGTCTCAGTTTCCAGAAATCTCCATGTTAAACAAAGGGCTAATTGTTTTTTTTTACGAAGTCAACATGATTCCAAGCCTTTGAGTTCAAATTCCAGACTAGTCCATTCTGTAACTTTGAACTACAAGTTTGGCAGTACATCAAGCTGGTCAACACCTTTTGGACATTTTTGTGTTTTATTCTCATCGACATTTAATTGCATAGATAATTTTCATCATTCAACAAGACAACATTCAATGTTTCATACTTTTATGGATCTTCCACATACCTCTCGTTGATGCTCCGTACTGTGATCTTTAGGCGTCTCTTGTAAATGATAATATTTATGTTTTTCATACTCCACCATAGTGTCATCAAGAACCACACCAAAGCAATTAACTTTAGCACACCGGAAAGCATTTAAGACAAGATCTGGAAGATTAGCTCTAGTACAACCATTGCATTGACACTTAAATGTATATCTGTCAAGTAAAAATTGCTGTCGGTTTCTGTAATCCCACTGCCCAACCTGCAAACATGTGTTGCAATCAGTTATTACAAAAAGAGGTAAATATTGAAAGAATATATATCTCTATAAGCAGAGAAACCACAAGCTTTTGCAATACTGCATGAAAGAAAACAAGAACCTAGAGTTTCTAAGAGGACATATAAATCAAAGCATAATGTCAACAAGCAGTCTGAGTGTATCCAAAAAAGGATGAGAAAAATAGTACCTGTGGTCCATAAGACATCTCCAATGGACATCCACTGGGCACATATTCTGTGGCCCTAATCAAAAGTGTACGAGAAATGAAGTACGCATGGACATTAGGCATGCAGGAATGGTTGAACACACTGCCAGATAGGTATATTCCTTGCCCAACTCTCGCCTAAGATTTAAGAACGAATGGTACAGCCAGATTAGTATCAAATTCATTAGTTTCATATAAATAAAGAATGAATTTGGTTTTGCGTGGATAGTGTACTCCAATATACACAAACGATAAAAAAAACACATAGAAAATGGTCTCTCCTCATACAACCCTCTTCCTCAAATATTTACCATTGTATGGGGAAGGTTATACATGATATACCCAGCCAAAAAAAAAAAAACCTGTTATTGATTTGTTAAGTGCTTTTATATGAAAAAATTCCTAAACTTCAAATTGGTGAAAGAAAATTAGACAAAAGATTGTGCCTATAAATACCTATGAACATTATTACCTATTCACAATAGTTATTCAACTATTTTAAAATTGTTGTACATTTGATCTATAAAATAACAGCGACTAAATGGGTCAAAGGAGAGTCAGATTCCAGCTATAAACTCGATTAGGATTAGGGTTTTAATTCCTACCTGTTAAATAAATGAAATTGGAGGCTTTCCATCCTTGTTTACTATTGACACGCACAGGAACACAAACCTCACTTAACAACTGACACAAGTTATTTGCCAGCTCTATCTTTCTGCTTTGCATAAATACTTTAACTCTACACGACTACAAGCCTACAGCCCTACATTACCAAAGTTGGCAATATAGTTACAGTCAAAAGAAAAATGCTTGACAGGTGGAAATGAAACTATGAAAGTAAGATGAGATTAGATGTAAAATAATATATAAGCCTCAAAATTTACATGATTGATCCTTGCAGCATTCAAAATATTGGCCACAACCCATAAAATTAAGTGTTGACACTTGACACCCCATTTTTAAATTTCTGAATCTTCCATAGTTATCAATATCTTCAATGTTCAAATCAAATGATGGAACATGTCAGGTAACTTAAAATATACTTGTGAAAATGAAAACAACACCTGCTCAAAATTGCTTGTCATGCTATCTCCAGGTAAGGACAAATTTCCTGATTGCTTCGATGGATTAGATACATCTGAAGATTTCATACGAACAATTGCCATGGAATTGACTTTTATTTGAGAAATAAGAATGATGACCTGCAAAAGCATTGGGGCTGTTAAAGTCTTTGACTACGCATACAACAAAGAAAATATAAAGAAATTCAAATCCGTTCAGACAAACAATTGACTTGCATTGATATTGCTATCATTCCATTATCACATTTCAAATTTTCCAAGTAAACAAAGATATGGCTTCAGTTCAAAGAGAAATTAAAATAAATTCCACTTTTATGTTCATTCAACTATTCAAGACAGAAAGCTTATGTTGTCAAATTTCAGAATTCTCATTCTCGGTATTCCAAGGATCAATGAAGGTTCAAAAACAAGGATAGAAATGGTGTTAATCCTAATTACAAGTAGACATGATCTTTCTCAGCAACTCGTAATTCTTGCCACATTCACAAAATAAGTAATCAACCGATACATAGAAGCTTATGCGTTAAGGCAACACACAACTTATATGGCTTTAAGTTCATGCATATACATAGTTTCTTAGCAGTTGGGGAAGGAAGGGGTGGGGTTGCTTTAAGAGATAGATACAGACCTTTGCAAAAATAGCTCCTTGCAGCTTGAATTTAGATCTATAATACGAGTGAAGGCAGTAAAGCAGCACGATTGAGTATACATGCAACTCCACTTTGCTTTCTGGAGGGAGATGTACATAATGATGAAAAAGGTCCTGTTTAAAAGGTGAGCTGACATCACATACCAAACCTTTTATCATGCAGGTTAAACAAGAATAAATCAAAGAAATAAAGCGTTTACAAGACAAGTTGAGTGGATACCAAATCTTTTGAATCCTCTTTTAGTTCTACCAACTTCATCATAATCCGACCAGCTAATACCACCTGGGTTGGCAACACAACAGGCCAATTCACACCACGACATTCATGTCCATGTTCAGTAAAGCACTCTATGCCTGGATCCAAATGACTATCTGAAGTCACCTTTAGGAAGTATTTGAAAGAGTCACCAGAAAGAATATCATCACTTTCATTGTTTGTTACACGTTTCCTTAATACCTGTCCTCCTGACTGAAGTTGGCAACGATCAGAGCAGTACAGTGGTATTGAGCATGATGTACAGGGAATATTGTCTGCTGGTAGTTCACTGAAACAAAAATGACAATGTGTCTCTGAAGTTCTTCAATATGATCTGTGAAACGTGCATATCAGACAATTTTTAACAGAATATAAACAGCAACCCCTTCCCATCGTACTCCAATCCTACATACATAAATAAGTGAAACGTTTTGACTTTTTGCGCTATACATCTAATTCACTTTGACGAATGTTTGTGATTTATACGTAAGAATAAATATAGTCTTGAGGGTAATTGTTGGAATCGTCACAATGAAAAATTTATTAATATTCAATTGTTATACTTTTTACTTATTGATAATTAAAGATATTATCAGCCAAAGTTTTGCATTCGCATACGTGCACAAGAGAAACATTCACTAATTTAGATACGGAGGGAGTATACATTAACAATTAAGTATTAAGTGGTAACAGGAATCAACAATGAAAAAATCTTAATGGTTATCTATTAGGATGAAAAAATTCTTCATCATTCCTTCTACTGATGATTTTGTATCAAACGAGACCTAGAGCCATGAGGAGTTGGATAGGTAAAAAATTTATTAAAAAAATAACAAGAAAAAAAAAAGAGCTTTGCATTTACACATGTCGCAATAAAAATGTTTGAGACATAACAAAAAAGGAGGCTAAAAGAACCTTCTAATGCAAAACAGATCTATACCGCAGCATAAGGCTCTTCCTTATGAACTAAAGTAGCCGGAGATATCTCAAACAGTGAAGTCATGCCTCTCCCTTTGGTTGGAGTAGATACACGTTGCAACTTCACCGGCGGCATCTCATCTATAGAGAAAAAAAATGGCCTCACAACTCAAGAGATGACAAATTCTAAATTGACAAATCAATAAAATGAAACATGCTAGCTTGAAGCAGTAAATTCAGAACAAAAAAATATGAGAAGCATAACTCGAAATTCCTAGCTCGAGAAGATCAAACTTTATAATCCCAAGAAAGTATGTTATGGGGTGTTAGGCTACTTTTATATTTTTAATAAGAAATTTATATTACACCTACTTTTATAGGACAAGAATACAAGATGTCCTACTAGACTAGCAAATAATTCTGGATAAACCTATTTCCTTAATATTTCAGATATTATAATTAGTCCCTATAAAGAACGAATACATTCAAAGAACTGAAAAAAGTCTCATGATAAAATACACAAATTCTGCTCTAACCAAGTGTGGAGCACATTATAAATTTACCAAGCTAATCTTGGTCTAGTGGAAAGGATAGCACCTTCCAACCTTGAGGCTGGAGGTTCAATCCCCACCAGGGGCACTTTGAAGGTGGGAATCCCTTACCTTTCCCAGTCACTTTCAAAGTGTAACCAGCAAATACTGGAGAAAAAAACACGTGAGGTTTGAGGCCTGGTCAGCTTAAAAAAAAAAAAAAAAAAAGGTACATGGGAAATGTAACATGAAAACTACCCGTCAACATTCCTTATCTTTGGACCCTAGTCCCTGCAATGGAAAAGAGGTATACCAAGACTCCTTACACAACCAGTGTCTGAAAAGGCACCAGGCACACTAAATCACTTAGGCAAAGGAGTGAAAATGTTTACTGGCTATACTTCGAATCACTTATCTATACAAGCTTTAATGTGCCAGTCATGCACAATACTGATTTCTGAAAGATAAATGCCAATTAAAAGCTTAAAAAACAGAAAACAGAAGTAAAACAAATGGAAATGTGAATGGCATTAGAAACCCTCACCAATAACAAGCTGCTCTTGCCTGCTGAGCTCTTGAAAGGGATTTTCAGCCTCCTTTTTGTTTTCCTTTTCCATTAACTTCAGATCATTTTGTATTTGTCTCTTTCCACTTAAAGTTCCTTCAAAGTCCAAGGCTACCTTCAAGTCACAGATCGCATCTTCATAATTTAACAAAGAAGTGTTGACCTTGCCTCTCCTGTACCAAGCCTACAAATATTCAGATATAACTATAATCAATGAAGTGAATCTGATTCCAGGTCCACCATTGATTAAGGCCTTCAAGCCTCATGCCTATGCAAATGAAGGACTAAAAGAAGAGTGCAAACACAGAAGAACACAAAACCAAATGCGATTTTGTCATAGATTTCCAGCTTATCATCATTTTGAAAAGTATATTAATTAAATGCTATCCATAAGCCTTAGGGCAACGATTAGAAAAATCCAATAAACAAAAAAAAAAAAAAACATAACTACAACTTCAGCAAACTTACAAAAGGTGTTGGGTAGGAGAGATAAGCAGTCTAGAATAACATCAGATCTTTGACCGCAGAGAGAAAGGATTGTTAATTATCAATTATTTCTTCTCATTTACATAGTCTAACATAAAAATATTTTTCACGAAATTATTCTAACCGCTAAATTGTAATATCTCTTGTCTAACAAAATTCAAGCAAAACACTTTGTAATATTAAAATTAGGGGGAAAGAACAGGCATCAATAAAAATAGGCTGAAAACTCCAGTAGCTATACAACAACAAAGCCTTAGTCCCAAAATGATTTGGGGTCGGCTAACATGAATCGTCATAAGGAATCGTATGATACAAAGAAAAAGACATAACAAAATCATCATTTAAAAGAGTTTGTAAAAAGTTGAGTAAAGTGAGTAAAAGAATGAGCATTTCAGAAAAAAAAATTAAGGGAGTTATAAAGAGAACCAAAAATAAAATTCAAGAAAGATTTAAAAGAGTGGTTTAAACGTTGAAGTAGAAAATATACAGGTTTGAGAAAACTTTAGTAAAGGAAAACAATACAGTTCATAAAACATTGGTGGGCTAAAAATAAAATTAAATACAAAAAAAAAATTAGAAAGTATATATAATCATGACACATCGTTGACGCAAACTTTCTCCCTCCACACCGCCATATCCAGCACCATATTTTCTTTAATCCCCAAAGCACTCATGTCACTCTCAATCACGCTCCTCCAAGTTTTCTTAGGTCTTCCCCTACCTCTCACGATCCCAACACTTTGCAATTATTCAAGCCTCCTTACAGAATCGTCACTTGGTCTTCTTTTTACATGGTCAAACCATCTTAAGCGATTCTCCCTAATCTTGTACTCAATCAATGTAACCCCTACTTTCTTCCTTATTATCTCATTACTGAACTGATCCTTTTTGTATGACCACACATCCATCGCAACATGCACATCTACGCCACATTCATCTTATGCACGTGGCAAGCTTTATAGCCCAACATTTTGTATCATATAGCAAAGCAGGCTTTATTGCCGTTCGATAGAATTTTTCCTTTAATCTATGGGGTACGCCTAGATCACATAAAAAACCCGTCATACTCTTCCACTTCAACTTACCTGCTTTGATCCTATGAGCTACATCTTTGTCCAATTCTCCATCCTTTTGAATAATAGATCCCAGATATATGAAGTACTCACAACTTTAAACACTCTTCCCATCCAAGGTGATCACCCCAACCTCATTGTTTCTCAGTTCTCACATCGCTAAACTTACATCCTAAATACTCCGTCTTACTTCTGCTCACCTTCAATCCACGAGACTCCAAAGTTCGTCTCCATAATTCCAACTTACTTTCCACGCTTATTTCGTCTCGTTAATCAACACAATATTATCAGCAAACATCATGCACCATGGTATATCATCTTGAATTGAACTCGTCAATTCATCCATGACTATAGCAAAAAGAAAATGACCAAGTGTAGAACCTTGATGAACTGCAATAGTAATTGGGAAGACTCACACTTGTGTTAACTCCCTCATACATGTCCTTAATGATGACAATATATTTCCGCGAAAAGCCTTTCTTTGTTAAAACCCACCAAAGAATCTCCCTTTGTAGTTTATCATAAGTCTTCTTCAAATCAATAAAAACCATATGTAAATCCTTCTTCTTATCATGATAAATCTCCATTAGATGTCTTATAAGATGGATTGCCTCTACAGTCAATCCAGGCATAAATCCAAATTGGTTTTCCAAGATCTTCACACTTTAAGGCATAAAAACTCTAATAGCTATATGAAAGCAAATTTATGCTCTACCCAAAAAGGAATTTATGTTTGCAAGGGAACACTTTTGAAGTTGCATAAGCAAGGCAAGAAACTAATTAGCAAGATGTAAAACATAAATCCAGGGGCATACATCTCATAGAAAATTAAACTTTATAACCATACACTTGCAAATAATAAAATATGGTAAGTGCAGACTCACTTCTCATAAACAAACAACTTCTCCCACCCTTTCTCTCCCCAAGGCCTTAACTCCAAAGTATACACAGGAAAAAATTATAAGAATAATCAAATAAGCACTCACTTCCATTTATAAGTAAACTTTGCAAACATGCTAATGCTAAATTGAAAGTATCCTCTTTCCATTTTGTTCTCTTATAAGTTTTGATTACTTACGTAACATGGAAGCAGAGGAGGATCATAGTCTAATTCATCGAGGATGATAATGACGAGGATTGTACGATCTTAGTATATATTCTATTCAGATAATGACAAGAATGTATCACAATCACTGCATAATTACTCATTTCACATTACAGCAAACTTCCTGTGAAGCACTACCTAGTTTGTGTTATGCCTGAACCTCACACTAAGCCAATAATTAATTCTAAATGAAGCAATTTCTCTGTTTAAGCAATCCATTAATTAACTTACTCTTTTATGTGTAGCAGATTAAGCAACTTGAATTAATGGATTGCTTAATCAGAGAAATTGCAAATTGAAGAATGTTAGCAATTCCAAACGGTACAGAATGAATTGAAGAATGTATAGCAATATATAACTTCATCTTTCACAACCATATAAAAGTAAAATTTAACTCTAAGTTAACATCCCAGAAAACATTCTATGAAGGTGTCTGTATGAAATATATACACAGAAAGAGAAGTTGTTCCTATTGAGATTATTTATAAAACAGAACTTGTGTAATTAATTACAGATGGCATAATTGCATCACTCATGTGCTACAAAATTGACAATAAACACTGAAATAAATTCGAAGTGAATAAACAGTCAATCATGCTGAACTCTTCAAAAACATGAGAAAAAAAACAAAGGCTTTCAAGTGAGATATCTAGAGACAGCAAGCATAACAAAGGTAAAAGTTTTCACCTTGGCGTATCTTTGACTAATTGAAAGAGCTCGATTGCAATCTCGTAGGGACTCCTCCAAAAGACTCATTTTCTGGGGATAACAGGCAAATTCAAAAAATTTATTGTTTGCATAATTGACAGTATTTTCAGAAATAAGAAAATATATATTGTAGAAGGAAAAGGAAGGGCAAAAATAGAGCAAGCAATGACGTTATGTTACATTAACCTTTCTCTATCTGGCTATTGAGACATCCTTGTCCCAATTCCATTAATTGTTTAACCACCTCCCTCGGCCTCCCACAAAAGAAAGGCATAGGAGTTTCTTACTGCAAAATAGATAAGCGTTGACTTAGTACCATGTTGCACACTCCTTCAGTCAAAAACAATTTTCTAAAATATTCCCCCTTAGTGGGAAACAGGGAAGCATAAGCTATATAGGTTCAGCAATTGATGATTCTGAACAAGACAGCTTAGACTCAACTAAACTACTTAGTTCTTCAATGCTGACGTGAAATTCTACCGATGAAGGGCCCATTGGTAGCCCAATTGGTATGATTGGTCATGGTTGCTGGAAGGGACAAGGTTAAAAATAGAAGTTTTGGGAGTTCTTTTCCTAATTTCTTTCAAAATTTCAATTTACCTTATTATCTTGTAGATATTCTATCTTAATTTGCTTTAGAATGGAGGCAATAATAATTCTTAAACTCCATTTCAAATGGTTCAAGTATCGCTTCTCACTAAAGCTGACTTAATACCACTAGAAACTTCTTCCGTTCCTTTAGCATTGCAACAATTAAGTTTTTATGCATCCCAACGCACAACTTTATTACCCGTTAATATCTTTGTTACCTATGAGTAATAAATATAAAAAAAATTAGATAAATTTAAGTGAATACATCAAAACAAATCCAAAAAACCTCACATGACTTTTTCTTCCCTGACGTTAATTTACAATCAATGATCAAAGAGTAGTAAGTAAATGTGTAAATACTCAATTTTTGCAATAATGTAAGAATGAAGGAAGCAGTTGCCAGGATTGAAATCAAATGTAATCTTTTGTAGGTAGTTCAAAGCAATGAACAATTAAACATAGTATATCCATCTTAAAAACATGATTAAGAGCACACTAACACTATCAGTAACTAAAAAACATCTTTTGTACGTAGCATATGCCAGGATTGAAATCAAATGTAAGCTCCAAGGAACTGCAATGCACTCAGTTCTCATGAAAATGATAACTTATCAAGGAATGAAACACGGAAAAGTATAATCAGTTACACTCACATGAAAAGAAGAAGCCCGATTCACAAACAAAGCTGCAACCAACTCGTTGCCTTTGTCTAAAACATCAACTGGAGCAACACGTAAAGCCTATAATTCACATTAACAAAAAAATTGAGTTAACAATACACAAACTATAGAAGCTATCAGCGATTTAAAAAAAAAAAAAAAAAAAAAAAACCTAGCTTTTCACTCAGATACTTTCTCCATATAAAGTATTAAATTTTCAAGAAAGAGGATTCCAGCATAATTACGCTTGGTTTAACTTCTGAAATACAATGTCGCATACTCATATTTAACCATACTGAATCCATACTCCTATTCATAAATAAGTAAATTTTTTTATTATCACGTCAATCTTTGACCACTAATCAAATGAAAAAAATTAACTCAATGAATGACATGAAAATATCAACAATGAAGTGTTTAACTTTTACGTACGCAATGTACATAAAAATAATGCATAACCAACAATCAATTTGACATTGTCATACAATTAAAAAGAGGGGCTAGTATAGTAGTAGCCACACACAAAACATTTTTGTCCAGTCAGTTCACTGATTTACAATTCAAAGTCTCACATAAATGCATATATGTAATCAATTCCAACATCAAGATCCAATCAATCTTGGGAGGGTTTGGCATGTCCATGGGTAGGGTCTAAAAACATTGGACCTAGATCTTTACCCAACCGAATACCACATAGACCCTTACCTTACCCAGATCCATTGGGTCTAAGACCCATATCCTTATTTTGGGGTAGAGTTCTAGGTCCACTGCCTTTTAGTCCCTTGTTTCTATAAATGTGAATTCATTTTTTTTTTCCCCACTATCTCCAAGATAAACCTTTGGTTATTTATATCTTTAATGATACATTAACAAAATAACTTTTAAAAAAATTTACTAAAATCCGAAAATCATTGATGCCCTTCTATAACATTTTGCATGTAAAATGCTACATACAAGTACTAATTAGAAACCCTCAATTTATAGCTTCTAGTTCATTTAAACTTTGCTAATGAAATAACTTCACTGCAATCTAAACTCAAGATCAAAGCTAGCTTCAACACTCATCAAAATCAAGCAATCAAGCACACCCCCAACTTAAATGTCTGAAAATTCTTATGCACACCCAAATGTATCTAAAAATAGGTGCACCCAAGAGTTTGTTTTTTCTATCTGATGATTTTTGCTCATACTAAAAATTTCAAATGAGCCTAGCAAAGTTAGTCATGGTTTATGGTGTATCTACTAGCTAGTGGCTACCTCTATGTGCACTACATAAGACAGATACTATAATAATTATGATCAAAGGGTATGATAAATTTAATTTCCTAAAAACAAAAACAAAAAGGGAAAAAAATTGTTACTTGAGAATAGAAATGAGCAGCTTGGGAGTAATCTGAGCAAGAAAAGCAAGCATTTCCCTTATTCTTCAACTCCAAAGCAGTCTCCTTGTTCTTGGCACAAAACCCCAGTTCAGGATTTGTCAAATCCTCAACCATCTTCAACAACATTTCAAACCCAATATAAATTTCGGTTATAAATGGCAGAAATAATAATGAATTTATATATTAAAATCAATTAACATTTCATAAGAAGCACTTAATAATACAGAAAAAAGAGGGATGAAGAATTCTTACTGAGTGAAAAAGGGAAGAATTAGCGAAGAAATCATGAAGGGATGAAGTAGTTGAAGGAAGATCTTTGGTAGTACTTTGTTCTATCTTTCTCTTAATCTCCAATGGTATTATTGACTTCAATTTTTCCATGGATTCTGCTCTCTTTCTCTCTGATTCCCTGAAAGTTACTACGGTTTTTTTTTTCTTGGTTTCAGTTATCAGGGGAGCAAAGAATTTCGGGGCCGGTGTGAATTTTTTAGGAAAAATTGTAGTATTTGTTACCTGCAGGAGAACTGTGTCACATGTGCTCTGTTTATTTTATTTTTTGTTTTTTATTTCATTTTTTTTAAAAAAAATTTGCCACCACCCAAATCTCTAAAGTATTTCACTACCAATTGACTTACATTGTTACTATTTTCGTTATTTGGGTTTAGTCACCGTTCAACCACCTTGCAGCCACCCCTCCCCCTCACTACCACCCACTCTCCCCCCTGCCGGCCTTCCCTTTCCCCCACCCTACGCAGCCAACCCCTCTTCCCTTTTCCCGTTCTTGCTGCCCCAACCCCCACCCCGAACCAAAACCACCCCCTTTCCCCTTCCCCCGACCAAAATCCGCCCCCCACCGAAATCGACCCCCCTCCCCTTCCCCTACCCTTTACAGCCTTCCCTAACCCTTAAACACCACCCCCAAAATCACCCAAAACAAATTTAGGGTTTCGCTTATGGTGATTTTGGGGTGGTGGTTTAGAATTAGGGATGGCCGAAAAGGGTAGGGGAATGGTAGGGGGTCTATTTCGGTGGGGGGAATGGGGTTGGGGGCGGATTTCGGTGGGGGAATGGGAAAGGGGAGTGGTTTTGGTACGGGGTGGGGGTTGGGGAAGCAAGAACGGGGAAAGGGAAGGGGGGGCTGCGTAGGGTGGGGGAAAGGGAGGGGGGTGGGTTCACGCCGATGCCGCCCAACGCTCTGGGCGTTGGCCGCCGGCAGGGGGAAGGGGTGGCTGGGTTACTTTTTTTTTTTTAATAAACTTAACGAATTCCGTTAAGTGGTAACGAAATTTTAATTATTTGATTTTAGGTGGTAGCAAAATAAAATAACAAAATTAAACAGGTAGCGAACAAATGTAACACAAGGTACTTTCGCCGGTAATTAATGTCAATTTTTTCATTTTTTTTAAATTGGACATTTTTTATTATTCAAAGATTTAAAAAATAAAATTAAATCTTCATATATCATTCTTCAAAAATAAAAAACTTGTCAATATATCATGAATCTCATTATACGTAATATGTAAGTATAAATTAACATATTTATTAATAAAAAAAAAGCTTCGCAAATTTAACATGTTTTGACCAAAATTCATCATTCAAAATGACTGGTAGTGTTTTTTTTTTTTTTTTTTGGGGCATAATGTTCCGTACTGAATTTTGGAAAATAGATATTGAATTATTTTGTGGAAGAAGAAAAAAAAAAGATTATATGAGGATGAAAAAAGAACTAGTACTTCTAATGTCCTACGCATGAGATTAAAGAGGAGAGAGAGACAAAGAATAAATTGAACTAAGCATTTATTATTAAAAAAAAAAAAAGTTTCATAACAAGAATTGAACTCCCGACTTTCTTTAAAAAGCCCAACTGTCTTTACCACTAAACCAGAGAAAAACTTACTTAATAACTTATTCACAGTAACTTTATTATATTTTGGGGCCCTGTTATTTTAGGGCCCCTGTGTAGTCGCCCAAGTTGCGCCGTGCCAGTGTTGCCCCTGTTGATTATCAATGAGAAAGTATTTCCTAGTTACTAACCAAATAGAGATTTTTCAAAGAACTTCACTTCTGCTAATAAAGAACTAATAGAAGTGAGTATGTTGCAATTAAAAGCTAACGGAATAATTATGTGACTTGACTGGCTGACTCTGAGTAGAAATAGGAGGGTATTGTACCATTTAATTATCAAGTAGATAAATCAAGTCTTTCTCGGATATTAAGGGTTTGTGTGGCTTGAAACAAAAATAAAAAATAAAAAGTTAGGGGAATTGGTTTAATGAATAATTTACTCAAAAAGAGCTAGTCATGGGTTAGGCCATGGCTAAAAAAGTTGGTCTATTGCCAAGGCTTTGTGTCGTATCTAAGTTCGGGTTAAAAACTGTGTTTAAACTTGCTATTTCGGGCCGAAATTCAGTCTAAACTATATTTTTAACTAAAAGTTAAATTTTGAGCGGCTCAAAACCCCAAAAAAAAAAATCGGAACTAGAAAGGCTGCCCAAAGTTACCAATTTTCAAGGAAGGCTACATTTGATCATGTTTGACTCAAAAAGTAATAATGGAGAAAGTAAATTACTAAGAGATAGGAAATAAATTACCAAAACCCCTTGATTAATCAAATTTCATTGTTGACTAAATAAGTTAAATAAATTCCTAAGAATTTTGTGATGGAAACCAAGCTACTTTCCTAAATACAGCTTCATAGGAATTTAATTTCCATATTAACCAAACAAGCATTGAAATAGATCTAGGGAAGAAGGGTTAATTGTGAATTTTTGAGTTATTTTGAATAATCTTCACGGCACATTTTATTTCGGTAAAAGAATAATTCTAACGTTCTTTGGGTTGATAGACAGAAAATTGATAATTGTGGAAAAGTAAACTATCGAACTATATTTAGTTAAGAAGTATGGAGTATGTGTTACTAGAAATTACTAAAATCCATTGTTTGGATGTTTTCAGAAGAGAGTTCAGTTTTTCTCGGGTTTAGGACCAACTTGGAAAGAAAACTATGAAAAATAAAGGTAACAATGTATGTATGTGGATATTCTTTGGGGAAAGAAAAATACTTTTCCCACTGTCTCCTCTATTAAATGAATGAACACAACAAAATTAAGGAATCCATGTGTATGGAATTAACCACTAGCATATGGCCGAATAAACATGATGGAATCCATTTGAATTGGCACTTTGGTTCTTACTCTCACTTCTCAATATATTTGACTAGATACTAACTGTAGGAAATAATTTCAAGCTTTAATCCCACTAGCTTAAACCCCACTGTGATCATAAACTAAAGTACGGTGGCGTCCAAAAGGGAAGAAGATAGAGCAAAAGAGTCGCCAACAAGATTTAGGAACTTGTAAACCGTTCACGAGGTGAAGGTTACACCCCTTAATGATCCAAGAGATCGTCAACTCCATAAGGTCTAGAACCAAATAAGGGTTCGGGGATGAAGGTACAAATCCAACCTAAAAGAGATTGAACCTGCCCTAATAATAGGTCTCTACTTTATTCTGATCGTATTCATGTGCGCTTTCTGACTAACATGCAATCAATAGGATTAACCCTAAACCTGTTTATCTATGTTGGTTGAATATAATGCACAAATAAATCTATTATTGGCGATCACTTGAAATTATAATCATAATTAACCCTAAATAAGATTATTAATTATCTTATTAAGCGTGATTACAAGTACAAATTCCCTTTAAGCATGCAATAAAAAGCGTGATCAAGCAATAAAAATAAATAGCATCAAGCAACATAATAATAAACAATATCATGAATAATTATAATAATCATAATAATAATAATAACATCATAGATAAAATAATCATCATCAAAATAATAATCATCATAAATTATAATCACGTTCATGTTAATATTAAAGCATAATAAAAATAGCACTAGTAGAAAAAAAGCATTAGGCACCCCCCATATGGCACCGGTTCAGCCTAAACCGGTGCCCAAAACCGGTCTAGAATTGGGCGGGTTTTTACCAAAAGAGAAAAGGCACCGGTTCAGCCTGAACCGGTGCCAAAAATAAAAAAGGCACCGGTTTGAACCGGTGCCATTCAAACCGGTGCCAAATTCAAAAAAAAAAAAAAACTGCGTCTTTTCCTCTTTTCTTCCTCTCTTTCTCTTTCCTTCCCTTCATTCATTCATCCCTTCTTTCGTTCTCACTTAGAGTATTTGAAGTCGTGCCTCCACCTTTTCCCTCCACCACAGCCGCCACCTTCACCGGCGCTTTCAGGTGTCGAAAACCACCGCCATGAATTCTCCCTGCCCTGCCCTTCTCTGTCTTCCACGGCCGGCCTCCACCGCCTTTCTCTGTGCGAAACAAATAACAACAGCAGCAGCGCGCACCGCCTCCACCTCCTGTCGACCTCCACCGGCGAGGGTCTTTTCATTCTCTCATCCCCTTAGCTTCTTCCACCTCCAACTAATTTAGGGTAAGTTCGTCTTTTCAAGTTAATGGGTTCATCTTATTTTAGATTAAAATTGTGCTTAGATTGTATATGAAATGCGAAGAAAATTAATGGGTTCATCTTATTTTAGATTAAAATTGTGCTACATTGTTGGGATTAAAATTGTATGTTTGTGCTACATTGTTGGCTGTGAAATTTGTTTATGATGCCTTGTTTTGGGGAGTTTGGTTTTTGATAATTGAATCAGTTTAAGGATTTATTACTGAATTTTGTTGCTTGGATTCGATTTCAGCTGAATTCTGGCAAAGTTCTTGCTGTTGGACCTGGCCTTCGTGACATGACGGGGAATCATATTCCTGTTGCTGTCAAAGAAGGGGATACCGTGAATACGGAGGAACTACAGTGAAGCTTGGTGAAAAAGAGTGAGTTTATTTTTCTCCATGCACTTTTCTTTTTGTTCCAGATGGTGATTTCTTAGTCAAATTATTGTGATTGAATGCTTTGACTCTTGATCCTCGATTGAATATATTAGTAATTTTGCATTACCTTGTTCCTTAGTTGAGTTTTTGTATGTTTTAATGTGTATATTAGTGACCTTGCTTCTAACTAGTTGTGAATAAATTAGAAAATTGTGAATAAATTAGAGAATTGTGATTACATTATAGATTTGTGAATAATTTAGAGAATTGTGATTAAATTAGAGAATTGTGCATAAATTAGAGAAATAGTGATATTGCCACTTAATTAGTTGTGAATAAATTAGAGAATTGCATATTACTTGCCTATTTTCTTCATTTCTCAACTTATAAACTCCTTGCATCTCAAAACAACTCATAATCACATATTTATAAGTGATTGTCATTTCAAATTACATAAAAATCGCCAAGTTCTAAGTTTTTGGGTCCAATTCATCAAAATAAAGCCATTTTGAGCCGAAATGGCTACTCACTTGACTATTTTCTTCATTTTTCAACTTATAAACTCCTTGCATCTCAAAACAACTCATAATCACATATTTATAAGTGTTTGTCATTTGAAATTACATAAAAATCGCCAAGTTCTAAGTTTTTGGGTCCAATTCATCAAAATAAAGCCATTTTGAGCCGAAATGGCTACTCACTCGACTATTTTCTTCATTTCTCAACTTATAAACTCCTAGCATCTCAAAAAAACTCATAATCACATATTTATAAGTGTTTGTCATTTGAAATTACATAAAAATCGCCAAGTTCTAAGTTTTTGGGTCCAATTCATGAAAATAAAGCCATTTTGAGCCGAAATGGCTACTCACTTGACTATTTTCTTCATTTCTCAACTTATAAACTCCTTGCATCTCAAAACAACTCATAATCACATATTTATAAGTGTTTGTCATTTGAAATTACATAAAAATCGCCAAGTTATAAGTTTTTGGGTCCAATTCATCAAAATAAAGCCATTTTGAGCCGAAATGGCTACTCACTTGACTATTTTCTTCATTTCTCAACTTATAAACTCCTTGCATCAAAATAAAATGCTCTCCTATACAATTTTAGGGCTTACTCACTTGACTATTTTCTTCATTTCTCAACTTATTTTCTTCAAGTTCTAAGTTTTTGGGTCCAATTCATCAAAATAAAATGCTCTCCTATACAATTTTAGGGCTTACACACATACAACTACCCAACATTGACATGTTATGAGAAAGAAATAGTTCATTTGATAAGTAATGTAGAAAATGAGCTACATAGAAGTCATATAAGCCCTATTTGGGCCATGTTGAGTAAAATGCGTTGTTAAACTTCTTGAAATGCTATATTGATGTGATTTCTAGCCTTAGACACCTAATATTATCCGATAATGACATGTTATGAGAAACAAAAAAGGCTATTTCACAAGAAAGGTAGAAAATGGGCTGAATAGAAGTCATATGGGCCATATTAGGGCCATTTTGTGTTAATATGCTCTTTTGATGTGATTTCTTTCCTTATACACCTATAACTAGATAATATTGACATGTTATGAGATAAATAAAGTTCATTTAATAAGAAATGTAGGAAATGGGCAAAGTAAGGTCATATAGGCCATATTCGGGCCATTTTGAGTAAAAAGCGTCATAAACCTTAACAAAATGCTTTCCTATACAATTTTAGGGCTTACACACATACAACTATCCAATATTGACATGTTATGAGAAAGAAATAGTTCATTTGATAAGTAATGTAGTAAATGGGCTATATAGAAGTCATATAGATAATATTTGATAAAATACATATTGTTTGCCTAATTAATTATTTTTAAAATAATGTTTTTGTATTTCAAGTTTTGCAAGGTCCAAAAGGATGGTCCGCTGACAATCAAGGAGCTTAATGAAATTCGTGACATGTTGGCGTCTTTTATCACCTTCAACATGTAAATGGCATTGTAATTGTAAATTATTTATGTTAACTTTTGAACTATATAACTTATTATTCATTATATATGCACTTACTATTATTTGTATATGTAAACAACTTTTTTTTTTTTTGTATTGCGTTTGGGAATATTTATATCTATATATATAATTGAATTCTTGTTTCTAATATTATTTTTGTATCTAGCTTATTGTAATAATTAATAATATTATTATTATTAGTTATTATAATAATAAAATTATTAATTATTATATTTAATATAATTGCTGGAATTACAGGTTATTATTATTGCAGGTTTTTTTTTAAAATATTATTGCACGATGGAAAAAAAACGAAAAAAAAAAAAATTGGTTAATAGGCACCGGTTAGGCAGCAACCGGTGCCTAAACTATCTACCACCAAAAAAAAATGGCGGGAGAGCAGTTTTAGGCACCGGTTAACCGGTGCCTATTTCACCCTATGGCACCGGTGCCAAAAACCATGTTTTTGGCACCCCTCACATAGGCAGCGGTTCAAACCGGTGCCTTAGACCGGGTTTGAACCGCTGCCAATTGCCTTTTTTCACCTAGTGTAGCAAGATCCTAGGCATGATACTAACAAGATTAATAACAAACCCTAACATGTCACTAAGCAATAAAAATCAAATCTTTAACCCTAACATGATACTAACAATCATAAATATTAGGAAGAATATAGGAAGCATCGCAACAATCATATCAAATGTTAAAATTACCCTAGACATGATAATAGGAATATCATAATAACAATATAAACATGATTTCTACATCATAATAAACATTAAAGCACTTACTTTGATGCCTCGTACCTCTTTCTAATAACAAAATACACACGTTAGTAACTTCAAGGAAAATAATAAACAAACAATTAAATTAAATAATTGAAATAGAGATTTGGGACCAAACCCTCAGAAATTAAAACCTTTCACGTCTAGGGCGAAGACAACTTCGAATATGGCTAGGTGTTTCTAGATCTTGTGAATGCGGAATTTTGTATGAAAAACAAAGTTTAGAAAAAGAGAGAGAGAGAGAGAGAGAATAATCAAGAAAATCTTGATGAGAGTTGGTGAATGATTAAGAGAGAATTAGAGAATTAATGATTGCGAATGAAAACTGATTGTTGGTGAAAATTCGTGAGAATTGGTGAATGAAAACGGAGTTTTTAATACGTTATTTATAAAGAAAATCAGCCAAAAAGATAAAATAAACAAAACAGAGTCTGACGCACAAAAAACAGAGCTGGCGCCAGGCATCAACACTAGCGCCAGGCGCCAGGCCTGGTTCCAGGCGCCAATGCCTGGAGTCAGGCGCCAAGCCTGGTTTTAACGCGTTTTCGAAAATCAGATAAGTTTGCCGTACTGGAGGATAAAATCATATAATTTCCTCGAAAATGCTATTTGATTTTGATTAAAACTCTGAAAAGTCAACAAAAGTCAATTTATCAATGCTAATTGCATTAGAAATGAAAAGAACCTTCTAGAAGAATCTAGAAGACTAAAACCATTCCTAATTGCATTAGGAATGATAAATCATATTAGGCCCTCCCCTACATCATTGGGCCGCATATAAGGCTCAAATCGGGCCCAGTTTAGTAAATTGGCCATAACTTCCTTAATATTCATCGGAATTGAGCTTATAATATATCGTTCGAAAGGTCTTTGCAAGCCCCATCCAACTACACTACTATTAAACCCATATCATGGACCAACCAAACTGGATTAGCTGTTTTTTTAAAATAAGTTTTCAAAAACAGAGAGAAGAGAAAAGAAATTAAAACTATCCGCAACACTAGACTTTCCATGCTTTCACTTCATTCGATTATGATTCGACGTGAAAGGTACTCATCACTGGGTTTGGTTTTGGGGAGACACAAATGGATGTCTACACTAACTTTAGCATCAAAGGGGATTTCCTCAATTTTAACCCTCGAGCAGGGGCGGATCATTGTAGGGGCTATACTAGGCTTGACCCCTAATAACTTTCAAAAAAAAAAAAAAAAAAAAAAAAAAAAAAAAAAAAAAAAATTGTAAAGACCCAATTTAATTTAATTTTTTTTTAAAAAAAAAAAAGCTAATTGCTTTATTATTTCTACCTAAGAAACTATGGAGTAAGGCAAAAGAAAAGCTTCTCAATTCCTAAAAAGTTAAAAAGTACTGACAATAGTCACAAACCCAAACCCTTTAATTTTCCCTCTACTTTTTTCAAGGTATCAATTCAATTGATACTTCCAAGAACAAATTACAATATCACTATATCAGGTACAAAGTATTGTACTCGTATTACTCGACTACTTTTTCAATTTTTTGTTTTAAAGTTTTTGGTTTTAATTTTTTTTTTTTATATTTTGCAATTAATTTTTTTTATGTTAATTACGTATTGATTAGTTTAAGCACTAACAAATAAATTAATAATAATTTTAGGCAACAAGACGTTATCAAAGTCAATAAATTACTTAGTGAAAAATATAGAGCACGTTTTGCTTTTGGTATGTCGTTCTTTATTTCTTTATTAATATTTATCAATTGGTAAGTTATTTTAAAATTTTGATTTATACTTGTGATTTGTGAGTTGTAATGCGTTGATAATAAACAAATTAGTCACTAATGAATGTATGCTTAAAGTTAATATCTTGTTTTCATTGATATTATATTTTTTAATTGGTTGCTACTTGTTAGAGTTATAGAATCAATTAAAACATAACAACTTTTTTCAAGAAATATGTAGATGTACAAATGTACAATTACAAAATAAATTAACTTTATAATTAATTTCGGGTAAACAAATATGAACAAACAAAATCTATTACCTCCTTTTTCAAAATAAAAGAGTTAGAAAATGACACAACACCCAACAAAAATAATCTAATTAATGAAAACATTTATTATAATTAGCTATATTCTTATACTCCGTGGTATTTATAATATAATCTCTCATTGATTTTTTAAATAATTTTCGTATGCTTATGTTATTATAATTTTTTTGACGTACACTTATACTAGAATTTATTGGCCCCTGAAAGAAAAGGTTTCAAAATCCGCCACTACCTGGAGAGCATCTAATATTTGTCCTTTGAGCATAGAGCATCCTAAACCTTCATCATAGAGTCTGAAACTAGAAAGAATTCATTTTCATACATACGTTAAAGATCAAAGGAAAATTATTCATCACATTTAGAAATATACATTTTTTCATGCATGTTTGATGCTCTTTACAATTGCTTTCCTTTTTTTGAATTTGGTACCCTAACATGTTCTATAGAAGTGGTTTCAAAAGATTGACTATCTTAAATTTAATAATTTTGTAATCTGTTACAATACTTCTCCAGGGAAAATTTATAATGCTTTGGGTCAATTATATTGAGATCTAATCATGCAAAGTGAAAAAAATCATTCATCAATACATTACACCTTCTTACTGTGGTAGATCCAGGAATTGTATCTAGGGGGTTCGAGCTTCATCAAACACCCGATATCCGAATACACGGATATAAATCGGGTACTCAAGTATAAAATAGAGTGTTCAAATAAATACCAATACACAAGCACACAACAAAATAAGTCCAAATTTCAGTAAAAATACAAAATAAAATGATCCAATACCAAGGTTACACGGTACGGAACGCGAAATGTAGGCTAAAGAATTTGCGGAACGTAGGCTAAAGAATTCCCGGAATGTATGACTGTAGAGTTCCCGATTTTTTCTAAATTGGAATTTTCTTTTTTTTTAATAGACTTTTAAATTTATTATAGTATTTACTTTCTTTGGACTTTAATTACAATTACCCATGTGTATCCTTTTCTCAATACAGAGAACTAAAGTTTTTAAGGTTTTTTTATAAAAAAAGAAAAATACACCGTTGTACACTACTTACTAATATATAGTAAATACTGGGCAGTAAGCACTTAAGTATTAAATAAAATAATAAAATATAGAAAAGGAAAGGTCCACCATTTTTTTTTAAAAAAAAAGGTTAGGATGTGTTGTTATTGGCAATTTACTTCTTCCTTCTACACACTAATTTCTTCATTTTCCCAATTAATGAAACTAGAAGCTTTAAGCCTTAAATTAAACCTAAAAAACTCGAGAAAATAGAAGATTCTTTCACTGCAAATAAGTAC
The DNA here is from genome assembly GCF_001683475.1 of Chenopodium quinoa. NCBI lineage: Eukaryota > Viridiplantae > Streptophyta > Magnoliopsida > Caryophyllales > Amaranthaceae > Chenopodium > Chenopodium quinoa. The sequence continues at coordinate 390,562 of NW_018742455.1, forward strand.
TCCATCAAACACAAACCAGATTTTTTCCATATCTAACGGGGTTCAATTGAACCCCTGAACCCCCGCTGGATCCGCCCCTGCCTTTTTGTACACATAAATATGTTTTTCCAAGCTCATTACTTCAATATGCTTGGTTATTTTAAATCTAATTGATTTTATTTAAAAGAGTAAATCTGATTGGTTTATTGAAATGTATTGAATTGATGACAAGACAAAAATCATCTACTCACATGTCTAATGTCAATATTATTATTCCTTTCCAAAAAAAAAAAAAAGAGAAAGAGAAAAAAAAAAAAAAACCAAACAAAAGCAGTTATGATTTGGATTGTACTTTAATGTAAGATTCCTCAGAGCATATATATCAAGGAAAATGGCTTACTCCTCCCATACGTTCTCTTTCCTTACCCTTTTTGTGACACCTCATACTCTATTTCATCCACCTCATTTTTCACTATCTCTTTTCTCTCTTCCATCCTTTTCATTTTATTTTCCCCACATCAAAGGGTATCCTCTTGATATATTTTATACTAACTTCGTTTCATATTTTTTGTAACTTTTACAAAAAATAAATGCTACATATTATTTGCAACTTACAAATTCTTAAATAAACCTGGTCCACATAAACTTATTGTGGACCAACTACCTCTCACGTGCGTGTGGAGGAGGCAACAAAATTTCAGACTTAATTCTATTTATTACTCCTCCTTCGTCCTTTTTACCCTTTTTTTCCCTCTTTTTAGGGCATCTTTAAGGGTGAACTATTTAATTGTTCACAATGAATAAACAAATAAAGTGGTGGCTTAATGACAAACCTTTAATGGTTCATGTTGAGTGGTCATGGGTTCGATTGCAGGAGCAAGCATTTCCATGAATTAATTCGCTGTGGGCCCCACCAATATTTTGGACTGGTATTATAGCAAAACGACGTCGTTTTGCTGTTTCATGGTGCAAAACGACGTCGTTTTGCTGTTGAAGCTCAGAAAAAAAAAATAGAAATCAGCGGCTGGGAGCGCGCCACTTGGCCCAGCCGCTGCTTGACACGTGTGCACTGTTTTAAATATATCCGTTGTAATTTTGCAACGGATATATTTTACAAAATACAAATCAAAAAAAAAAAAAAATTACCAACGACTCTATTTTTTCCCCCTCTATAAATAGACACCCATATTGATATATTTTTTTCAACTTTCAAAATTCATTTTTTTCTACTATATTTTTCTCTTCAAAAATCCCCTCTATAATTACCAATATTATTATTATTATTTATACCAATATTAATATTATTATTGTTATTATTATTTTTAATTATTATCATTAATATTATTATTAATATTATTATTATTATTATCATTATTGTTTTTATTATTATCGTTATTATTATTATTATTATTTTTATTATTATCGTTATTATTATTATTATCGTTATTATTATTATTATTATCGTTGTTATTATTATTATTATTATCATCGTTATTATTATTATTATTATTATTATTATCGTTATTATTATCGTTATTATTATTATTTCTATTATTATTATTGTTATTAATCACAAGAATTAATTTTTTAAAAAGCTGATAAAAAAACGCGATAATTTCTTAATTAGTAATCACGATTAAAATATTAAATACGTCAATTAATTAATTACATTGACATCGGTTAATAAATTATAATTATGAAACAAAAAGATTATATTTACAAAAATAAAATAAGGTGGGGTAGGGAGTATTGATGATGAACCATTGTTTAGTGTTTATTGTTAAGAGTGAATATTGTAAATGGTTTGTTGGGTTGATGTGGATGAGAGAGAAATGGTGATAGTGACCCATGAACCATTTTTTTTTTGTTCACCAATAATGGTGCTCTTAGCACCAACTAATTTCTCTCTCTTCAAACCTCCTCTTCTGCCACTTTCTCTCTCTTCATAGCTCAAATTCTCTTTCTTCAATTCACAACAATAGCTTCAATATTGCTCAATTTCTTCTTCAATGGCAAAAACAGAAGCGGTGGACCGTGTATGAGTAGAAGAGGCCTTCAATTATCAGACGCAATTCGCAATAATCAACCAACTCCTGGTACAATTTATGTTTCTGAGTTGATTTCTGTACTTTTATGCTGATTAATTGTTGTTTTTTTTTCAATTGAAGCTATTTGCATGATTTTTTGTTTGAATTTTGTTTCTTATTGAAGGTTTTGTGAAGATCTAGGGTTTCATTTTGTTCGATTTATGTGTTTATTTGTATTTAAGTTGAATTTTGTTACTCTTAGTTATGTCATTCTAATTTGATGTTGATTTCATAAATCAGTAATTGCTTACTCGTATTTGATTTCCAGATCTTCTATATGTGTGTGCATTTTGTTCAATTGTTGCTTAATTTCTTTTTAAGTTGATTTTTCGGCTTTTTTGAAGGTTTTTTTTTTTTTCCTTCAATTTCATTTAGTATATACAAATTGGGGTTTCAAAATTTTTTTTTTCAATTTGTGATTAAATGTAATTAATTTCAATTTCAATTTCAATGTTTATGAGAATTAGCTATATAATTAATTTATTTAAGATTTTGATTTCGTAGTTCAATGCATGCACTCTCGTATTTGGTTGAGGCAGAAAAAGGTGAAGAGAGGAAGGAAAAAGAAGTTGAGGAAAGAGGAAAAGGAAAGCTATAAAGGCACCTCAAGACAAGGCTACGTATGTGCATAAATGCTACGTTTCAGAACAAAAAATAGTAGTAAAAAGAGCTAGAGTTTTTTTTTTTTCTTTTTTTAAAAAAAAATAAAAATAAAAATAAAAGGTATCTATGTTATAAAAAAGGTGACTATGTTAAATTGTTAATAATAGGGTATCTATATTTACAGGTCATTATAATATCTTACAATTAAGGTCATTATGTTAATATCTTATGTTTCATTAGAAATGAATAATTGACAATAAGAAATTATTAAATATAGATTGTTATTTTGCATTTAAGATTTTATGATCAACATCGTTATAAAAAATAACAATAAAAATTAAGAAAAGGATATAGAGTAAATAAAGGTTATTATGTGATTATAAAGATAACTATATTAAATTAATCAGTTCTACTATGTAAAAAGGTAACCATGTACCATCTAAATTTTTGTTGAGAGAAGAGAGGAATTTTTTTTCGAAATTATGAAGATGATAATGCATTGTTCGTGATGTGTATAAAATTAAAAAAGATAAAGTCCCTAATTTCGTCAAGCAATATCAGGGGCAGAGGAGAGAGAAAATGCAGTGGTTGGTTTTTCATTTGATTTTTTTTTTGAGGAAATGCAGTAGGTGGGTTTGGGGTTTAGAAGGGGTTTATTTGCATGTGGGCTGTTTGTATGGGCTTTAGAGTGGGAATGGTTTTGTGAGCAAATTTTACCCTACACCCTAATGTATTTTGTAGCTAGTTAGGGTGCTAGGGGGTGTTCTACCTACACTCCCTCTTAAAATTAACAGCCTGATTTTTCCTTTTTTCTTCCGTTGTTAGTTTTCATTTTTTTTTCTTCCTTTTTTTTATTCTTTTCTTTACTTATCATTTATTTATCATATGTACTTCTTTTAGTGATATAATAATAGATTAATGTTCATTTTTAAAGTGACAAATGATCATTTGTGTATACAGTTTTGTTTTTGATAATATTATATTTTACAATTTTAAAATTTGATCATGTGCAGTTTTGTTATTTAATATTTTATGTATTGATGATTGTTCATTTTTAAACTTGTTTAAGTTCACTTACAATAATTGTAGATTATAAATTTATGCAGTAGAAATGATATGGTTTATGAAGAAGAAACTAATTAAGCCTGAAATTTACGGCAAAGAATTTAAATCTCAAGGAGAAGCTTATGAAATATATAGCGAATATTCTTTTAAGAAATATAATTGACAATTGTTTTAAAATGGTAATGCTCAATCACAACTTTAAGTTATTATGAACATTTAGTTTTTTGTTAATGAACAAATTTCTTTTTTGGTATGACCATTGTATATATAGTAGGCACTAGGTAGATCACTAGATATATATTTTTGAAGGATTTGGTTATAGTATGTAGTGCTCAAGGAAAAAGAAAAAGGATTGTTTCCTTCATTCTTAATAAAATCAAAGCTAAGTGAATTTGTATATCATCAAATATGATCATTATAGATATACTATCTACATGTTTTGTTTATGAACATCTTGTTTTTCTAATATGATCATTATATATATACTATCTAGATGTTTGCTTTTAAAGGATGTGATTTATATTAATACTCAATCAGGGAAAAAGAAAAGGTTTATTTCCTTCTTAATAAAATCAAAATAACATTGTATATCACCAAAGATTCAAAGATTAGATATTAAAATATATAATATAATTCCACACGTATAATCAAACAAAATAAATTAAACTTGCTTCACGATTCAAATTCGAATAATTCAAGCACGTATTGTTGTTTCATATTGCTTAGCCACTCCACGCCTTCTTGATTTTCTTAGTTATGTCGCCTTTCTTTTTTCCTTGCTATTGTGTGGTTTAACGAACTCACTATATCAATAGTTCATTGTTTAACTAATAGACAAAAATATATAAGTTACTGTATTAGATTTGAGCAAGAATAAGTATTAGAATAAACCAATTTTCATATGAATATGAACATGCATGAGTATAACGTACAATTGACATGATTGATATAGAAATGAACATCTATCAATATAAATGAACATATATATTAATATATAAATGAATTGAACATATATTAGTGTGGAAATGACCATCTAGTGATATGGAAATGAACAACTATTAATACATAAAAGAACATATTTACGTAATTCAACATAGAAATGAACAACTAGTAATACATAAATGAACATATTTACGTGATTCAACATGGAAATGAACAATTATTAATACATAATTAACATATTTACGTAATTCAACATGGAAATAAACATCTATTAATATATAATTGAACATTTATTAGTGTGAAAATGACCATGAAAGGTAATGATCAAAGAACATGAAATATATACATGAATAAACACTTGAAGCTATCAATATCTGATTTACCATACATCTACATAAAAAATGACATATATTGAAATTCAAAATTGAAATGAACATGAAATATCTGAAGAAAATGATTAAAATATGAATTTTATCAAAATTCTAAAAATCATATATTAATATGTGAAATTGTGAATGACCATATACTTTTATGTAAAAAATCATGTATTAATATCATAATGAACATCTATCAAAATGAAAATGAACATCTATCAAAATGAAAATGAACATTTCAAAGCGAAATAGCTGCGTTAAACTAAATTAAATCCTTATGATACGAGGAAATAGCTCAACGAATTAGAAAGTAGAGCCATTATATTCTTTATCAATTTTTTAAAGTAGCAACCAATTTAATTATGTGAAACTCTGAATACACATTATATATAATTTTATTTATTCAATACAAAACTAATTTAACTATATACACAACTCTAATCTAGCAGGCTATTTATTAATTTAGATTTCATTTGTAGATGCCGGATGGCTTTTTATTAATGAATTGATTTGTTTCAAAATATATATATATATATACACACACACAACTCTAATCTAGCAGGCTAGCACTAATATAACAACACACGAATCCCTTCTTTGCTTATTTCATACGAACTACAGAGTACTAAAATCCTCAACCAAATTATGCACACTTACAGTCAATTTGTAAATATGTACTGTCAAGTATGTATGAACACACAAATATTAATCATTGAATAATATTGCAAAATTTTAATGCAAAAACAGGAGATTAAAAAGACATCTTATAACATTGAATAATCAATACAATCCAAATTAAAATTGAATTATGACGGCGGTGTCTTTCGCAACGAAATTGTTTTCTATCGTCATCACCGAAATCTTCTTCGTCGTTTCGTCAGTGTTTAAAATTGAGAAACTAACAAATTAATTTTAGAAAAAGGATTTGAGATTTGTAGAGTGACGGAAGAGAAGATGTAGGTGAAAAAAGAAAAATGGCACTGTATTAAAACTCTAGTAGCAAATTTTTTTTAATAAAATAATAGAGGGGAACTGGGGTCTGGGGAATCAATCTAAACGTGTCGTTTAGATGGGGTGTAGGTACCCCTATCTACACTAGAGTTTAGGGCTCACTAACTAGGTTTTGTGGCACGTGAGACAGCTTGGTCCACAATAAATTTATTGTGGATCAAGTCCACCCAAGAATTTTAGTTTGCAACTAATGTTTTCTTTCCTTTTTAGGTTGTCATTTCTTTCTATCTTTCTCCTCATTACATGCATTCCTATTTTTCTCTATCTATCTTACACTTACAAACAAATTTGCCTATGAGTCTACACATCCTTCAAAGTTGCAAAATATGTAAAACAAAGGTAGTACTATAATATGACCCCACCTACAAATTTTATCTTTGTAAAATATTATTTTTTATCGATTCTCTTAATAATAAGGTCTAATAGTAATTATGTAACAAATACAACAAATAAAAAGGTGACACTTTGTCAAGCAATGGCAGGCCATTTCAAAAATGTGGTTATTGCAATAATCTTTTCCATTCCAATGTTTGTGACCTTTTGTCAAGTGCTTTTTATATATTTTTTTTATTTGACAAAATATTGTCGTTTTTCTTGCAAATTGCTGGAAACATTGAGTTTTTTGTTGCTTTGCTATATCCTCTTGGCACAAAAGACGAAGTGCTCAATCCTTCACCAGAAGAGGATTGTTCTTCTCCTTGATGATCCTCAACATTTCCCAACATCATAGGGGATGGGTCCATCTTAGCAAAAACCTCATATACGACTAATACGAGGGTAGATATCCTCCTTAATATTTATGGTCTTAGGGCATGAACAATAGAACAACTATCCTCTAAGAGGTTTGTGTACTTGCCACATCATCATCATACAAACCCCTCACTTAACAAACCTTTCTTCAACAATAGATAAACTCGTTCAAAGGCTTACAGGATACTGTCAATACAACTCATTAAAGTTATCCATGGGCCCTAACATTTTTTTTTTTTTTAAAAAAAAGGTGAAAGTGGGTCATTTGGAGCAAAATGAACCGGTTTGTGTAAGAGCTATCCCAACAATGAAAAAATTCTTCATACAAAGTTATTTTTTATCCAAAAATGTATTACAATAGTGAAAGTTCACCAAGAACCTCACAAACTTCTGAGAAAATAATCTCAGCGTGAGGAAGTTCATGGAAAACTTCATGTTGGCGTCACAACCAAAATGTTAGACAAATGTCAACTTTATTCCTTTTTGTTTTATTTTTTATTTTTAAAAGCTTTTATTTAATAAAATTAAAAAACAAAATAAGAGAGAGAAATATGGTGGGGTAGTGGGAAAAGTAAGAGAGAGATTGGTGAGGAAATTTTTGATTTATTGATTGATGGGATAAAAAAAATTCCCTCACAAAAAATCTAATGTGGAGGAGAGGGAAAGGTAGAGAGAGAGAGAGAGAGAGAGAGAGAGAGAGAGAGAGAGTGGTGAGGAAAAAAAAATTTCTCACCATTGTGTATGCTCTAAACAAATCTATTGCTCATTTTGCTCTTCCCACAATAAGAGGTTTGTCAACAAACCTTTAAACTCAACTGCTATTTGTCGCTCCCAAATTACCAGGTAACGCTCCCTTTTTGACTTGAATGGACCACTATGCCCTTTATGCAATTTGGGTTATAAAAAGGACCTTGTTCCCCATTTGGACACAATACATGAAACGGTCCCCTCACTTCACGACATTGCTGTCCCGAGCTTCCCAAAATCGGTCCCCATGACCTTGCAACCAAATCGGTCCCCACGACCACCTAAATTTTCTATTTTAAAAAATAGTTAAATTTTCCGACGGGTCTTGGGTCATGGACGGCGAGTGGAACATACGTACGCCGGAGAATGCGTCGGATCATTCTGTAAAATTTTTTTTATTTTTTTTATTTTCGGTAATTAGGACATCCGCCTAAAATTTCCGGATGTCCTAGGTACATCCGCCTAAAATTTCCGGATGTACCATGGAACATCTGGAAATTTCAAGCGGAAGATGGGATCCGCCTAAAAAATCCGGATGTTCCATGGTACATCCGGAAATTTCAGGCGGATGTACCTAGGGACATCCAAAAATTTTAGGCGGATGTCCCTATTAATTTTTTTTTTAAATGTTAAGTACGTTTATTTAATTTTTTTTTACGTTTATTAAGTTTTTTTTTATGTATTTTTTTTTCGTGGTCTTGTGATTATTGTTGTGATTTAGTATTTGATAATTAATGTAATTTTGTTGTATTAATATGATTATTAGTAATATGTTTATTTTTTGTTTCATTATTATTATTATTATTATTATTTATATTATTATTGTTATTATTAGTAATATGTTGATATTATTGTTGTTGTAGTTGATATTATTATTGTTGTTGTTGCTGTTATTTTTATTGTTGTTGTTGTTGTTGTTGATATTGTTATTATTAATTAGTAGAAATATAATTTTAATTTTAATATTAATATTATTATTATTATTATTATTGTTATTATTATTATTATTATTTATTAATTAATTAATGTTATGGTCTTATAAATTGTTTTGTAGTTGTTGTTATAATTTTTTATTATCAATAATATTGTTATTGTTTTGTATTTGTTGTTATTATTATTAGTATTATTATTAGTATTGTTATTATTATTATTATTATTATTATTATTATTATTATTATTATTAGTATTGTTTTTATTATTTTTATTATTTTAATTATAATTATTATTATTATTGTTTTTATTATTATTATTTTGACATAAAGCATGTTTTGTTTAATTTGTATAGGATATGGAATCTGAGGAAGGCGGTGACGGTGTGAATTATAGTGGGAATTTTGTCACCGATACGTTTTTTCCTACATTTGACGATGTTGTTACATGGGCTGATGGTGTTTCCATAAAATTGGGATTTATATTGGTGAAATCGTCTTATAACAAAACCAGAGATGGTCGGCCGTTTCGGTATTTGCGATGTGATCGGTCACGAAGGAGCAAGCCGAGAGATTTGGAGAACGCGATACAGAAGGACACCAAAACCAAAGCTAATGTTTGTCCATTCTACATCAAGATATATTATGATGTAAGCATCGAAAGTTGGAAGATCATTGCGAAAAATGATCACACCGGGACACATAACCACCCAATGATTGTGTACCCAGAGGGTCACCGTAAAGTGAGCGGATTGAGTCCGGGTGCAAAACAGGTTGTGCGGGACATGACAAAGTCCAAGGTTGCTCCCCGTAACATCATGTCCACTATTGCCGAGCAATTTCCTGATGATCATCCAAACATCCGACACATTTACAATTGCCGAAATGACTTCAGGATGGAGATGTCCGAAGGAAGAGGAGTTGTTCAACAATTTCTTCATCTGGCGAGAGAGAGTAAATACATTTACTGGTTCACGAACGATGATCACAACGTTTTGCAACATGCATTTATGGTGCACCCGATCATGGTCAACATACTCCGCACATACCCACATGTCATAGGTATGGATTCTACTTACAAGACCAATCGATATAACATGCCTTTCTTTGAGATAGTAGGCGTGACACCGACAAACCATAATTTTCTAGTTGGATATGTTTTCATGCGCGACGAGTGCACGGCTAGCTATCGGTGGGTGTTGCAGAGATTAAGGGAGTTGATTGGGTTTGATAAAGAGCCATCTGTATTTATTTCAGACCGTGATCTTGGGCTATGTGCGGCTTTGAGAGAAGTCTTTCCAGGGACGTCACATTTACTCTGTCTATGGCACATCAACAGAGATGTGGAGGCTAAGGTGACGAAGATGTTTGGAAACAAGACGGTTGGTGTCAGTTTTAGAGCTGGGAGATGGTTCAAAATCGTGAATGCAACAACACAGGCGGAGTATGATCGTGCTCTAACTGCCATGCAAGTGAGGTGGGGAAAATATCCGGAAGTGATTCAGTAAGTTCAGAGAACTTGGCTTTGTCATAAGGAGAAATTTGTGAAATTTTGGACGAACCAGGTTCTTCATTTTGGTAACACCACCAACTGCAGAGTTGAGAGCCAACATTCAGCAGTGAAAACTTGGTTAGAATCATCCACAGGTTAGTTGTATAATTTTATTAGTTGTTCTCGTTGTTACGTAATTGTAATTGTAATTGTATTAATTGTAATTGTATTTGAATTTACTCATTAGAATCATTGGCAGGTGCTTTGGATACCGTATGGGCCCGAGTCCATTGTCATATCGGTAATCGCATCATACAAATTCGTAATGACTTGGAGGCATCAAGGTCTAAAATTGGTCAGATGTACAGACAGTTGCCACTGTCACGTATAAATGGCAAAGTGTCTCAACATTGTTTGGAAGTTCTGGATAACGAGACGAAAAGGATGCGGGATTTGAGTTACCAGGTCCATGAACGGTGTGGATGTGCTATGCGTCTGACCCATGGTCTTCCATGTGCTTGCCAAATACATGATTCGATAGTTGCACAGACAGGATTGTATAGCAGCCAAGTTCATTCTTTCTGGAAGATACTGGTTATTGGTGATGGTGTTAACATTCCTGAAGTGGTAAATGATTCGACCGAGGAGGCTGCAAATTTTCGGTCCCTAATCGACGAAGTCATGGAAAGTGACCCGGCCGTACGTCGAAATGTAACGCGAATCATTGAAGAGGAGCTACATCCAGATCATTCACACCTTGAAGAACCACATATCAACCTTAACACTCGTGGTCGACCGAAAAGAAATAACACCAGGCGTGATCGTAGCTATTTCGAGCATGTGAACCGTCAACACACTCAACGTGGTGGTGACCCAGAACCAGGTAATACTAAAATTCCATATTTAATATAAAAATATGTAAACTTAATACTTGTAGCTTTACTAATAATTTATCTTTTAATTTTGTGTTGTAGATCCAAGTGACATTAGTCAATGCAGGTATTTGAACTTGCTTCCAGCCCCAATGTTGCCGTACATTTCGTCTTGGAAGGATGTCATTGGTGATGGGAACTATGGCTTTCGTTGTGTTGCCGACTTCTTCTTTGGCGATCAAAATAAGTGGTTTGACGCTCGGGAAACAATAGCGAACGAGGTCGCTGGTCAAGGTACCCTGCTGTGGCCGAAAGCACGGAAAGTACTCGTAAATCCACGCTTGCAGAAGCGTGAGACAACCAGCAATCGAATCAGCACCTTTCCGTGATGCCGTGCCCAGTTGCCGATACAAGTAGGCCAGTGCAGCTGTTCCCCAAGCATACTCGTTAATAGGGAAATCCGTGTGACATAGCTCGTGGAGGAAGGAAGGATGCGTACGGTTACCACTCTTGTCTACAAACAGTGTACCTCCAAGCACTAACCACAAGTATGCATCAAGCTGCTCACTAAAATCCCGGTCAACCGCCAATGTCGACTCAAAAATCTTATCAGTCAACACCCCACTACCCTACCAAATGGTCTTTGTGCCGCAAACCTCAGACAGATCATCTGGAGTCATATCCATGGTGACCGAGCACGCGTCCCGTAACACGTCCGTGCTAGGAGTAGTGGACACCATATTGCCTGCAACCCGTAACCCAAGTATGTTGTACACGTCGTGCAGCAAGATCGTAATCTCCCCAAATGGCATGTGAAAGGTGTTCGTATCTGGCTGCCACCTCTCAACAAAAGCAGAAATCAACGGCCAATCAAGTCTCTTAAACATCAGGCCGGGCAAGTGAGACAACCAACTAGCACCAATCGCCGCAATGTCCTCCACAGATTGACGACCTCGCCAAGTGAACAAGTCAGAACATAACTTTGTCCTACTCAAACAGCGCAAAACACTACGCTCCTGCTCCATCCAGATATACCGTGCCGCGTGACCGCCAAAACTAGGGATAACTGACCCATCCTCAGGCCCACTCGGCATCGGTTCCTGTACTAACCATGCCTCTGCAGAGCTGGAAGTAGGCTGACTCGACCCACTACCAACAAATCTCCCAAACTAACCCCTATATACCATATGGAAATCCTGAGGGTCCTGTTCTTCATCCCGGTCACCAGCATGACTAGCCGAACATTCGTCTTCCTCGTCAGATATGGGTGCTCCACTTGCAGAGTACAAGGGCCGACTACTACCAGACTGTTGGTCTCTCAACCAACCACTAGTAGACCCGTATTGCTGTTGCTCGGGCTGAACCGGTGAAGATCGAGATGTCTGTCTCCTAACAGACGCATTCAGACGTCGTGATATTGCATGTCGAGCACCAGAACCCTCGATCTACATAAAATAAAAAAATAATCCGATTTTAGTAATTACAATAACAATAACCATAATAACCATAATAACAATAACAACAATAATAACAACAACAACAACAACAACAACAAATACAAATTAACAATAACAAATAAACTTAACAACAACAATAACTAACAACAATAACAACAACAACAACAACAACAACAACAAATACAAATTAACAACAACAACAATAACCATAATAACAATAATAATAACACTAATATCAACAACTATAATACTAATCATAATTAAAAATATTAATAATAGTACTACTAATAACACTAATAATAATATTATTATAACAACAACAACAAAAAAAAAAAAAATTAAACAACAACATGCAATAACCATAAAAACCCTAATATCAAATTAGTTTAATAATAATACTAATCATATTTTTAAAAATAATAACACTAATAATAATAATAATAATAATAACAATAATAACAATAATAACAATAATAATAATAATAATAATAATAATAATAACAATAATAACAATAATAATAATAATAATAATATTAATAATAATAATAATAATAATAATAATATCAACAATAATAATAACAATAATAATAATAATAATAATACTAACCATAACACTTCAAAATAACAACAAAAATAACAAAATCCAAAAAAAAAAAACAAATTAACAACAACAACAATAACCTTAACATTAATAATAAAAACCTAATATCAACAAAATAATAAAAATTATCATATTTTTAAAAATAATTACATTACAAAATATAATAAGCACAAAAATAACAACAACAATAATAATAATATCAACAATAATCACCATAACACTTCAAAATAACAAAAAAAAAAATTAACAATTTTATTAACGCGCCAAAAAAAAATAAAAAAAATAAAAAAATTGGAACTTCCGCCCAAAATTTCCGGAAGTTCCATGGAGGATCTGGAAATTCCAGGCGGATCTTCCATGGAACTTCCGGAAATTTTGGGCGGAAGTTCCTGGGATCCGAAATTAAAAAAAAAAAATACCTCGTCTCCGCCATCGCCGCCGCCTCCGCCGCTGCCACCAGCGCCGCCAAAGGTCCTCCCTCCAAAACTCAACCTAATCCGCCTCGGATCACCCATTTTCTTTTGTGTTTATGATGATTGTTATTTTTTTAAAAAATGAAGAACAATTTTTGAATTTTTTTTCAAAAAAAAAAAAATTGTTTTAGAGAGTTAGAGAGTAAGAGAGTTAGAGAGAGAAGTAAAGAAGTGAGAAATGTTGGTCGGGAAGGAAAAAACCGTATTTATATATTAGGGGTAAAATTGGAATTTCAAGAAAAAAAGGGAGCGTTACCCGGTAAAATGGGAGCGACAAATAACAACACCCACCTTTAAATTGTTCCCACAAACCCAATGACAAACCTCTTATTGTGGATGCCCTTAAATACTTCTTTCTCTTATTTTACGTGATTGATTCCATATATAACTAACAAAGTAAAACGGAAAGAGTACCTAGAATTGATTTTTTTTTTTTTTACACAAAATACACTACATTATCTTGAATTGATTTGATCCATATTATAAAAACATCACAGTAGTAAATTCAGCTGTCCAAGCAGGCAAGCATGTAAATCAAGCAATTGACAGAAAGTTCCTCCTAATCAGTACCGCACCAGTAGTTTAAGACTTTGGTGTAACATTCATATATATGAAAAAAATACAGCAATCTACATACTTCGTATGTCACATAAGATCTTCTACAGAATTACAGAGTACAAAGTACTAAATAACAGAACAGAAGAAATCACTCCAATATGCCTTGCCTAGATCTGATGATGGTCATTCTGCTCAGAAACATATCACCACAGCGTATGTGGTATTACACCCACTGACGGCGAGAGATAGAGCTCCTGAGGGCTTGGAAAGGGTATAAATGATCAAAAGAGTTAGACATCTTCGTGATCTAACGGGGAAAAACTTTACCCTTTTACCTGTATTAAAAGACAAGAGAGAAAAAGTAACCGCATTGCAACCTTTTTGGATGTTGTCAGCTAACTAACTGTTAGATATCTAGCCTGAATCAAAGATTTAGCCAAGTCCAGTTATGTCTTACTGCATAATGAACTCTGAACTGAGCCCTATATATACTGGTGTCGGAGCTACTTGTCGATTTGGCAATGGTTTACTACAACAACCTTGTCATACACGGGTGCAAGCAAGTGTAGGAAATGCCGGAATGGTGGTCAACAAGTTCCACCGCCTTTGATTAGAAAAAACTGTTGCTGATTAACCTGCATCAGTATTACACACTAGTTAAGCTTAGCTTTAGAATGTGCAAAGTGCAAATCAAGCTCGCGCAAAAGAAAATATAAAAAATCAGAAAAAATATTTGACAAAGTAGAGGACTTCATAGTCATGGCTATTTTTCAGAATGTGTCCCAAAAAATCATATTTGACAGGCATGTTTGGAAATGTGACATTTATTTTGTACCAGTATTTTATTTGAAATGGTTACATTTCTAACTCTATAATAAGCAGCAAATTATATATATGTATATAGAGCTTATCTCATACTAGTTTAAGCTGTTTTTAGCTTCAGTGCCAATTGAAACTGCTAACTGTGCTCGTTCAGATATACTGTCGAAGTCTCCTCGAGCAACTGCTTCTTTTTGAAAAATGGCATCTGACAACACTACTGCTGATGCTCCTCGAGTGATGAAGTCTGCTACTAGACCTTCAGCATATGAACATTAAAATTTATTAATTAGGAAAGATAAGATTTTTACTATCATCCACTGATTATGTTGTAGTTTCAAAAACATACAGAAACAACAAAATACTACGGAGTACATACTGATCTTTGCAGGCCAAGAATACTACTCTCACAAATTAGTATAGCGATTATAAGATAATGAAATATGATTTTGGATGGATACCCATTTGAATTCCTTGAGAAGCAACCATTGGGATGTGATGAAAAGGCTTCTTAACTGCTGATATATACTCGACACCACCTAGTGCAGAAACAGGATAGACCTGATCAAGCCAAGAGCACAGCATCAGTTATGCGATTCTCCTACCCCATTCATTATTTAATACAAATGAATACAAAGAGAATGACAGAGACGCCAAGTAGATATATTCAGAACAAGAAACATGATAAACCCCACCTTGACAATCCTTGCACCGGCATTATAAGCAGACAATATCTGCAAATGGACAGCAGTGAAATTGGGTTTAATGTGGTAATGTTCAGAATCAGGAAGAATTATTTAGTGTTTCTAAGAAATGGAGACAGGATAATCATACTTCTGTTGGAGTCATGACACCAGGTATGTATAGAACTTCATGATCTTGGATTTCAGCAAGTATGTCCTGAAGATAGGAGGTCAGCTAATACAAACTTGAGTTAAGTGCTACATAAATTATCTTTTTAAATAAAAACAAACTTCTATAATCATGATTGGACGAATATTGTTTTGTGTCCTATGAGTCTATCTTGGACAGAACAAGCAAATATATTGACAAACAAAATGAAATTCAGAAAGTTGTTATAATCTATTAAAAATGTATGACAATGATATCTATCTCCCAAAAAAGAAAATGGTTATGGAGACTACTAAAGCTTTCAAATTAATACCTTGATCATTGCAGGACTCATAAGGAACTTAGCACCAACCTTCTTTGCAACTTTAGCATCTTCGACGTTTAGAACTGTTCCTACCTAAAAAAATAGATTTAAGTTTAATAATTACGCAACATAACTGTCAGAAATCTATGCATCAGAAAAACACTATCAAATTTTTTAAAGATATCTCTAAGAGCCAAGCAAATTAATCAGGAACACAATCCAAAGAGAGTGCAGACAAATAGACAATCTTGAACCAACCTCTAATGCTTACTTAAAGAAACAAACTTCAGTCAAGTTCGAAAATTAATTTACTGCAACATACATAAACACCCTAAAATAATGAGATAAGGAGATTGAAAGAAAAAGAGAAATAAGTTATCGAGGACATAATCTTACTCCTAAAGTCATTGTTGGATACTCCAGCACAAGCTGTTGCAAAACCTACAACAAAGAGGCATGAGCAATGAGAATGAAGTCAATTGGCAAGCTGAATTAGAGAAAGAAAAAAGAACTTTAACTGAACAACCTCAAACACACCTGGAGTGGACATCACAACCTCCAACTACACATTAGGAATTAAAACAAACGTGTCAGAAAAATCAAGAATTTACTTATAAAAGGTATAGGGTGATGTTCAAGCAAGGGGGGATCTGAATCAGAAGCGTTTAGAATTTGCCTAGATATCCGGCTGAATTCACACGCTTCCAGTAAGCATTAGCAGGAAAAAAATACAGTATGTATCTGTCAAACTGTTCATAGACATCTAGATTTATAGGAAAATAAGAAATCAAATTTTCTTGCTCCATGAGGGACAGATTTGTAGGCAGGTAATTCTTCGCAAATATTAAGAAGGCAAGTGACAATCAGATAGAAATGATGAATGCATTATCTTAGGGATCAGAATGGAGATCTTTTCATATTTTGTGTTTCTTCCAGGGTGTAAGAGAAAACGATGGAAGCTCAGACATATGAACAACAAGGACAGAAATCAAGGTATTCAATATGAAGGTCATGAATCCAATAACTAGAATTAGTTGCAATTAATAGAATGATATACTGTGTGTGATGGTAAAAAAAAAAACCACTTGACACAATATTTATGCTTGAAATCAAAAGCACTTACTACTTGGATACCACCACGTAGTGCAGCTCGTGCAGCTCCAAGCGCTAGCTCTGCACTGATATTTTCAAATATTCAGAATTGAAGACTGATTATAAGCTTCTTAAACTCTAGTACAGGCGTACAGCTACAGAAAGACAATGAAAACAAGACACTTGTTATCCAATCAGACTTGAACTCCCAAGCAATGTACTATGCAAAGATACTTGATCAGCTTGTTTACCAATTGGTAGACAAGAATATAGTTGTATTCAACTGTTTACATGAATATTGACTATACATAATAACATTAGCACAATTCGAGGTTTAACCATTATCCATGCAAGATTGCAAGTTAATTGTAACATTTCAGTGACGCGATATTCCATCCATGTAGCCATGACTTCATTTTATTAAGTACTACTCGTACATAGCTTCTACTTGGTCTAGGGACTTAGACTAGCTTAAGGGGTATAAGGAATCCTGTAGGGGGGGAAAAAATGATTCAAGAGATATAAGTCATACAACTCATATAAGTTGATTGGCTCAGTTCTAAACAGAAGCTGGAAACATAGGGAAAAGGGGAAACACAACTTCATACAATGATGAAACATGGAAACACAAAAATTAAAGCAACAAATTAGTAACTTTGCTTATATTGTTGTTCTTTATTATAAACAAAAATGCAAATAAATAGGATAATTAAGGATTTGTTCTGATTTACTGAACTGGACTGCGCTGAATTGAATTGTTTATGAGAGAAGGAAATTAGGAACTGAATTGATTGGAGCTGAACTGAACTGAACTAAAATTAAGCGGAAGAGGACAGACCCTAAGTTAGTTATGTTTATTTAAACAAATGCTAGAAAGAAAAGGTAAAATTGTATCACTAAAGTTCCTTAAGGAGGCATTGAAATATTTATCAAGTGGCAAGCTAAGTTCTTTATAAAATCGAAAAAAACATACCTTGAAATGATTTAATGAGAAAATGATAAAACCTCAAGTTGTTTTTTGACTATAAATTTGCATCTCTTGACTTCAATGCACAACTTTGACTAAAAATATCTTTAATTATACAAATATATGTTTTCATATATACTTTATCCAAAAATTAACAAAATAAAATAAAAGTGGAGTACGTCGATAATGCAAAAAGTCAAATTGATGCGACTAATCTAAGATGAGTAACTAACCACGTGAAAACCACCATATTCAATATTCAATAACAGGATAAGAATTCCTAGAGTTCCCAAGCAAATAACAAAATTCCAAGAACTAACTAAATCTTCAGAATTAAGCGATAACAAACACAATATCATTAAGAAATTCCAGAACAAAAAAAAAAAAAAATGTACCTAGGAGCACGAAGGCAAGCAATGATACCAGAACTATGAATGTCAGAAATGGTTTTGAGAAGTTGAGGAGAGAGAGAATTGCATGAAGATGATGATGATGAAGCTTTCAATTGAGATAAACATGGTGAACTCCTAAACATAGGAGAACTAGATAATAAGCCAATACTTCCAGCAGCTGCCATATCCACTCTACTCCTGAAACAGATTTTTTTTTTTTTAATTTTTTTCAAAGTTGCATTAACAAGCAGTCAAGCATTGTTGTGAAATTGTCCATTTACCGCATAGGCGGAGATTTCCTCCGGTTCTTTTTTATCGCTACGTTTAGAGTTGTGTTTATCAACTACTCCCTTATAAAGTGTATATAGGACAAGAAAAAACATATGTAAATATAGAAATGTTCTTAAACTAATAATTGTCATAATATTAGGGGAATAAATGAAATATTAATATAACATCACACTATGCAATAGATATCTATAATTCCAACTTCAAATGTTACTTTATCAAATTTGTGTTAACATGTTTCGCAATGCCTTTTTATTAGCTTTTTATATAATGACACAAATAGGTAGCCATGTATACACAGATCTTGTGCTAACTGACAAGTCCGCTGTTATAAGACCATATCAACCAAAAGCTTAAGCGGATGGTTAAAGCCCAAAAATATGTTTTTATATTGTATCACCTGATAATCCTGATATATATCATACATTAAGGTTGAACCTATAAATAAGGTTCAACTTCTTTTTAGATCGAGCCGAGCTTAAAGAATTGATTTCTAGCCGATATGAAATATTTAGTACGTCATTCATCAAGGGTAACGGACTGTAGTTGAGTTGACTTAGCATCAAGGGTAGAGCTGCAGGTTGACTGGCAAGGTCTCCCTTGGGCTAGTTAGCTTGTACTGAGGCTTTGGTGGGTGGAAGCCGAGCATCGATAAACTCCTTGATTCCTTCACAATGGCCAAGTTTTTCATTACATTCATACTAAACCGGCATTGTAATAAATGGTTAAATCAACCATCAAACATATTTAGTTAAAAGCCACTAGGATACCATAAAGCGAATGCTACAAGTATTCACTACCATTATTCGATTCAAGTAGCCCCCGGCAAACTTTTGCTTTTTATACAAATTTACTGAGTTTGGAGGCCGCTATCACAGGAGGATGGAAGAGAAATCCAACCCTAGAGTAATGAGACTCAAGCTCAGATCTTCCAGCAGTAGGATCTTGGATTTTGGGTAGTGTAACAATAGACAAATAAATACACTATATGAACAGTTATAGACTACCCTCAAAGGACTTGTTTGGCTTGCACATTCTATTCACAAACTTCAAGCTTTGGTCTAAGTCTCCTGCAACAAAATGATTTCCAAGTCTAGGGCTCTGGAAAATTTTAACCCAGGCTTGAACTTTGAAGGTATAGAAGATCAAGCAGCGCTTAAACAATTTTCCCAAGTTCCATACTTTGAACTGAAGGTCCCTCCACCATTCTGTTGTGCATACTCACAAATGACAGCCCGAGCACAATCATCCCATGTCCTTGCTATCGCCTTGAGAGACATTGGCTGAGAAAGACTACGAAGAGAGATGCTAAATCTTGACTTTGCCTTCACTGAAAGATCTTCATACTCATTACTACAAAACGACAATGGAACATTTTAATCTCAAATTACTGGATAACATTATTTTTTTTTTTTTTTTTTTTTTTTTTTTTTACCATAATGACTATTGAAAAGAGGTAAACATACCCAAAATGCATAATCTATTCACGAATTGTATTTCAGATAATTAGACCACAACTAAGTAGCTTGTCCACCACACAGGAACTATTATTGTCATTAAGGAGATATTAGTTACCGTCTTTTGTGCTTTATGCAATTGTTAATGGTGAAATAAATTGTTAAAAATCAAATACAAGACAACCGGCCAAGATGAATACGTTTAGTGAACCTATTGTATATTTGCCTCCTTAATTAATCCAATAGAAGAGATACTCATCAGCCTATATAGGTAAAGTGGTGAAAAGACACCAGAATACAAGAAAGTTAAGATCTGTTAAAGCTCACCTAACATCAACTGGTAACTTGTCCAACAAAATGGGGGAACAATTTGGATAATTTACAGGAACCAGCAATCTCAACGGTTGAATTGGTGACTGCATAAAAAATAAATAATAAAAAAAAGAGCAATAAAGTCACGAAGAGATAATGATAAAATTCCATAATGGTATATAATTGTTAAAAATGAGTTAAAAGAACTTACCATCTGGGCTGAAGTGTAGTGCGACTTCAAGTCTGGACTTAGAGATACAGCACTAAAAGAGCACCTGACAATGGTTCCTTCACTGCCTTCAGAAGCTGAAGCTGCTACCGAAGGATCCATATCTTCATCACTGACATCAACAATAGTATCTATAAGACGGTCATTAATTTCTCTGATTTCTTCCAAAAGGGCATGATTAACCTGCAAAACAAATCATAAATCTTAACTATAACAAATTGAAATAGCCATCGAGCTCTTAAATGGAGAGGCCTAAACAAATAGCCATATCAAAAATCTTCCAGTAGTCTCAATTTGCACTTTGCAGGTTAAACTATTAACGCAATCCTAATAACTCATATAAAAAGTCACAACTAACATAACAATAATTTACCAATCATTTATATCCAAAGAGACAGATGAATAGTGGGCATAACAGCATAAGTGCATCACACATGATCAGTTCATTAAGACAAAAAGAATGCACAGTTGGGAGGACTTGGTACTTCAATATACCATTTACCCACATAGCGTACTATCTTGAAACATTGTAGTCTCAAAATAAACATACTTGTTCAATTAGGAATCTACTCCACTCTGGATCCTGAAACTCTGAAAGCCTACATCACCTTTCCAACGAAAAATGTCCCAATGTTTAATACTTCCCTCATCCTTGGAAGAACGTCATATTTTCTTTTATAGAATGTCCCAAAATACTGGTCAATTATCTATACTCATAAAATTAAGCATTTAATTTAATTATGGTGGGAAACTGTGCTTTGTTGAAACACAAAAGAATACGGGGAAGCAATATAATAAATGATGTTTACTTAAAAATTTGGCTTTCACAGCAAATGACAAGTAAATAAAGATGGCGGAAGAATGATTAAGAAAGTGTGAAAAAACATCCCCATCCAATAACCATTTCGGCATATTTAGAACAAACAAAACCACACTATAATCGTCAATACAACACAAACATTACCTCAAGTCTGGCCTTCTTGACATTAGATGTTGCAGTTGACTCTAGATCAGATGTCTCAGATCCAGTGAATTGCTTGAAGTTATCATTCATGCTGCCAATAGTTGCTGTAACATTTAAGGGCATTGCACTAGTATAACGGCGCATTCTTTTTGTTCCCGTACTTCCTTCTTGGGTTTGAAAATTTCTAGCTTGCAAGCGACACTTTGTCATTGCCACTAAGTCCTCACCAACTGTAGCTCTAGAACCATTACCAGGAGCAGATCCAGCAATACGATCAATCATACTGACAACTGAACCAATGTCACAGACTGATGCATTTAATGCTTTAGGGGATATTGACTTTACCTGTTAAAAAAATTATAAACAAAAAATTAATTATCCATGAAAATCTTTTTTTTTCCTCCATAAACCAAGACATACTTCCTCCGCCTTTTTTTACTTGCAAAATAACACTTTGGCACGCACTTTAATGACGACATTAGACTAGGTAATCGGACAAATTAACTGAAATAAGTTTACCACCAATAAGAAGAAAGTGTAAAGTTGTTAAGGCTTAATTTTATTAATTTGTCCATTTACCTTTTCTAATCACTTTCTCAAATAGTGTGCCAAGGTCTGTTGCAAGTAATAAAAACAGAATAAGTATTTCCTTATTTGTGAGAAACAAATAAGCCATTCTACTTACAGCTTTCAACAAGCGATCAAGTGGTTGCTCTGTTAAACTGGATTTCCCAGAAACAACTGCAGAGTTATTACCATGAGCACCATCTGGCCCAGCACACTCGAACAAAGGAGACGGCGATATACCAGGAGTTCCAATTGAAAGAGATTGAGTAGCAGCAGGTGCACCACTTTGTTGATTTCCAATATTTGCAGCATTTGAGAGTGAGGAAACAGCAGGTTTCTCAGCATCACCAGGCATAGGAGATGGCGCCAAGGGGGTTGACGGCGAAGGAACATAGGGTGAGTTAGCTGATTGCAAAGGGGTTCCACCTTTAGAGATAGATTGCAGATTTTGCTGATCAATTTGCGGGGAATTCTGGTTGATTTGTGGCGACACTGCCTGAAACAATTGAGGTGAAGTAACAGAGAAAGAAGCCCCAGGCTTTAACTGCTGATGTGCAAACCGCTGAGCTGATGAGAGATGCTGAGGGAAAGCACCTGATCTTAACCCCTGTCTCATCTTGTCATTTACATCATTTTGATGCAGTAGAGGCATCTGATGAGCTGAAATTTGTGAAGCTTGTTGTTGTTGTTTTGCTTGTTGTAACTGCTGTTGCTGTTGGTACAGCTGCTGCTTTTGTATCAGCTGCTGTTGCATATGCCTATTCTGGAGCTGCTGTTTATATTGCTGGTTTTGCAGAATCTGCTGCTCCTGATGCTGCTTCAGTTGCTGGTTTTGGAGCATATTTGAATTTGATTGATGAGTGTTAATGTTCGGCTGTAACATACCGACTCCATTCTGTGATTGCAACGAATTAACATTCGCCTGCTGAGGAGCACTAACCGGATTCTGCTGCAAAGACACTATTGCAACTTGCTGCATAGAACTAGGAGCACTTCCCTGTCCAGAATCTATATTGGGATTGGCCTGTAATGAACTCGCCATGCTATGCAGCGAGGATGTGACACCAGATAAAGATGGGACTGAACCATGCTGCAAGCTCGGCACATTGTTCTGTTGCATTGTGGCAGCAGAACCTTGTAGATTCATAGACTGCATCTGTGGATTGACACCGACCCCATGTGATTGTGCTTGAGAAATTTGAGAATGAGGCTGCTGTGATGGTTGCAAATTCTGCATCTGAGGAGGGAGGATTTGCCCTGGTTGAATTGGCCTCCTAGGCCTGTTTGTACTAAGTAACCCAACAATCTGCTTCTCAAATGATGGCAATTTCTCTCTATGAGTTGGTAGAATACTGTTCTTTGCTACTTGTAAAACTTGCATTAACCTCTCCAACATATTTTTAAATATTCTAAGCTTCTCCACCTGGTCCATCTTTGGTTGTTGAGGGAGAGATTCATGCTGTTACAAGTGAAATGATTAGAATCAAATTAGCAAAAAGTAACAACAGCTGATAGACAATTCTTCGGCAAAAAAAGGAGAATATCCCTTAAAGTGCAATGCAACTTAATTTTGAAAAAAATAATAATACGTTAAGCAGAAAAAAGCCAAGAGTATAATGATCCTTAACAAGATGGGAAATGGACTAGTTAAATCTTGTGCACATATCATATCTTGATCAGGCTTTACATGGTAATAGGACACACATGGCAATAAGATTAGCAAAGATAAATTATATTAAAAAAACACACACACACACACACACACACACACACACACAACCTCAATTAGATTTCATAATTAGAAGGTCAGATACCTGTTGTAGTTTCATAGCAATTTTTTGGTGCATCTCATTAAGATCTGCAAAGTACATGTCCTTCATAGCTTTAATCTGTCGATCAAAACCCAAGAAGATAATGATCAGCACGTTATTTTAGTAACTATTCAAAAGCATCAGCCACAGAACAAACAAAGCAAGAAAAAAGTAAAAGCAAATACCAAGAAGAAACACTTTCATCATATTATCGTATATATTATGTTTTCGGCTTTTCGCACCTTCAAAAAATCATAAAAGCATATAGAACTCAGTGAGACAACCCTTTTTTTTTAATAAGGTTTTGCCAATCAAAAAAATATTACAAAACCACGGAGTAAAAATCTCTCATAACGAATTAACAAGGTAACTCCAACCCCACATTTTATAGACTTCCAAGTTTTAAGTATCGCCTCCATCCCAATATGAAATTCCAAATTATTTGTTGGGATGTCTTCTGTTTTTATTTAGGGTGCTTGCGGTAGGGATATTTGAAATGCAATGGCTTTCATTCCTTTATATTGTTAAGATGGAAAATTTGGCATTGGAATCTGATACTGTAGGGAGTCAAGCACTAAGCCCCCCACCACCATACTTCATTTCTAAGTAATTCCTACCAGTTCTTCTCAAGGTTCAAAACCCAATTTACTGCACAAGATAGGAAGAGAGAGGCAGAAAAGCAACGCAACACTCTTCTCTGATTCTGCTGACGCAAACTTAGGTGATGTACCTTTTTTTCCCAGCTCTATTATGGTTTTCTAGCATTAATATAGTATACAAGAGTTTGTAATTTCCAATGTTTTTTTTATTTCCTTCAACTTTAATTGGTTCCTGATTTTTCTAACATGGCATGCAACTTGATTTTAGTTCTGAGATTTTTTTTGTTCAACGTGCTTATGTAGAATTTTATAAGTGTCCTTGATGTTTTGGGTGTAACATCAACCCCCCCCCCCCTCTTCTGTCTACCTCCAATCGTAACACACAAACGTACACAGCTTTTCTATAATTGGACAATGGAATAATACATGACTTTTGCAAAGGCTATGTGAAGGGGAAATTGGTCCACTCACATCAAGTCACCTGACATTCTTAAAATCAGTGTAAACGTGAAGATGAACTTATTTCAGAATATAAGGAGTAAAGCATGCACAATATATATTTGAAAACCAAATTATAGCAGAAGATCAGCAGGGGGAGGTAAATAGTCACCTTTTGATAGACCTCTTCTTGCCAGTCACCAACACTTGTACTATCAGTCTGAGCAGTGGAATCCAAAGAACCTATTTAAAAGGCATTAGTGTTAGCTAATACACAAGAACTACAGAATTTAAATAAGTTGGATAGTGATGGAAAAGTGAAATTAATTAAACCCCAAAAACAGAGATATAGCATCAGAAGACAAGAACTATAAAAGATATGAAGCACTAATGTTTTCTCCTAAAGCATACATCCAAAGCATGGAAACATCAGCAAGTAAGGACCATTAAAATACTTACTAACCTACCTAACAACAGTGAGAACATTCAAAGACAACAACCAATACAACATGAAATTAAACTGTCTAGATGAAGAGGAAACACTAAAAGATTATTTGGTGAGAAACACTAAGATTATTTGGTAAGAAAACACTAAGATTATTTGGGTGAGAAAAAAGTATAGATACTATCCTTCAAAGTACTCAATGTAGAACAAAAATTAAATGCAGAAGAATATTGCACAAGCTGTAGAAGAGAAAATACAAGGCATTAATTTATCAATGCATAGTTCATGCATTAAAGCAAGAAGATAGCATATAGGGGAAAAAAATTACGATAAAAAACCATCACAGAAGATAATTAAGGTAAGAAGAAAAATACTTGATGGTGCCTCGGGAGGAGCTCTTTGTGGTTGGAACTGCTTTTGCTGATCAATGATATTTTGCTGCTGAAGCAAAGAATTTGGATTTTGCACCCGAGGCTGCATATTATGTTGAACGGAATTTGTCTGCTGCTGCAAACCCAGTTGCTGTTGTAGACCTGACTGAGATTGGAGCTGTGACATCAATTGCTGCTGTGACTGTGATTGTGGCTGTGCTGGCTGCCCACCACTTGGCAATAAAGGAGCATTTTGATTCTGTTGCGGAGCCGCAGCCTTGGGTTGTTGCATAATGTGAGCTGAGTGTTGATTTGACTGCATGTTAGCATTCCCCGACTGTGTTCCCATCAGTTGCTGCTGTGAAAGTCCCCCAGCATGACTTTGATGCCCTAATTGTTGCTGATGCATGTTTGAGAGATTGCTTTGTTGACTCATCATATGTTGCTGCTGCATGTTCTGATGTGATGGCATATTTTGAAGATTATTCTGCTGTCCCAACAGTCTCTGCTGTTGTTGCTGCTGCATATCAGAGATATTACTCTGTTGGCCAATCAGTTGATTTTGTTGCATATTGGCAGCGTTTGGCTGCTGTCCCATTAACTGCTGCTGCTGTTGGCCCTGGGATGTCATCATTGATTGCTGGGATAACTGCGTTTGCTGTTGCTGAATTATAGGAGTCTGTTGTGGCTGTTGCTGCGACTGTTGTTGCTGCCTGGCCACTGACTGTTGATGCTGCTGAAGCACAGACTGAGATGGCTGTTGAATAGAAGATTGTTGGTTTTGTTGTAACCCAGATATCATAGAAGGCTGCATAACAGATGAGGTTTGCATGATCGGTTGCTGATTAGCCTGTAGCAAGTTTTGCTGAGACTGTGATGGTGTTTGTTGTTGCTGTGATGGTGGTGGTTGTTGCTGTAATGATGTCTGCATGATTGGTTGTTGGATATTTCCCGGCTGTAACTTCTGCTTCATCATCTGTTGCTGCAATTGTTGCTGGTACATGTATTGTGAATTATTTTGGGACTGCTGCTGCTGCTGGGAAGCAACCTGTTGCTGTCGACCTTGCAACTGCCTTTGGGCATTTGTAAACATAGTGGATGAGACTGCCTGATTCATCGTATTTCCCATTGAGTTTTGTGAGATGCCAGAAATACTCTGCACGCTGGTATTCTGAGGAACATTTGGCATGTTCTGTGCCAATCCATTAACAGATGGCAAAGAATTTGGCAAGTTGGCAGTAGTTTGCATCCCTGTAGAACCTATGTTGTTTTGCATGTTCTGAGCTAAAATCTGCTGCCGGGCTTGAGACTGATTAGACGCCATCTGATGGGGAACAGATTGACTCTGATTCTGCACTTGGAACTGCATATTTTGAGAAGGTACTGAGAAAAGAAAAAAAAAAAACAGAAGTGGACAAGTGAGTGGGGTAAGTTATAAACACATTTGTCACTAATTTCAGAAGCTTTAGTGAGTTTGAATGACAAATTACAGAGAAGACAGTAACAGCCACAGTAGAGGATAACAGATTCCTACACTAGTAGCAGTAAGAATCAATGCAGCCATTATTCATTTATTCACTCTAGAATTTTTTGTTTTTTTTTTTTTTTGTAAATAGTAGAATTTAGTACAAACAAACACTAAGATATGATTTTAGCAGTGCGCAAACTACAAATATCCACTAGAATCACCTAAAACAGTCTAAACACTGTCATGACCTCACAAAAAGAACTTAGGTAGCATCAAGAATACATTGAACATTATCAGCTGGTAGTCTTATTACAGTTGCATATATGATACGATAAACCAGGGTATTACCAAATTACTCTGCAGACCACAAAAACAAGCAGATAATACAAGATTATGAAAGAATTAGCTTAACATTGAATATTATTGAATTACAGAAAGTATGGAACCCCTATGTTAGCCAAAGTAAGATATACTGAGTAACTGCATAGAGTGATTCTCAAATTCGTGAAGTGGCTTATGACCAGGTTTCACTGAAACAAAGAAGAGAAAGAGGACTTATATACATGGGAGACAGGGTAGAAAAGTTTAGGAGAACAAGACTATGAGTCTATTCTATAATATGCATGAAATTTTTGGCCATAGACGCATAACCTTGCTCTCCAAAACAAAGTAATCATGGCTTTCATAATTATTTCAACAGATGCTTGAGCCTTCAGAATTTTTTTTTTTTTTTTTTTTCAGAGGGGTGGGGGAATACCGGAACATGCTTAGTGTGGGAGGGCAATACACTAAGTTGTTCAGTTATCATTATTCAACGAGACATAAAAGGCCTTTGGTCTGATTTGAAAAGCAGAAGACAAGCCAAAAACAAGTTGAGTGAGTACAAGATTTACTTCATATGATCCACAGATGCAACTAATGAAATTATTGACTGTCAGTATATCCTTTTCCATCAATCGAAAAGCAACAAGTTCTGATCTTTATTATTCTACTAAGAAAAAAGAATTCAAAAAAAAAGTACATTAAAAGCTACCTTGGAGAAACTAAGCAAAAACCAGGAAAAGAAAAAAAGAAGGGGGGGGGGGGGGTTCAGGGGGGTCAATGATAAGCTTGCAAATATAGGCACCAATAAACAATATTTTGACTTAACACAATCTACACAAAAAAGAATAATTCTTCTAAATATGAATACCTGAATCCTGAGGATTTCTGCTCATACCAGAAGAGTTGGAAGGCAAAGCATTGGGGAGTGAATTCTGAGATTTTGACTCCATTGTGAGCATCTTCAATGATATCTTCCTCAGATAATCAGACTGAAATTGCAGTACAAGAAGAAATAAAAAGTGATACCCAAGGATCGTCAGCAATGTCTAAAATGTGAAGACCAAACGCAAAAAATTAACTATCAAGATTAAAAGATAAGCAACCAATTGAGATGCATAAGATACCTGGCTCGTAGCAGCACTATATATCTTTTCTTCAAATCTTATGGCAATCTGCCTAAGTTCTTGCAGTCCTTCTTGGCCAGAAAATGGGAGATGTCTCTTCAAAGTTTCCATTCTACAATTGCAAAGGATATCAATTAAATAGTATCACAACCAATTCTTAGTTGATTATAATACATAAACCTATAAGAAGTAGCCCTTTCAACTCTCAAATCAAAGTACGCTACTATACCACATGATTATAACATATACCACATTTGACTGTTTCCCCTCATGGCCAATCAAATATTAGAAAATAAAGTTAAAACTTCAATAAAGATCACGCTGACAATGAAGTAATTTACAGAAGCAACTTTAGCAGTAGAATAACTCAGAATCAGAGGTAGTTGCTACTACAATGTCAAGAATCTAGCATTCACCATGTATAAGTATCTACAATTATAAACCATGTTTAAGCACATTTCCTTTTCACAGAATTACTTAACGAAAAGAATTACATTCATCTATAAAATTTACAGCATTCCTCAAAAGGGCTCTAAAATTTTCAGGAAGCAAGTGTGATATGATGGCCTACATTGGTGAACCTGGTGGCTACAGCAAAGTGATTCAAAATTATATCCACCTATAAAAATAAATGGGGATAGTGTTCCTACAATGGCCTTTTAGCAGTTGATTCATTTGTCCGCAACAATATATTACAAGGTATTAAAACCAATAATAATGGTTCAGCTAGGACATTAAAGGTAGTGACCCTGTGCAAAAATCACAAGAATCTGGAGTATTGGTACTAACCAATAATAGTTCTGCATACGTTCTTGTATTACCATGATCTGTCAGCTTCAATTTCTTTCTTTTTATACTGGTCAACTATTGGCACTAGCCATAGTTATTTCATAAACAACTGCTAATACTTTAGTGATATAATTGTATTTTACGTTACATGGACTCGGCCACTCGGGTACCATGTCCGACACGGGTACGTGTCCAAGCGTCCGACTTGGCTATTATGTGAAAAATTCCATAATTTTGACCCAAAAATTCCAATTTTTTACATTACCCACTATCAAAGGAAATCATCCATAAAATACCCAGACCTGGTAGCTGCTATTTAAACCATTTTCCAAAATGTGGGCCCCAATTTTGCTACAGAGAAAAATTTCTTGGTTGAATCAATAAAGCAACAGTGTACCCATCTTGTCCAATGTAACAGTACTAACCAAATTTCACCTGATAAACACTAACTTCAACACAAAGCTGGTAAAGTTTAATCCATCATCACGGGTAGCTTCAAGTTCCCATCTAACCTCCGTTTGTACTCATATACATACATTTTGCCGATCCAGAACCAACTATACATATAACCCTAAAGCCATTATGGAATGTCTAAATATTCAAAGTTACAGAGCAATCACTTTAATGAATCGGATTTCTAATGAGAAGAACAGGTACCTAATATAGTGAGCTAAATGCAATCTAATTGCCTTGAAAATGTTTAAGGGCTGTAAATGACTCTATTAACTATTAAGAGCAGGCTATTGAGAAATCAAAGATGCTCTTATATATATATTCATTTTTATGGATAAGTATGCTTATACATTAATCAATTTGGAAGTCATGAACATCACTTGATCGATCATCTTCAATCAAATAAAAAAGAATATGCAACAAATTATGATTACTACACCACATGTTTCATATACAAAAAAATATTACTAGTCTAAATTTCACCACAAATATATTGCAAATACTACATGTTTTGTTGCTTTTTTATTCAGGAGGTGAACAAAGCCTTGATTCGAGCTACATCTAAAAAATCAATAAAGATAGAAAGGTGAGTCAGAAGCAAGGCAAGTTGAGAAGTCACGTGAGTAAATGGCTTTAAAGTTTATGAGCCAACAAGTAATCTCACTAAAAAAATAAAAACCACTTCCTCCCTCTACCCCCTCACCCCCTCCCTAGCTACATGCAACGCTAGCCGTTACGGTGAACATCCATTCATGCCGGCAAATATAATGGTGAATGTGCATCACGCCAGTGAGTAAAAGCCTTATGCTTTCAAGCTCCATAGCTGTCTCAAAGTACCTCAATTGCAAAATTAGGGGATTTTTGTTCTTTTCTCCTCTTTTAAAACTTCACTCGACACTTACTCCCTGGCGTGTCGGGTGTCATAACATAGACCATAGTCACCGTACTTATTCATGAAAATCGGAAAACACCCTTCGATATATTTTAACTCGCCTCAAAACACTTTCCACTCTCAATGCCCAAAAACAAAAACTAACCTTTCTCTTTTCCTAACAACTCAATTACACCCTAACTCATTTATAGCGGAGGGTTCTTTTGTGACACAATAAAAATAACATGGGCAGAGCAAGAGATTAAAATAAATACAAGGAACAATTTTTCAATCAATTACTGATGTATAAACGTTTCATCCATATATTTTTTATTAAATAAAAAAATTGAATTCGCCAAATTAATAACATTACTACCAATAGCATTGAAAGCCTCCATCACTCAGTAATGAAACAAAAAAAAAACACAGAGAATTTACTAGCTATAACATCAATCTCATTCAATAACCTAACACAGTTACATCAAAAATTCTGTTTATGAACCCCAATTCTCAAACAAATCGAATTCGCTAAATGACAAGAATTCATCAAAATTCATCAAAAAAATACATATTTACGAAGAATAATATAAAGTTTGGTAACAAAATAACTCACATCTTATTGACAATTCGTTGGCGGGACTCCGGCAGAAGTTGACTCCGCCAATCGCCGCCATCCATTGGAGGTGGAGCTTCATTTTGAGCAGGTCGCCAATTATTCGAATCCATTGCTATAAATCAGATATAAATTATTAATTAATATAAATGATTGATTAATTGCACCTCTAATTGAATTCAATCAGCTGAAATCCCCAAATTCTGGGAAGAAACATATGAAAATGATGATCGGAAATCGGAAAGGAAACCCTAGAAGAAGAAAGGTGGTGTTGAAGTTCTTGGAAGAAGAGGAGAGAGAAAATTGGTTTTAAATTATGGTCAAATAAAGGAAAAACAAGAAGAACAGCTTCTCAAGTCTTGCTACTTCGTATTTAATACGATTGCTGGGTAAGACCTTGTCAAGTTGTTAGCCTACACTAGCATTAGGATGTTATATCAGGTTTTAAAAATGAGAACCGAAACCGGAGACGGAACCAGTTCCAAAAAATTGGAATCCGGTTGTGGCATTATGGGTTCTAAGTCCGGACTCGGCAGGTCCATACCTGGGTCCGAAATTGGTTAATGAATTTTTTTATGCTCTTCCATAAAAGATTCCTATCAATTCCTTTTTTTTTTTTTTAATTACAGCATTTTAATTGGTAAGAAATTAATTAAATTTGGTAAAATATTATGTAACTAGGGTTTGTTGGAAATCAAAAAGTGATACTATGTGAATATTTCACATAAATTAAATGCGAGAAGAACTGTGAGAAAAGGGATTATTAAAATTAAAATAATAAAAAGTTGGGAACGCCCGGTGGCGTTGGATAAGATAATTTATAGTACAAATATTGAATTAAAATGAACATTAATTACACTTATCGACGCGTGATTTTGTCATGAATTCCTAAATTAATACCACTTTAGGAAGTATTATAAATGTTAATCTAACGCTCCGAGGGCATCTATTAGCAAGATCCTAAAGGTATTAGGGCATGTTCTCATACGTTGAAATTCAGTTCAATTCAATTCAGTTCAGCTCAGCTCAGTTCAGTTCAGTTCAGCTCCTAATTTCCTTCTCTTATAAAATATTCATTTCATTTCACTTCAGTTCAGCTCAGTTCAGGTTCAGCTGAGTTCAATCAATGAGAACAGACCCTTATTGTATTATCAATCTAAAATATTTGGTTGTAAAAAAAACAATTTTAAATATGCATGGATAAGTGTGACACAAAAATGGGATGATGTATATAGTAATAGTGAACTGTATTATCCTTAAAATAAAATTCAAATAAGGTGTGACTTGCGAATAATGTTGCAAATTTTCGATGCCATTTACGAATTTTGCAACCAACAGTTTGGCAAATCAAATTGATTTTTTTATTCGTGTCATGATACTTTTTTTTTACAAAAATTAGCACTGCTTTTTTTTTTTTCTTTTTTAACTAGATTATTCCCGTGCAATGCACAGTTTTAACAAAAAAAAATTGTAGTGTAACACTTGTATATACAATTAATCTTTCAATTTTGATATAAGCTCATTGGAAGGAGATTTCTTGAAATGAATATACGACTATACATAGTAGTTTAGATATTTCATGAATTTTTTGGACGTTTGAATATTAGTGATAAGGAATTGAGGAGAGGAAATTATACGGGGTAGATCTTTAAATCAAAAGAAAGGTATAAAGTTGCTATTCAATTTACTATACTCCGATTTTCTAGATTAAAGTTGTTGATTTTTTTATTTTTTTTTCTGATGAAAAAAGTTGTTGAAAGCATTTACTTAGCTTGTTTATGAAATATCACAAAAAAAATAAAATAAATAAAATTAAATAAAAATAAATATCAAAATTAAAAGTATCACAAATAAATAATGACATCATCAATGGTTTTAGGCGGGAAAATATTTCATAAGAAAACGACACGTATCCAGTTTTGAGGAGAATTGATGTGAGCAATGTTTTGTTTTAGTATTAGATAATAGAATAGATTTTGGTTATGAAAGCCCGAAACATATAAGGGTGTAGCTACGGAGTATATTGAAAAATGTCATCGGTAATTTGAATTCAAAGCAATGTTTTAGTTTTTTGTATATTTAAAGTAAAGTAAATTATGCATATTTAGCTTTTAAGTTTTTTGGGTAATGAATTTTTTATTTTTTATTTTTGACAATTTTTATTTTTTTAAAGGGTAATGAAGTTATTGTGTTGGAATTTTTTTTCTTTTTTTACAAGAGTGAAGTTTTTATTTATTATTATTATAATAAGCAAATGTTGGTTTTTATTCACAAAAGATTGTTATGGGAAGTGCAAAAATCTTATTTGGTTTTGTGTTAGTCCGCAACATTTTGAGTAGTTGGGTGATTGAGTGATTCAAAGTTGCTATTTTAAGTGATTCAATAAGATTTTTAAGCTCACAAGTCATTTTGGAATAATGATATTCGTTTAGAATGATTCATTACATCAGTATCTTTTCATCTAACTCAGGATGATTTATAATTAGAAGGTTGGATGAAACACTCTATTAGATAAATTATCTTAGATTAGATCAAAAGATCATTATTTCCAAAGTGGCTTGTGAACCTTAAAACTAAACTCACAGAATCACTTACTATTACAATAACAACTTTGAATCACCCACCTACCCAAATTCTTAAGAAGTTGCAAACTAATACAAAAACAAATAAGATACTCAAACTTCCCAAAACAATCTAAGCAAATAATAATGAAAAAGAAATAAACAACATTTACTTATTCATAATCAAATAATTTCAACACAAGAACTCCAACAATTTAGTACCCTAATAATTTGAAAACTAACACAATCTATCAATACGAGTGATTGGTAATACTACTAGTCTACTACCCAAATTATTCACCTTTGTTGGAAATTGTTGAACACAGTACCAACACTAAAAAATGTCTAGGTATGATTTTCACATTTGTTGGAAATTGTTGAACACAGTACCAACACTAAAAAATGTCTAGGTATGATTTTCACAGCGTTGCAATAGACGCAATTGAGTCGCGGCTCACAAATGACTCAACAAGCAAGAACACTAATAAAGGGAAAGTGTGTGTGCGTGTGTTTTTTTTTTTTTTTTTGACGGGAATAAAGGGAAAGTTTAATTTTTTGCATAAACTAAAAGAAGCCTTTAACACAAGGGTAGTACATTTAGCCTACCAATCTCCATAAGTGCTTTAGGCGATTAATCTCCTAGGGCATAAAGTACAAAATAATTGAATGCCCTCTTTAATTCACTCCTCTTGGTTATATACAAAGTAATTACAAAATAATTTTGTTATCTTCCTAATTGTTCGCTGTCAGTTCTCCTCGTTAATTGGTGTAGTGTGTTGCGGCTGCTGGCTTTGTGGTGGCTGCTCTGCCTCATCAATTGACAAATCTTCAAATGGGCAAATAATGCACAGATAATTGACAGTCAGTATAGAGTAGAAAAGATCTTATTCCTTATCATATACGAAGTACAAAACAGTATATAAATATATCAAGAAAACACACTATATGCAACTCAATCCAAGTAGAAGAGATTCATAGAACACAAACAAAGTACAAAACAGTATATAACTTTATCAAGAAAACACACTATATGCAACTCAATCCAAGTAGAAGAGATTCATAGAACACGTAGACATGAACAACACAAATAAAGAAATTAGTTCCTCTGTATTTTGTAGTAGTTTTTTTTTAATCCTTACCTTCGAGAATCTAGGCAATATATCAATGACAAGCTTGCCTATATTAGACATCCATTACCAATGTTTTGATTTAAACACAATCTACACAAAGAGAATAATCCTACTAAATATGAATACCTTCCAGGGGATTTCTGCTCGAAGAGTTAGAGGGCGAAGCATTGGGGACTGAATTATGAGATCGTGCCTCCATTGTGAGCATCTTCAATGATATCTTCCTCAGATAATCAGACTGAAATTGCAGTACAATAAGAAACGAGCAATGATACCCAAGAATTTTCAACAATGTCTAAAATATGAAGAACCAAACGCCGAAAATAAAATATCAAGATTAAGATATAAGCAACCACTTGAGAAGCATAAGATACCTGGCTCGTAGCAGCATTATATATCTTTTCTTCAAATCTTACGGCGATCTGCTTGAGTTCTTGCAGCCCTTCTTGGCCAGAATATGGGAGATGTCTCTTCAAAGTTTCCAGTCTACAATTGCAAAGGATTTTATATTAATAGCTTCACAACCAATTCTTAGTTGATTATAATACATAAACTTATAAGAAGCAGCCCTTCCACTCAAGAATCAAAAATCAAAGCACAATAGTATTTAGTATATCGAAGTTTCAATATTTGGTTTAATGTAGAAAGCTCTTGTTAGTCACTAGAGTTGTCAAAAGCACACCGACCTGACCCAATCCGATTCAGATTTGGACTCGCGTAGAGTGGTAGACATAATTTAGCATACTCAACTTTAAAAATTAATCCGATCCGAAATCAGACCCGATTCGGTCATCCAAATTGACACCTCTATTAGTCACTACTCTTTAAATCAATGATTTAACATCACTAACTATCAAAGGAAAACATCCAACATTACTACCAATAGCATTGATTCACTCAGCAAAGAAACAATAAAAACACATAATTTATCAGCCATAACATCAACTAATATCATTCAATAACCAAACACAGTTAAATAAAAAATTCTGTATATAAATCCAAATTTTCAAACACACTGAATTTGCCGAATTGCAAGAATTCATCACAAAAATATACACATATACGAAGTATAATATAAATTTTGGTAACAAAATAACTCACATCTTATTGACAATTCGTTGGCGGGACTCCGGCAGAAGTTGACTCCGCCAATCGTGACCATTCATTAGAGGTGGAGCTCCATTTTGAGCAGGTGGCAAATTATTCGGATCCATCGCAAATGAAATGAATTAGCTCTAAAATAATGCAAATAGTTGATTAATTTGAACTCTGGTTGAATTCAATTAGCTGAAATACCCGAATTCTGAGAGGAAATAGATGATCGAAAATACAAAAAGAAACCCTAGAAGAAGAACAGTGACTATTAAACAAAAAAAATAAGTTAGCATAAAAGTTCTGGAAAGAAAGGAAATATGGAATGGTTTATATATATATATATATATATATATTTTTTTAATTCATTTTTTTTTTTTTTTGGGAAAGTTCACGTTTTTTTTTTCTTTTTTTTCAAGGAAATATACAATTGCAAATTAATTTTCTTTTGTGTTGGTTGGATAAAATACATATTTATATCCTATTTTAACATTTGTTGTTAATATAAGGGTTTGTTCGTCATTTTCATTTGTTTGCTAGGGGTATCATTGTAAATTCAGTAATAAACTATGTAAATAGAGTTATCGAGAGTTAAGTTGGTTCTCATTATTGGGCATCAACGACGTTTGACAAGAAGACAAAACTAAGGATCTTCTCTCTCCTCTTCCAAGCTCACAATTTCTCTCTTTGTATGTTAACTCCATTGTTGAAAATCTTCCTTTGCAAAAAACACCTATCTAACTATTCCAAGTTTAACTTTTCCCTTAATTTTACATTTGTTTACTTAGGGTTTTCTTTAAATTCGACGGTGAAGCGGCTAGAAGGAAAGAGAAGGTGGAGAATAGAAGCTCAATTCTAGAGGTGATCAAAGTTAGCCCGGTCGGTTGGCCCGGCCTAAAAAACCCGCACGGCCCGATGATAACTTGTTATTTGGCATGATTTTAGGGTACTTTTGAACCTTGTTTTCGTTATTAATCGACATCAAAGTTCATTTTTTATCCTATTTTTATGCAAATTTTGTACCATCCATGTTTCACCGGTTGTTTGTGTTTTTGATGTAATGTAGCTATTTTTAGCACTATGGACATGATCAAGCATGAGTGAGCAAGGATAAGGGAAAGCTTGGTTGATAGAGCCATGGAGGAAGAAGGAGGAATGCCTTAAAGGGAAATGAAAAGCTTTTGGAGAACCTTGAAAGGTCGTTTGCGTAAGCGTCAACTTCAACCAACCATAACTTTGATCTTATCAACCTTTTGAAGCGATTCAAATTGGAGATTAAAGTTCGTCTCAAGAGCTTTCCAACGACTGGTCACAAGTCCATTTCCGACAAGAAACGTAGAAGTTACAGCTTCCCAAAGTTAAGCAGTCTAGGCAGGGCATCCTGCACGGACGTGCAAGATGATAGCACGTCCGTGCAAGTCTGCACGTCCGTGCCAAAAGCTGCACGTCCGTGCAGACCTTGGCAGAAGCTTCTGCCTCCATTTTGGCCCTCCTGCACGTCCATGCCAAACTTGGCACGGCCGTGCTTAGCCTTGCACGTCCGTGCCAAATCTGGCACGTTCGTGCAGACCTGCAGTCGAACTCCTTCCTTATTTTCTCCGTCCTTCTTATTTGGGGGTCATATAAATACCCCTTTAGAGCTCATTTGTACGGGGATGCAGTTTTTTTAGAGCTTTCCTCTTAGTTTGTAGTCTTAGAACATTAAATTCTCAAATCATTAGTTAGTTCTTAATTTTTAGCTTGGAAGCATTCAAATTCAATCATTGTAGAAGACAAAATCCACCATTGTTGCTCACTTTGAAGCTTCATAGTAACCATTTCTTACTCATCTTTTCTACTTCTCTTTACTTTGTTGTTGATTACTTGCTTAATTCTTGCATGCTTAGATTGTTAATTAGCTTAATCCTTAGTTTGAACTTGTTCATGAATTGCTTGAAACCTCTAATTGCTTTAACCTCCATGGATTGTGAGTAGTCTAAATTCTAGGGTTTGGGTAAAACCCTCAATGTAGTCACTAATTACTTGTTGCATGTGCTAATTTGGTTGTTGTGGGATGATGATTAGTTGAGCTTAAGTGGTTTAATTGCTTAGTTCTTGTATATGGCCATTGCTAGAACTATTTATCCAAGCTTTCTCAACGAAGGATCGAGAGATGAACTTGAGTTAGCTCCCTTATGCTTAATTGACCCGAAATGCCATGAGAATAGGGATTACCGGTCAAGGGAATGTTTATGTCATCGTGATTATGCTTTAACACTTGTTTTATGCTATGTAACCACGAGAGTAGGTTGTATTCACGATTCAAGTAATCCCTCTAGCTTGAGAGAGTAGTTGGGTGCTTTAGATGACTTCCCCTAATTTGTCCCATTAATTTACCTTGATTGTAGCATGCTAATTGTGATTTGTGATGAAGTTGAGTGGTATAACCCGAGCCCTAGATTCCTCTTAATATTGTTAATCTCCTCTTAGCTTTAGTTGAGTTGAATTAGAAGAAGTTACTCAAAACCAACCCAATTTAGAATTCATTTAGCTTATTTAAACGGTAGTACTCGGTGGTTGATTCAACGCCTCTCTTGGGTTCGACCCTTTCTTACCCTTACTATTGTTAGTGAGACCAAGATAGGAATCATTATCTTTGGTAGGCTCGACGACGGCCTATCACCCGACCATTTTAGGCAGATTTGGGCACAAAAATTCCGGCCCGAAGCTTAGCCCGACTCGAGAAGCGGGCTTAATTTTTTAGCTATCCGCCCAAATGCCCAATGATCACCTCTACTCAATTCATAAAAGGCGAGAAGGTGGAGTAATATCTAACAAGATCGTTGCGCATGGTTAATAGCAGATGAGATAATCACTGGCCGCAAGTTCATCCTCTTTTCACTTTCTTTAGTTATGAAATGCACTTGATGGTGAATGAATGAAAAGTACAGTGTTGCTAACATCGTCACTGAGCGTTACTAACGAATAAAAATAAAGAACTAAGTCCACGTGGGCAAGAACATAAAGTTGTAATATTTGAATAATATAATGTGATTTCCTAGGTAATTATTTTCAGAATTGTCACTATATAAACAAAAGTTGTTAATACAAGATATTAATGGGAGCTTACTCGTTTGGTTGCATAAAAAAAAAAAAAATAGGAGTGGGAATGTGAGGATAGATGAGAGGGAATAGGGAAGTAAAAAAGGTAGGTATGGAGGAGGGAAGAAAATGTGGCTTCTCTATTTTTGTAATTGTAAAGGAAAATGTTTTCCATTTTTAAGGACGTAATTTTCTACCCTTGGGAAAATTGTTTTTCGATCGTTCCCAAACCAAACAAAAGGAAAATGGAAAAAAAAGGAAAATCATTTTCCATTAAACATTTTACATCAAACTATACGAGGCCAAAGAGTAATTGATTAACCAGTTATTTAAAACTAATAATCTTAATTACCATTGTACCATTTTGAGAAACAATTTTGTTAATTAATAGAAGAAACTAGGGCAGCCTTCGAACGCTTGACTCCTTTATATCCTCGTTGCCTATTTGGCCTCGTTTTGGATGAGCACACTCAATGTTTAGAAAATGGCCAAAGTAGAATTAGTACGTTCGTATTAATTTGTAGTTAATTTATGTTATTTTTTTGGTTAATTTTGAGCTCAATTTGGACTCTTGTGAGCTAAAATGAACAATAAAACCTTAGCAATAAAAAAAGAATAATTGCACGCAAATCCATACATTTTTTGATAAAGCAAAACAAGACACTTAGGGGCCGTTTGGTTCGCACAGGGTAATCGGAATGGAATGAACTAAGGGAATGAAGGAGAATGGAATGAAACCCTTTCCACATGGTATGTTGTTTGGTTTACAAAAATCACCACCACCACCCAACAACCCATCTTCCTACTTTTTTAGCCACTCCACCGCCCAGCCACGACCTCCCCCACCCCTTGCCGCCCGTCGTCGATCCTCCCCCACCCCTCGCCGCCACGCAAAACTTTCCCCCGCCCACGTGAAACCCTAGAAAACGATCTCCTCCCTCTAAAATCGCCGGTCGTCCCTTCCCCTAGCCACCAAGTGTCGAGAAAACTCAATCTTGCTTTGTCTTGAGGTTCGATTTCGGGGTCTAGATGCGAGTGTGTTCAAGTGAGTGAGCTGCTGCGAATTCCGGCGAAGTCAAAGATGCGAGTGTCTTGAGGTTCAATTTCAGGGTCTAGGCGAATTCCAGCGAGGGATGGGGAGCTACTGCGTGTCTCGGCGAGGAGTTGGGTAGCTGCGGCGAATTCCGGTGAGGATTTGGGAAGCCGCGGTGAATTCCGGTGAAGAGTGGGGAAGCCACGCGAATTCCGGCGAAGGATAGGGAGTTCCGACAAGGTGGCTGGGTGGTGGGGGTAACTAGTTGTTGGTGTATGTATGGTGGTGTGGTGGTGGCTTAGGAAAGGGAATGGAAAAGTCGGGGGGGTGGGGAATCAACGTGGACTGATTTTGGGTAAACTTAACAATAAAAAAGGGTAATGGGAATGAAAAAATTGACAAACAAACAACAACAAAGGGAATGAGACATGTTCATTCCCTTTCCCTTTGATTATTAACCCCAACCAAACGGCCCCTTACTTTAATTTATTATTGATTCTGAGCTCAATTTGGGTTCTTAAGGGATAAAATGATCCCTTAAAACCTTTGTAAAGCATTTTTCGACATGCAACTCAAAACCTCAAAACCTCTTCTCACAAGGGGTAAGAAAATTACTTAATAACTGACCACTAACGAAGCTCCAAGTCATAATACGGAGTATTTTTTAGTGGTAATAAAAGTCAAAATTTTCTAAAACATAAATAACTACGTAGTAAATAAAATAAAATAGAGCGAGTAACTTTTAATTTTAAGACCATATAGGTCGTTTCTATATTTCCATCTGATTTAAATCACCGTACAAATGAATGAATGATACAATTAACAATTTCGTTCATCAAATGACCGGTTACCCAACCTGAAGAACATTCCTCAAAAATAAATCCCGACTTTTTCCGGCGAGATCGATCGGAATCTCGTCGGATCTCCCGATCACTCCCTTAGGTAAACTTTTCTCTCTCCTCAAATGGCGTCCCAAATTCGATCATCAACTTCGAATTCAAAAATTCAGATGTTTTTTTTTTGCAGGTAATTTGAGCTACAAAAATGGAGTGGTCTACGATACAACATCTAGATCTTCGACATGTCGGTCGAGAAGCGAAGCCATTGCAGCCTCATGCCGCTGCATTTCATCCCAGTCAAGCCCTAATTGCTACTGCTGTCGGAAAATACATTATTGGTAAAATTGCTAAAACCTCAATTTGTAATTCTTAAAATTAAGATGATCTTTGTTGTGTTTTTGATTTTAATCGATTGTTACTATGTAATTGAGTTGGTATGTGATGTTATTGAATCTTGCTTGGTGTGTTGTAGAATTTGATGTACTTACTGGGAGTAAGATCTCTACCATTGACATTAGTTCGCCTGTTGTTCGGATGTCGTATAGTCCTACCAGTGGTCATGTTGTGATTGCTATACTAGAGGTAATGTTGCGGAATTATTGAATTATGCTGCCTTGTTGTAAATTGTACGCCGTAATTATTGAATTATACTGCCTTGTTGTTGCTATACTCAAGATAATGTTGCGGAATTATTGAATTATACTGACTTGTTGTTCTTAGAAAAGCAAGGTTTTCCGACTACTGAGTAGTAACTATAGATATATCTTGCTCGAACATGTCACATAGCTTGATTTATGCTTGTTTCTACCTGATCATTCCCTCTAAATCATCCTTTTTGACAAAACGATGTTCCTAAAGTCTCGGTCTACTTCTCTATTACAAGGCTGTCTAAAACCATAAGTATCTTACGTTACGAGGGCTTAAATCCATGGGGTGAATCATCCTTTTCTCATAAGACTAGTTGAGGCTTAATATCCAAGCTAAGTCCTCACAAAAGGCAGCTAAAGGATGAAAAAACTTCTATGATTCATGGCGAAAGTTCTTTATAAGACTATAACTTCCATATTTAATATTAGATTTCAAGTCCCATAATTTTCAATACGAGTTCATTCTTTCGTGTATATACCAGAGATTTTGGTTTGGCTTGTTGCTCTTGGGATGGACCAAGTTCAACTCCATATTTTTCAGGTTATTAACACAGTCATCGGGATCCTTAGTAGCAAAACTCAAAATTTACATGACCTTGTGGTTGAGAAGGTTCACTAGTTGTGGTTTGCAAGATCTACATTAGTTAGTAATTCTTTTCAATTTACTTAATTTCCTTAACTCTGGAGTTTGGAGTAATAACCATCTACTTATAAGGATCTAACAATATAAGGACATGTTTCCCCTTTTATAAACTACCTAGGTACTCTTTGAGATATATTCTTGTAATCTTTTACCATTTAGGTTGTAATGCCCCTCTTGCCTCTCATCTCTCGCCTTTTACCTCTTTCTTACTGTTTTTCTCCCCCATGTTATGATATACTTCCTCTATTTTTATTACTCGTAACATTTTAATAGTACTCTCTCCGTTTTTTTAAATGCATCACTTGGTGACGCGCAGAGTTTTAAGAAAGTAATATAATATTATGAGTGGATGAATAATTTAATATAGTAAAAGTAAGATGGGGACCATGAAAGAGAAAATATGTGAGAGAGTAAATATTTTTATTATTTGAGTGAGTACCATGGAAGAGAGAGAAATGATAAAATAATTTGAGTAGGGTTTAAAGGAAGAGAGAGAAATAATATAATATAGTATAAAGTTACCAAATATAGAAGTTATGCATTTTAAAAAAACATCCATAAAAGGGAATTGATGCATTTGAAAAAAAAAACGGAGGGAGTATACAGACTATACACTATTCACATACTTCACTTCATTGCATTTTGTGATTTATGTGGGATTTTGTTAGATTTGTCTCAATGTTTACTTTATTAAAATTTGATTTTTATAATTGTTACGGATGTATAATTTAAGATAAAAACGATAGAAGTAATACATTGGCAAACGTGAAACAAGAATTGTTGCAAGTAAAAAAAACAGAGGAAGTATATGCTGTTGATGGTTCAATTGACATACTCCTGTCTACAGACTCTACACCAGTTTCTTTACATCTTTTCAAGGTTCTGTTTTTGGGGAAGGATATTGGTATGCATAAGTTTTCGTAGCCACAATGTTGTGATGAGTCAAATTTCTAAGCTGTACGAGAATTGTGAGTGATTACCTGTGGGTAGTTTTCCTCCTTTTTTCCGTTGTAAAAATCGGTTTCTAAGGACTTTTGAATGGACAATTGCTGATACTTCCGTAGCTTGTGAATGAATGGCAGAAAGGGTACAAAGTCTCTTTAGATTATTTTTTAATTTTTAAGTTATCTTATTAACTTAAAGGGTGCTTTTGCATCATAGGGAGATATATTTAAGGACTATGGGCACTGATGATCATGTCTTTCTTCTTGAATTCCAGTT
This sequence comes from Chenopodium quinoa, assembly GCF_001683475.1. Lineage (NCBI taxonomy): Eukaryota > Viridiplantae > Streptophyta > Magnoliopsida > Caryophyllales > Amaranthaceae > Chenopodium > Chenopodium quinoa. The sequence goes on from NW_018742455.1 coordinate 434,298, forward strand.
AGTATTTTGGTATGCTCTTCATAGAACTTCGTTGTGGTGTTCTTGTCTCAAAAATTCGCTGTGGTGAATGAAATATATTTAAGGAATATGGGCACTGATGATCATGGGATTAAGGCTTTGATTGATTGATTGATCTCTCTTCATCTCTTGCACTCATGTTGTTGAAACTTCAATAGTTAGATTAATTAATTTTAAGTGGATGCTGCCTTCTGGTACCACATACCGCCATGATCAGCCCCGAACTAGCATTTGGGGAAAGTATAGTAAACCTGAGATCCTTAATTTGTGCACAGCTTAAAATCTTTTAATGACATGTCAAATGTTGATTGAGTGTTTTGCTATTTAGGACTGTACCATTCGCTCCTGTGATTTTGATGCGGAGCAAACTTGTGTTCTTCACTCACCAGAGAGGAAAATGGAACCAATTTCTTCTGATGCTGAAGTTCATATGGCCTTGACTCCTCTCCAACCTGTTGTTTTTTTTGGTTTTCACAAGAAGATGAGTGTAACAGGTTTGTTTGGCTCTATTATTATGTAAATAATGAATTTCTATTAGAGGTGCCTGCAGCTCAACTTGTTTAGCTGTATCAAATATTTTTAGTGTTTGTTAGGAAGAAAATGGTCTTATATTGGCAAATGTAACTTTATGAGGGGAAGTTGGTTGAAGCCCTTATCAAGGGCTTCAATTAGTTGTTGCTATTCCATCGGAAAAACTAAAACTCATCTTGCTATAAAACTTACAACATTAATATCAAGTTGATGAAGCATTCCAAAGGTGAGTGATCCTCATATTTCTATGGGCAGGAATAGCAATAGCTTTTACTTAATCTGGAATTTATCCAATGGTTTCCTTTTGCTATCATGAACATTACTGCCTTCAATAAAGATTAGAATAATTGTTTATGTCAGTATTAAGAATTAAGATCATGAACAATTGTGTATTGTTCCTATATTGTTTTTGCTGCTTGTAGAACAACTATTATTACTATCCATTGTTTTCACGACTCCCTCCGCCCTAGATTTTTCTTTACACCTTCCTTTTTCACTTTTATTTTAAGAATGACCCCATCTTTGTAACAATACCTCCCTCTTCCTAAGACTGAAAAGTTTGGTCCCCCCCTATGCTTTCTCATTCAATCAAAAATAAAATAAAATTATACCCCACTATTTCTTGGCACATCTGCTTTTTCAATGATATTACAATGTATAACCACTTATTGCCTAAAAATTATTGCAAAAGTGTTGAGGGATTTTTATTTTTGTAGTTGTAATTGTGGTTGTGGCAGTAACTAGCTTTGGATAACTGGAGTTTGAGAAAAAAAATTGTTATCTACAGCTAGGAGGGGAGATGAGGGCATCCGTGTTTGATTTAATTATTGTGTGCATGATGTGAACTTTCTGCCTTAATGGCTCAGTTTATTTTTAGCAATTCCATTTAATTTTACTCTTTAAGCAGTTGTCGGAACTGTTGAGGGAGGCAGGGCTCCCACAAAAATAAAGACAGATTTGAAGAAACCTATTGTGAATCTTGCTTGTCATCCCCGACTTCCAGTTTTGGTAATTCCACTGCTTGATGTCTTGCTCACTTTTTCTTTGCTGCTCATAATCTGTTTGACCATCAATTCTGAGCTTTATGAGGCTGTGATTTCAGTATGTAGCTTATGCAGAAGGGTTAATTAGAGCTTACAACATTCATACGTATGCGGTTCTCTACACATTACAACGTAAGACTGGAGTATCATTCTTGCCTTCCTATTTTGATTGCTTTGCAGCAGCATGGATACTTATGCATATGCCTCACTTTAACCTGATGTTGCAGTTGATAATACTATAAAGCTACTTGGTGCTGGTGCCTTTGCTTTTCATCCAACACTAGAGTGGATGTTTGTTGGTGACAGACGGGGTACACTTTTGGCATGGGATGTGTCTACAGAGAGACCAAGTATGATTGGAATGTAAGAACCTTTTTAATTACCTTTAATAAGTGTCTCACTATGACTTGTTCTTGAGTACGCTGTTTGTCAGTTATGACTCATTATCTGTCCTTTAAACTTGGGTCCTTCCTCCTTACCATTTTGTTATTACAATATCTGCATATAAAAGTTGTGACATAAGTCATGTACAATGTAACACTCTTTAAAATTTATTTCAGAACACAAGTGGGTTCCCAACCTATCACATCAGTTGCTTGGCTGCCAGCATTGCGGTTGATAGCCACTTTGTCAAAAGATGGTTCCCTTCAAGTCTGGAAAACACGGGTGGTACTAAATCCCAATAGAGCGCCTATGCAAGCAAATTTCTTTGAGCCTGCTGGTTAGAAAATTCTTGAACTCTTTCCATTGCTGACAAATTTGTGTAATTAATCTTATTTTTAGTAAGATTATTAGTTTATCAAGCTGAACTCTAGAGGATTCAGGGTCATGTTCTCTGCTTCTAGATATGTTTTAACTGAATCCTGGGTATGAAACTTATCTCACATTAACCTGTCATTGCTGTGCGAGAAAGAATTAGTTGCTGTAATCTGGATAATGTTCACCCTTTGAATTTTTTTATTAAATAATCATATATCGTTAAATGCTCTGTAAATAATTATTGAGTGTTTTTATGCAGATTAACAGAATCCCGTAAAAGACACCTCTTGGTTTCTTGTTAGAAATAACAGTTATTATTTATAAATTTTAATATAAAGGACTTAATAATTTTGAAAAGCGTGCAAGACGCATTCAGGCTCGAGAGCTGGCGCCTTAGCTCTGCCAGGCGCAAGGATCTAAAAAAGGTGCATGCCTATGTGCCTTTTGCGCTTTATATTGTGGCCTTTGTAGGGCGTCAATTTCTGCTGTGTATTATAAGTTTTTAAAAACATTACGTGACTTTGCAACAGTCAGTTTTACTTGAATACTAAAGGAGAGAGAAGGCGGCCATATGCCCATATCCATCCATTTAATTCAAGAAGCCTAGCTATCATGGGGGCTCTTTCTCAAAGTTCTTTTATAGACTTATTTGATAGAATATAATTAATTTATACGAATAAATAAAGTACACCTCACCTACAAAAGGCGAGTGCCTTCACCTTGTGCCTGTGTTCCATGGTCTTTTGCGCCTTGCTGCACCTCGCGCCCTTAAAAAGTAAGTAAAGGAATGACAAAGAAGATCGGTTAATTACGAAGCCATTTTTCAAAATAGGAATGTTTGAACCGAATTGTTAATTAAGAAAGTAATTAATTGAAATGTTTTTTTAGTCTTATGGACCTACTGTTTTTTAGTTAAACTGAAATTTAATATCACTGGGTAATCACATTGAAGTTGGTAGCTTGCTGAAATACTTTTCAGCAGCATGTTTTTCTATTATTTTTACATTATTGAATATTTCAGTATGCACCCTTCAAATTTCTTGGCTTCCTACAGGAAACTGGAAGGCTGACATGATTACATCTAATAACACAAGTCCTAATCCATGAGCACCCATAATTAAGCTATAACTGCTAATTTAATGTTGAATTTCCTAGAAAAACCCTTTGATGGACCTCTGTAAGGAGTCCAATTCTTCCCACATCCTAGATTTTTGAGATCCCCTCGCTACTAAGTAATCTGTGGTTGGAAGAGCAAGGAGTATAACCTGTGTATGAAAGGAGATACAAGACAGACACAAAGTCCAGCTGCTTTCAGAGAAAAGATTAATTGATGATGGCATCCTGATTTTCTCACCCTAGGATAGATAAGTGATCATTAGTTTATTACTAATGGATGCTTTTCTCTTATAAACCCACTGATTATGCTCCTTTGTACTCCAGAATTATACAGAACTGGAAACTGCAGTATCTATTCAGTTTTCATATCCAACCATAGAGCCATTTTTGGCTGAATTAAGTTGAGCTATTGTAACAGACTAGACAAACTCTAGTAACAGAGCAATAAGCTTGAGGGAAGTGTTATTAGCTGCTTCGCCTATAGGCTGTGGTGGTTGTTGTTGGTCTACTGCCCTTCTTTTCAGCATATTCTTTGTAGATATCTTCCTGTAGCTGCTTCTTACACCAATAAAGTAGCCTAATAAGAAGCGTATCAAATTTGAAAATCTTCAGTCATAAATCTTAATCCCTTCATGTGCATTGCAGAGACTCTGTGTAAAGCATTCTATGCCGAAGTGTAATTTTTTAAAGATTTTTTAAGATTTTATTTTTATATTTTTATTTGTTATTTTTACTATGTAAACAAATCTAGTACACTTGTTGAACAATCAATCGTAGAGCTGGGCTCTTATTTTGCAAATACTCTACTGACTACTTCAGGGAGAGTATAAAGACATCATTCATTGTACTTTGAATAACTACTATATTATAAATGCTTGGCATGTGTGTTCTAGCTCCCTCTCTCTCTATGTATGTATATGTTTGAACGTTTGTGTCATCAATGAGACAATTTCTGGTGGTGCATGTACTTTAGTCTACAGAAATCCAGGAGAAGTTATACTTTTTAGCCAAGTATAAACAATTCATTTTGTAAGAGTTTGTTGTGGTTGGACCTTGATGTAAGCTGTTCTTTGAAGCTGCTTTCATTTTCTTTTCTCTCATGTCTACAAATTATCTCTCTCTTGTGTAGCAATCGAATCTCTCGACATTCCAAAGATTCTATCTCAGCAGGGCGGAGAAGTTGCTTATCCATTGCCACGTGTCAGAGCTCTGGAAGTTCACACTAAACTGAATATGGCCTCATTACTATTTGCAGTTGAGTATATTCGTCTGAATGAATTTTCTTGGCTTTTAACTTAATTTTTGAAGGTTTTATATATTTCTTTTTATCTATTAGAAAATGGCAAATGTAGACAATGTTAAAAACAAGGCGTTCACTAGAGAAGGAAGGAAACAACTCTTTGCTGTTCTCCAAAGTGCAAGGGGATCTTCAGGTGATAAGAAATTGTTTTTAGCTTCTTAATGCATTGCCATCATGTTTTTTTGAGATGCTTCAATGCCTGTTTCCTTTGAAGATGTGCTAAAAGCTGGGCATACAAGTGCACCAAGACTCTCTCTCTCTCTCTCTTTTTTAGACTTCAAGTCTTTCTGACAATGTGATTTAACTATTGTTTAGTGACAAAGAAATAGGCTTTGGTATCTTATACTGCTAGTCAAATAGAGTACATTTGTAGCTTCCATGCTGTTTGTTTATCACCCCACTTGTATTCTTAGAGATTTGATTGTTCCCTCCTTGCTAAACTTTGAGTTGCAACGAAATCTTGGGCTAGGACTGTGTTTGACGTTGTTTCTAAGACTGGATCAATACCAATTATACACTCTTTTGTTTTTTCAAAGGAGACCATTAAGTTGGGATAAAACCTAGCAAACATATGTTTATGCTAGTGTGATAGACAGAGCAAAAATTCTAGAAATGTTGGTTTGACTTAACTTATAATTTGCTCTGCCAGCTTATAGTCAGTATTTTCTTATGAAGCATAAAATGTTTGTTTGATTTTTTTTTTTTTTTTTTCATGTTGTTATCTATCCATCGATTAGCCCCTTTCTCATTCTAGAAAATATCTTATTTTAAGAATATTGTATGTCGTTCCAAGTTTCTACAATGTTTACATTCCACATACTTTGGTATGTATTAAAGCAATGAGACAATTTCTCATGTTAGATATTGCTTTATCTTGCCGTTCAGTACTGATAACTTTACTTTCTAGGGCAGTTGTTCATTTTTATTGATGTAATCTTTGATTGCAGCATCTGTTTTGAAGGAAAAACTTGCTGCTTTGGGCTCTTCTGGAGTACTGGCTGACCACCAGTTGCAAGCACAATTGCAAGAGCATCATTTGAAAGGGTAGGCTGAGATGCTGTTTTAATTTTAATTTTTATCCCTATTGTTTTCGTATGGAAGGAGCAATGTTATTAAAATTGCGATTCAGATCGTAGAATCGTACGATTCTACGATCCTAATCCACCTAAACGATGTAAATCGCTGGTAGAATCGTTATGTTGTAGAATCCCTCATAGAATCGGTGGAATCGGTACCGATTCTACGATTCTATACCGATTCTACTCCTGCAAAAAACCTGATTTTTGGAAACCCATAACTTTTGATTACGAAGTCGGAATTAGGCTTATAATATATCATTGGAAAGCTCTTGAAGTCTACTTTATGATAAAATTGGTTTCGTACCTATATCATTTATATATTTTATGTTATAGAGTAAAGAGTGTAAGGGTGTCATAGTTGAACCTAACTTTAGTCAATGACTTACATATTATTCAATCTAAATCATAATAAAGCTTATGAAACATCAATTTAAATAGCTTTTAAGATTCTATCCAACCATTTAAATTTTATGGGCATAAGAATGTATTCATGAGTCTCATGCACTCAACTTTGGGCATATAAAAAACACTTTTATAACATGAGTTTGTTGTACTTGTCATTCTTTAGCTATCTCGTTAAATGAACTAACTTGACACTTAGTTTTCTATCTTTATTGGATTTTTTTTTTATAATTCATGGGTCTAGGGAAAATAATTTTACGAGTCAACAACATTATTTTTTTCATAATTTAACAACAACTGTCGTGTACTCTCATGGTTAAGAATGTGTATCAATAATCCGACTTTATAGTTTATAGTGTATTGTTTGAGTTATGCACGTGCAAAATTACTTTAAAAACTATTTTATATTTGTATGTCAATATTATGTTATTAACAATATATATTATTATCATTCTCACTGCTATAAAATTATGTATGTAGTCATTTGTTACATTTTGAAGCCCAATTTTACTTTTTGGTAGAATCGTACGATTCTACGATTCGATTTTACCGATTCGATTCTACCCCACTCACCGATTCAAAGTAGAATCCCGATTCTAATAACTTTGGGAAGGAGAACTTTTTTTTAGCGACATTTACAGTTGCTTTTCCTATTTAAGAATCAATGCCAACACAGTTAATATTCATTCGGCTACTGGGTTTAGTGTGAGTCTAATAGATGGATTTTGAGCAAAGAGCACCTTTTGATGAGAGACTAGAACAAAAGGCTTCAAGGAAACTAATCTTTACTGATCTGTATGAAGCCAGTAGGTGAACAATGGTATTTGTGGGTATTTGTACCTGAGATTCTAGGTAAGGGTCAATATATTGAGTGGAATAGGAGATCCTTTGAACATGGTATATTAGAAATCCTGGCAAATTCAAAACTTAAAATATGAAAGAGTAATGTAACCTTTAAAAAACTACAGATAAACAGAAGGCCTTAAAACTTCTTACCCATGATTGTCTTTCTTTAATCCTTATGTCATTTTGTGAGCTGTTAGACCTATTTAAACGTTCCGTTGCTCACTTGGTTTATAGCACTGCTGGAGACACTAAACATTGGTGTTGGCCCTCTTGTGCCTGCTATGCGCACACAAGTGCCGCGACTAACCCCTCACTCTTGTAGCCAATTGGAAAAAGTGCTCCTTATGAATCAAACGCTTACTTGTGCTTCAATAAGTATTCATCTCTTTCTGCACAAGACTTGCACCCTTGCTGCTTGGTTGGCAAGGGCGTGTTTTGCTATTCGTTATCAAAACACTCGAACCTTCTAAAAGGATTGATAAATTGATATGGTGTCAGTTACACCATGATTTGATATGCTACTGTAGAAATCTGTCTCAAGTTCAGGCATCTTACATTTTATTCAAGTACAATATCCTTGCATTGGCATTTTTTTTGCTTTGCATATCAAATTATCAATACATGATCGATAATTTTTTTATTTATTTTTTATATCAATATTATGGTATTAAATGCTGATTGAAGTTGATAGCTCTAGTTAAACCTTTTATAAGGCTATGTTCAGTTCAACTTATTTAAGTTTGGTATCAGCATACTTCTCAGTCCACATCAGATCTTATCTTATCTTTTTATTTGCGTTTATTTATCGTTGAAAATCTTTATTTTCATCAATTAAATTATTTGAAAATTTCATTTTTGGAAATCACATAATAATACGAATTTAATGACTTCTCATTTGATAATTTTTTATCTTACGAATAGTGTTTAGATTAGGTCAAAGTTTGGTCAAATCTAGAAATCAGATCAGATCAAATCAGAAAAATTCATACCAGATTAGATCATGTGAATTGAACATAGCCTGATAAGAAATGTGAAATTAGTCATTGTTCTGGCTAAATGACAATTGTTGGACACTTGCACTTTAAAGTAGTAAAATTAGGAAAAGCCTGGTACCTCCTCTGTTAAAAAACAACCTTTTCATTTGTTTTTTCAATAAAATTTATTTAGTTTCTTCATATCTGATTAAAATTTTCTTTATTATGCCAGACAAAATCAGCTTACAATTGCTGACATTGCGCGGAAGGCTTTCCTGTACAGTGTATGTTGCTGCATTTTCTTATACTTGTAAATTCATTGTAGGCCTTTATGCTGTAGGGGAAGTTCCATCTTATGACTATGATGCACAACTACACATTTGATACTGTTGTAATGAATGTTGAGGCATTTCTGTATAATTTTTTTTTCTTTTTCTTTCCTAAGGCTTATCTGATTAGTAACTGTGGAACCTTTGTTCTCACTTTGGCCTGAAAACATGTTTTCTTATCTTTTGTATGGAACTATGGATGTGCCACAGTTAGATGCTATTACAGTATATTATAAGTTGGTGACATTCTATGATCAGCAACTGCTTGGCATTATGTTTGCTATTGCTGTAGATAAAATATAATTCATGGAATTGGTTATGTTAAAGAAATTGCTTACATCAATAGATAATATTTACATCAGTGTTTACATATTTCTATCAATCTCATTAATACCATTGAGTTAAAGGTTTTCCAGTTCTTTGTTCAACACACTTGTTTCTGTGTTAAAATTCCAGTTGGGAAACTACTATTCCTTTCGAAGTAATTTGCTCTTGATACTTAATTCCTTCATTTATTGTTCTGTATTCTATTTTGTTTCACAGCATTTTTTGGAGGGGCATGCTAAAAGTGCTCCAGTTGCTCGTTTGCCTCTCATCACCTTACTGGATACTAGCAACCATCTTAGACATCTTCCTGTTTGTCAGGTACATCTTTCACTGGTCCCAGTAAACTGTAATTTTATATCTTTTTGATTTCATTAACTTATCTGCCTTGAAATTTGTACTCCATTTCAGCCATTTCATTTGGAGCTTAATTTTTTCAATAAAGCAAATCGGGTTCTGCATTATCCTGTCAGAGCTTTCTACATGGAAGGTGTAAATCTCATGGCCTATAATCTATGTTCTGGAGCAGACAGTATTTACAAAAAGCTTTACAGCTCGGTACTAAGGCTAACTTCTGTTTTTTTTTTTTTTTTTTTTTTTTTTTCCTTTTTCTATTTTCACGAGTGTTGTGATGTTTTTGTGTATCTGCTTCCATGATCATGTCTTAAACTCTTCCCTTTTTTGCTGTTGCTTTCAGATGCCTGGAAATGTTGAATATCAACCAAAGAGTGTTGTATATAGTAGGAAGCAGAATTTATTTCTTGTTATTTTTGAGTTAAGTGGTGCAGCAAATGAAGTTGTTCTCTACAAAGAAAATACGGATACCCGATTGGCGAATAGTAAAGACAGTACAGTCAAAGGTTGGTACATATAGAAACCAATTTCAGGTCTTCACGTGGAAAAATATTTACACTGGATTTTGTATTGATGTAGGTCAAGATGCAGCGTTCATTGGTCTTGATGATAGCCAGTTTGCTATTCTTGACAGTGATAAGATTGGACTTGCTTTGTATATACTTCCTGGAATGTCATCTAAAGAACTTGATGACAAGAACAAAGCAGCACTTGAAGAAAATCCTACAGCAGATCTGGCTGCTGATCCTGCTCCAACAAGTTCTGTCAAGGGTCCAGTGCATTTTATGTTCGAATCTGAAGTTGACCGTATCTTCTCTACTCCATTAGGTAATTACAAATGAAAATTTATGTCTTTGATTTTCACTTTTATTTTTGAATATTTTGCTGATCCATTTTTTTTTTTTTTTTTTCTAATTGCAGAATCAACCTTGATGTTTGCTTCTCATGGAAATCAGATTGCTTTGGCAAAGATTGTGCAAGGATATCGTCTATCAAGCAGTGATGGCCGTGGCCATTATATACCAACAACAGCTGAAGGGAGGAAGTCAATCAAGCTGAAAGCAAATGAGATAGTACTCCAGGTAATATTTGATACAGTGATGAGAGATATTTTTCGTTACAATCACATTTATGCACAGATTACTTACCTCTTAAGAGGCATTTGGTTAATGTTGTTTGTTGGTTGATTACCTTTGTAGGTTCACTGGCAGGAGACTCTTAGAGGTCAAGTTGCTGGGATAATGACTACTCATAGAGTTATTATTGCTTCAGCAGATTTGGAGATTTTTGCTAGTAGCTTAGCAAAATTTGATAGAGGACTTCCTTCGATATCCTTTGTCAATTGGGCACCATTTTTCAGTTTTTGGATCTCATAATTAAGAATATTTACAGAACTTGTTGAACTTGACTTTTTTAATACTTTAGATCTCTTTTGTGGATTGGTCCTGCTCTCCTTTTTTCTACTGCTACAGCAATCAGTGTGCTTGGATGGGATGGAAAAGTGAGGACTATCTTGTCAACTAGCTTGCCAAATGCAGGTATAGTGACCTTAACATTTTATGTATTGCCTAATATCACTCTTTTGTCTACAATATGTTATAGTTTATCCATCCCTAAGAGAATGCCTAACAATTCTGTTTTGGCATTTGCCAAAATTGATATTTTACTGTTTTGTATAGTATGCATCAACTTCTGCCACCTCCATTGCTGCACTAGCGTCTAGTATATGTATATTATGTGTTTTTAAATTATTTAATGAAAACACTTTCCAAAACTTTCTATTATGTCGAAGTGGACTTTAGGACAGAGGTTATCTGAGCAATAAGCTGCTGCTTAATGACCTTTATTTTATCTGTTGAAATTTCTTACTTTTCAAGTGGCATAAATTACTTTTTTCTAACTGCAGTTCTTGTGGGAGCGTTAAATGATCGCTTGTTGCTAGCAAACCCAACAGACATAAGCCCCAGGCAAAAGAAGAAAATTGAGATAAAAAGCTGTCTTGTTGGACTTCTTGAGCCTCTTCTTATCGGATTTGGAACAATGCAGCAATACTTTGAGCAGAAGCTTGACCTTCCTGAAACATTATATCAGATCACATCAAGGTATTCTTAGAAGTATTATGACCGGAATGCTTATTTTGGGACTTTTGTCCATTTGTGATTTGTATAGGGTGCCCTGTGTCTTATTTCCTTTTCATTGTGACCTTCCATCTGACTTGTTCATAATAATTCTGGTGAAGGTTTGACAGCCTTCGCATTACGCCTAGATCACTTGATATATTAGCTAGGGGCTCTCCAGTTTGTGGAGATCTTGCCGTGTCATTATCCCAAGCAGGTCCACAGTTTACTCAGGTGACTATTGAGTTATATTTCAAGGATTATGATACAATTATATCTTTACAATTATTGTTTTCCTCACTTGCAATTTTGGAAATATACCTAGGTGCTGCGAGGAAGTTATGCCATCAAGGCCCTTCGTTTCTCTACTGCTTTGTCCGTGTTGAAAGATGAATATCTGCGTTCAAGAGATTACCCTCGATGTCCCCCGACATCTCATTTGTTTCATCGTTTCCGGGAGTTAGGATATGCCTGTATCAAGTATGTTGGTAGTCCAAATAATTTTGAAGCTTTCTTTCTCATATGACCTTGATGATTTTTTTTTTACTTGTTTTTACAGAGGAGAATTATTAGTAATCATCTTCATTTACACACATGCTTCCAAAATATGTAACATTATTCATAGTGACTTTATTTTGTGTTGGTGCCTCCCGTATTGCTGATCTGTGAATGTTTCTTGTTTTCAGAAGTCACTAATGGATGTTTCTGTATGAAATGTTTTCCCTTTTTGCCCCCCCCCCCCCCCCCCCCCCCCCCGAAAAAAAAAAAAAAAAGCTAAGTTTTATACATCCAAATTCCTATCCAACGCACTTGCCAAATGCTCCACTCACTAGTTTGGCTTGTTTGCCAATTCCATTCAGGAAGAGCTAATTGAAAAAAATAATACAGAGGGAGTTATATATATGGAATGAGAAATCATGCATTGCTCTTTTTTTTTTTTGGTTATTAATTTCATATGTGAAGATGGTTTTGAATAGCAGCCGCCCGTAGCTTTTTTTTGTGCAAATGATTTTACCCTTCTTTTTCCTAGATAACAGATAAGTTGTAAATGAAATTGCAGGTATGGACAGTTTGACAGTGCAAAGGAAACATTTGAAGTTATTTCAGACTATGAAAGCTTGCTTGATCTATTTATATGCCACCTCAATCCAAGTGCAATGCGACGTCTTGCACAGAAACTGGAAGAAGATGGTGCTGATCCAGAGTTGAGGAGATGTTGTGAAAGAATTTTACGAATTCGTTCCACCGGGTGGACACAAGGCATTTTTGCTAACTTTGCTGCTGAAAGTGTGGTTCCTAAAGGACCTGAATGGGGAGGTGGAAACTGGGAAATTAAAACACCAACAAATATGAAGGATATACCTCAATGGGAATTAGCTGCTGAGGTAATGCCATACATGAAAACTGATGATGGGCCTATCCCTGCAATTGTGACAGATCATGTTGGTGTTTATCTTGGCTGTATAAAAGGAAGAGGAAATGTTGTTGAAGTGAGAGAAGATAGTTTGGTGAAAGCTATTACATCTGCGGCTTCTGATGGTAAGCCAAACGGGATCTCTACTTTGGCTGATTCGATATTGAGCAAGGGAACTACGGCAACTGATTCGAAGGGTGCTTCATTGATGGGTCTAGAAACACTTACCAAACAGTCTTCAGGATCTGCTGCTGCAGATGAACAAGCAAAAGCTGAGGAAGAATTTAAGAGGTCACTGTATGGTACTTCTGGTGGTGATAGTAGTGATGATGAAGAGGGTGAGTCAAAAACTAAGAAATTTCAAATCAGAATTCGAGATAAACCGCTTTCATCTGCTACTGTGGATGTCAATAAAATCAAAGAAGCCACGAGGCAGTTCAGTTTGGTCCCGCCAATGGGCAGGACCAAGTCATCAGCTGGTGGATCTCAGGACCTTGGCCACACATTCCAACCCGCTGTTACAGCAACCAGCATGGGCTCAGTTCCCCCTATTTATGCTACTCCCGGGGATTTCTTTGGTTCTGATGCACTAGCTCAACCACCTGCTGGTTCACAGCCATCACCAGTGGTTAAGGGAGGTGGGGCAGCTGTTGGGCCTATTCCCGAAGACTTTTTCCAAAATACTATCTCTTCTCTTCAAGTTGCAGCTTCACTTGCTCCTCCAGGGACTGTAATTTCTAAACTGGATCAAAACTTTCAAGGTGTTGGAAGCCATCAGGTTGCAACTAGTCAACCTAGTTCATCTGCAAATAACGTTGGTTTTGCAGATGGTGGCGTACCCCCTGAAGTGACTCAACAAACTGCATATTCAACTGAATCAATTGGGCTTCCAGATGGAGGGATTCCACCGCAATTTGTGGGTCAGAATGTTGTCCCGCCACAGCCTCAGATTCAAGCCACTCAGCTGTCTAGTTCCTCTCAACCTCTGGATCTGAGTGTATTAGGAGTGCCTCCTGGTGCGGCAGACTCTGAAAAGCCTCCTGCACAACCCATTCCAACTTCTGTACGTCCAGGACAGGTGAATTTCCCCGTCTTTTCATGTTTGCATTTTGTATATCTTTGCCAGCTATCTTGAATTTCCTTTTGCTCTAGTGCTTAAGATTTCATTTTGTCCTTTATTATGTTACTCTCTTATGAATCTTCATAGTTTTTTTTTTTTTTTTTTTTTTTTTTTTTTTTTTTTTTCTCTACCTAGTCACTTTGCTCCATGGTTTTTGTAGTTTTTTGTAGGAAGTCCAAATATATTAACAAAAATAAAGTTAACTTCTTCACATGTTGTTCATGTAGTTTTCTGTAGGAAGTCCAAATATATAAACAAAAATATTTTCAGTGGGCAAATTCTTGAGTCTTCTCTAATTGTGATTACACTCACTTTGAAGCAGGTTCCTCGTGGGGCAGCTGCTCCAGTATGCTTTAAGACTGGACTGGCACACCTTGAGCAGAATCAGCTACCAGATGCATTATCCTGTTTTGATGAATCTTTCCTTGCTTTAGCCAAAGATCACTCACGCGGTTCTGATATTAAGGCCCAAGCCACTATCTGTGCTCAGTATAAGATTGCAGTTACTCTGCTTCAGGTATTATTTCTATAAACAACCATTTTGAAGATGGGGAACTTCCCTTTAGCACCAATATTTCCTTCTGTTGTCTTATTAGAGGTTATTATGACCCAAGTTGTTTTCCTGCATTCTTGGTGTGCTACTATGCTGGATTGCTGCTATTGGTATTTTGCTTTGTGGTTAGGGACTTCCTTGACCTTGTGCCCTTAGCCAAATGTATATCTGGCTGAACTGCTGAATAGAAGTTGCAGTCTGTGTGAAGTAGACCAGAAAACCTAATGGTTTTATTAATTTGTATACAGTTTTGCTGTATGCTGTGTTTTTTTTGCTTAAGCCTACATGTTGTTAGGCTCTATATCTATCTGTTGTCATAAAAAAATTCCACCTATAAATGTAAACCATTTACCCAACCCACATTAATTTTCAGGAAATTGGACGGCTACAGAGAGTTCAAGGCCCTCGTGCTATTAGTGCAAAAGATGAGATGGCCCGATTGTCCAGGCATCTTGGTTCATTGCCTCTTCTTGCAAAACATCGCATAAGCTGCATAAGAACTGCCATAAAACGGAACATGGAAGTCCAAAACTATGCTTATTCGAAACAGATGCTTGATCTCTTATTCTCTAAAGCACCTCCGGGCAAACAAGAGGAGTTGAGGAGCCTGATTGACTTATGTGTCCAAAGGGGCTTAACCAACAAATCAATTGATCCCATGGAAGACCCATCACAATTCTGTGCTGCCACCCTCAGCCGTTTATCCACAATTGGTTACGATGCTTGTGATCTCTGTGGTGCTAAATTTGCTGCATTATCAGCACCTGGTTGCATTATATGTGGTATGGGAAGCATCAAAAGGTCAGACTCTTTAGCAGGTCCTGTTCCCTCACCATTTGGCTAAGGTTAATGAATTGATTGGATTTTAAAATGAGACGAAACCATTGCTTCTGTCTCACTATTTTCGGGCAAATTATGATGTTTTTGACTGGCTGATTGCTGTGCAAGAAGTAGTTGATATCTTTTAATTTCTATTACACCAACATTCTTTTCCTCCTTTCCTGTTTCCTTTTTGCCTTTAGAGGTTGGGAAAAGAGGAAGGGGTGGTTTTACCAGGTTTTATCCCGAGCATATGTGTGTATGTGTATGTATAACGAGATTTTTTTTTTCTTGGGAAGGAATGTGCATATAGTATGTAGCTGTTATTACCCTCTGTATACTACTGAGTAGTTCAAACTATCCATTAATTATCAGTTCTTGGATATTTTGACACTTTAGTTGAAAATGGTTGCTCCTGTAAATGTCATGCCAGTTTTGACATTGAGAATGCGCCTTTTCAGTTTGAGGAGAAACGAGTGTGGGGAACTTGGGAAGGTTTATGGAAAATTTTCGTTTGTGTGCTTGATGTTTATCTAATTTGGATAATTGATGTTTACAAACTAATACTCGTAGAAAACATAACAAGTGGAATAAGTTTGCAAATATCAGGCACTCAAAGCAAAGAAATATAAACGAGAGAGACGTTAAGTAAAATTTTGCCAAATCTCAGGCAACTAAAATGGAGATATCCTTGAAAAAAAAAGGTTCTAGTAGGGTTGTAAGATTTGTAACCATTGAATTAATTCTTGTGGAAATAATGGATTATTAACGGAGTTAAGAACCTTTTCTCTCTCTAGGAAACCCAAGTCCATCCTCACATACCTTCCACCGCCTCTACTTCTCTTGAGGCTTGCTCGCAAGCGATTGGCGTTTCTCCTCTTGTCATGGCTGGCGAGTCCAGTTTTTTGCTTTTCTTAATTTTGCTTTTTTTTTTGGGGGGTGTTTCACGGTAAAGTAGACAGGGAAGATTGGAGAGTCACTTTCCGTTCTTCACATCCATTGGTGGCTGAGTCAAGTTTCGATATGTCATCTAGTGTTTTAGGTTTCAATAATCCAACGAAACAAGAGACCAAGACTATTCTTAGCGTCGCCGTTGAAAGGAGTTTTGTTAATTGTTTTTGTGACGGTAAAGATGAAGTTAAGATCAAGGTTTTCAATTTTCTCCATTAATCTAAGGCTAAGGGGAAGTGGTTTTCTTGCGTTGGTCCAAGCTAGAAGACTGTTCTTTAAGTTAGGTACCGATTCTGTTGGTGAAGTTTGTATGGGTTCTTTTTGCTTCTTCCAGTTGGCTCACGATCGGTTTTGTGAGTGTCTGTCTGTTTTTACTTTGTTTAATAGATTTAATTAGTTGTTCTTGATTTAATTTTATCTATTTATGTTTTTCTTGCTTAGTTTGCCTATTATGTTGCTTGAGTTTTTGTTGTTTAATAATTATGTTGTTGTTCATGAGTTGGAGCTCTGTCGGGTAGCTCTAGTTTTGGAGGTTGTCGAAGTGTTGTTTTCTTTGGAGTCTTGTTGGTTGATTTTGACTATGGATTTAGGGGTTATTAGGTTAAAAAATCCCTTGTTTGTTGGGTTTGTGATCCTTTTGGTTGCCTTTCAGGGTGGTGACTTTGTTCCTCTTGGAGCTATATATAAGAATTCAGGTGCGGGGAAGTCTTCACTTTGGATTAGTGGTTCCTTCGCTAGTAGTATAGGTGGTTTCCTTTGTTATGTTCTCCAGGGGTATTCCTTTGTTTCCTGTTGTGTGATGATATGGTCATTTAGTTTCTATCATCCCTTTGCAAGATTTGGTGATGACAAAGTCAGTCATCGTTGTTAATCCCAATCTTGAAGGAGGCTTTCCATTTTAATGGTTTGGGTAAGCAAAATCCTCCATCTTGCACTCTCTCTTGGTAGAGTTGCAAGAAGGGAACCTGCATTTGAGTGTCAGGTTTCTCATGTTTGGGTCGTTACAAATTACGACTCTCTTTGTTTTGTTATGAGTCTCCTAGGAAGTAGCTTTGCTTTTCAATCCCTAGGAGTTGGAGTTGTGTCAAATGTCCTTTTGTCGGCAGTAGGGTGCTTACGATTTTTGGTTGTTTCGTCTCTCTTCAACTTCCACGAACTGGTTTCTGGTCAGTGCAAGTTCCAGTTTCCTTCTTTGAGTTCAACTCGAGCTTATGGTCCATCTCGGGTTTTTCAATTAATATGACATTTATTGGTCCACTTAATGGTTTTGGCAGGATTTCTTTGGTTGTCCAGGCTTTACTGTTTAAGGTATAGTGTAAGGCACTTGTGGTATCTTCATTCACTTTGATCCTCTACTGGTAGTGGCAGTGGCAAGGCGTGTATGGGGGTTTGTTTCGGTGCGCTACCTCGGTTTCAATACTCATAGTTTCTTTGGTTGTTTGTGTGTTTAGGTGTGTTTTGTTGTTTTTTTAGTTCTCTTAGGTTCTAATTTGCTTTTATTTAAATAGTTTTCATTGTTAAAAAAAAAACTCGCGGAACTAAGATCGATTTAGGAAGAGTTTAGGCACGTCAAGAAATGAGGAGTATTTAATTACTTAAGTCATGTGCAAAAAAGGAAAAGGTGCTTGCACTCTTACAGTGAATCAACAAATTTAAAAGACCATGTCGATTTTGTTTGTCAATCATCATAAATTTTCCTTTCTTTTTTTAATTGTAGTGTTTGAATTTTAATTTGGAAAAATTGTCAAAAATCATACTACCTCCATTTTTTATTAGTTGACACGTTTTGACCATTCACACACATTCCTTTGACCATATTTTGTGATAAATATGTAAAGAAAAATATAGTCAAGTGGTATCTTGTTAGATTCGTCACAATGTATATTTTTAAAATGGAAATTTTGTGAAAAACTACCTATTATAGTCCAGAATTTGCGAGAAACTACCTATTAAAAAAATGTTGTAATTGACTACCTAATTTTCGAAAAATGTTGTAATTTACTACCTTACGCCGGATTATGAAGGAGTTTGACCAAAGTTCTCCGGTGTTGACTTGGTCACGTGACACTTAATGACCCTTTTCTTTCACAAGTGTCACGTGACCAAGTCTAACGCCGGAGAATTTTGGTCAAAGTCATTCATAATCCGGCGTAAAGGTAGTAAATTACAACATTTTTAAAAAATTAGGTAGTCAATTACAACATTTTTTTTAATAGGTAATTTCCCGCAAATTCTGGATTATAATAGGTAGTTTTTCACAAAATTTCCTTTTAAAATATCAACTTTTTATATTTTTTGCTTATCGGTAATTAAAGATATTAACGATTGAAGTACAAACTTTCACTAATCCACTAAAAACAAGTCGTTCTTTTAATTATTTCTAAATAATACAAATTTTGAGGGGCATCTGCTATAAACAAGTTATGACCGGTTGGTGACTTGATTAATAGGTGTATGGGGCACGTGTTTTAATTATTTCTAAATAATACAAACTTTGAGGGGCATCTGCTATAAACAAGTTATGACCGGTTGGTGACTTGATTAATAGGTGTATGGAACACGTGTCATTGTTTGATTGGTTTGTCAATTTAATATGATTTATTAAATTTTTTTTTAAAAAAAATATTTTTAATTTTTTAAAAATATAAAGTTATATTTATTATTATTAGTAGTATTAATTTTGTTTTAAAAAGAAACCCCAGCCACACCTTCCCCTCCCTGCCGGTATCAAATTTCTCGGTGCGCGGCTCTCCAGCAACCTCCAGTAGACACATCAACCACCTCCCTTGCGCCTAGCTGTACGCCGGGGGCAGGGGGTTGGTGGAGGCCCGACCTCCCTGGCCCAGATTTGCAATTCATGTTTTCTATACTATGGTCCCAAAATTATTACATATATTATTAATGAGACATAAATTTTTGTAAACAAGGCTTGTTATGTTGGTTAAGGGGTGTTTCTTCATGAGGGAGTTAGGATCGAATCTTATCCTAAATATATTTTTTTTATTAAGGCTTTGTTTATTCAACTTGGGCATGGGTTATTTTAAAATAAAGATTTATATATTTATATTATTTAATAAATTTGGCTAATTTTTTATCAATTGAGTGGCACTTTAGGTTACCTGCTTACATTTAATATGAAATATCAAACTTTTAGGGTTATATGCTAGTTAATTTGATAATTATTGTTTTTGTATTAATATCATGAAATCAAAAACACTAGATTTTTTTTCTTATAGAAAAGTTAATAAGAGATTGCGATAAATATTAGTGTTAAATCTTTATTGATGATTTTGCTATTATGGAAAGTCATATAGTAAAATTTAACTTTTTTTTTTTTTTTTTTTTTTTTTTTTTTTTTTTTTTTTAGTAACAATAAAATATTAGTATATTTTAATTTTTTCTATGTATTGACCTGACCTTCGCATCCCTACCTCCTCCCTCTCACCTCCCGATTCCCACCCATCACGAATAACCCACAAAATCCACAAAATCTGGAGCCAATTCATCTCTATGAGGGGGATAAAGAAGTATGATATAGGTATTAGTAGATGAGTTCCATATCATAATCTCAAACAAACGAGGATTATCAACATTTCTACAACTTAAAGCTACTAATCCATTAGAAGACCCAAAAATTAAAAACTCGTAACACAAAAAATGAAGTGGGTAGATCAAAACTGGAGTAAGTAGTAGTGTTAGGTGTAGGATCAAGCTCAGAGTTCAGCTTTAATGGCATCTATTCCAAGACTCCAAGTGAATGCCATAGTTGAGAATAAGGAGACGATTGTTGGAGAGAGATTGAGCAAGGTGAAGTTTGAGGAAATGGGATGTTTTGAGTAGAGAATTCCAACCTTTGGAAACGCATTTAAAGCGAGCTAGTGATTTTACAGGTAATCGGGTAAGAATGGAGGTGATTAACTCCATTGGAAGCCATTGTTGTGGGTTTAGTGAGAAGCAGAGCACAAAAATAGGAAAATGGAAAAAACTTTTCACAGAGATGAAGGCTGTTTCGTGGGGAGAGAAAGGATTTCGTTATTGGTGGTTTGGGGATTAGGTGGCGAGGGCCGGCAGGATGGCGTCGTTGAGTTTGGGGGAGAGAATGAAGCTGGTGGTGAGGGAAGAGGGGTTGTTGCGTGCTGGTGGTGAGGGATATGGTTTTTTTTTTTTTTTTAATTATAATTATTTTTTGAATGGTTTTTAAAAATATTTTAATTGTTAATTAACTATGGTTAAAATTTTAATTAGCTTTTAATTGAATGAATTTATCAACAAAAAAAAATGTAACCAACCATTTAAGTTGTAGGTAAAATATCTCGTTTAAAGCGGATACCCCTCAAAGTCTGCATTATTTTGAAAAAATCGAAAATTCGAATTGCTTTTAGCGAATGGTTGAAAGTTTGTATTATTTTTGACAATTTTTCATTTTTACATTATTCTTTTTGACCAATTTTTGTGAGTATGTTCAAGAAAATAAATCATTGCATAAGATCTTTTTGGATTTAATTCGTCACGAAATATATAGATATTATCAAAATATCAAATCTATGTAATTTTGGAAAAATTATCAAGAATAATACTTGTATGAAGTTTGTCCAGTTTTCCAAAAATAAAATGAGCTCTTGTTTATTTCAGAGTAATACCACCTTTGAGGGGCATCTAGTAGCGGGCTCAGCCTAATACCTACTAGTGGGTCATGTTGATGCAGGATGTTACATGTATTCAATTCACTTCCTTTTTAGTACTATGAAGTGATTAGTGAATTATCTCTACAAGGTGATGTGCTTTAGATTATATATTGGGCAATACGTGTCAGTACTCGGAAAACTCTCACGGGATGCATGGTCAACACTTTAGGGCAAACACTAATAATTGTTTGGAAGACGAAGAAAAAAGTAGTAGCATGATTATCAGCTCGTAGGGTATCGTCGTGATTACTTGTGAGTTAAAGTGCTTAAAGGGCTTTTTGTTGAGATTGTTTTTCATGCTCCAAAGGTGATTCCCTTGTTTTGTGATTGTTCATCTAGATTACATGTGAAATTCAGGGATTTATGAGCATATAAAGCATATCAAGGTTGATTGACATGTTATGCGTCACATTATCCAGGATTTTCTACATATTTTTCCCCCTTTTACGTAGTCTACTACAACTTAATCTGCTAATATGTTTACCAAAATGGGAGTGTAAAAGAATTTGATCATTTTCTAGCTAGGCAAGTTGCATTCGGAATCGATCTATAATCCTCATTTTAAAGAAAGAAGAGACCCATTGTTAAAGAAATGGGGTATGTTATCCTAGTAATTTTTAGTAGTAATTTACATGGGAAGAGACCCGTAATTAAAGAAATAGGGTCTCACTACTGTGTATATAAGAGACCCAAAATTAAAGATATGGGGTCTCTTTGATCAATGTTTTAAGATATAGGG
Source organism: Chenopodium quinoa (assembly GCF_001683475.1). Lineage (NCBI taxonomy): Eukaryota > Viridiplantae > Streptophyta > Magnoliopsida > Caryophyllales > Amaranthaceae > Chenopodium > Chenopodium quinoa. The sequence goes on from NW_018742455.1 coordinate 455,771, forward strand.
TCTCTTGAGCTCCTTTAGCTACGACCACTTGATCAACTTGTTTAGACAAACTTAGCTGCTCACCATTAAGGACAAATTCCAAAATAGATCGTCGCAGGGCCACCATAAGAAAAAGACATGGCCGCAAACACAAGTAGCACAACAAAACAATACACACGTCAGCAAAGAGCTGAGTAATCACCACATATCAGAATACAGAGTATAATAGGATAATCAACATTACTAGCTCAATTAAATAATGTAGTTCAAAACTACATCACACATTGTACTCTGAAAATAACCTTTGTCAACTCAACCTCAAATAATAATAATCCTTTACTCAACTCATAACCTATAGTGTGCCATGCTCTTTGTTCTATACCTAGCCTTGGACATGGGTAATTCGAATAAAACCAACAAGTATAAAAACTTGAATACTCCCAATAACCAGAAAACACCTTGAACCAGACCACATACGGGTCAATTCCCACTATAGGGGACCATAGAAAAATAAATAAAGATTGTACCTCATTCTTAACTCATGATCATTATCTCATTACCAACATACCAAGGACTAGGTCTATAACGCTGAGCCTCAAACCAAGAACAAAATAAATAATTCTCAACCTTTTGATCTCATACTTGATCAAATAATTCTTCACAAATTAATTTATAATATCTCAATAATGGCACAGGTTCCCAAATAACATAACAATTCGATTCAAAAACTTCCTAACTCTTAGGAAAATAAAACTAGTTCCCAAAATTAATCAAATCTTAATCCAAGAATAATACTCTGCATTAAAAACCCTAAAACCTCGATAAAACAATACTCCCTATAATAACAACATTAAAAACCCTAGAAATAATACAATCAATCAATGCAACAATTAAATCATATAATACTACACACTAATCATATACATATAAATCATGATCATATATAACTCACAAATTATAAAATTTACACATAACAATACGGAGTACAATTAATACTAACATTTTATAATCAAACAAATAAAAAAAAATTAATTAAGATAGGGTGATTATTACCTTCCGACTAGTTACAATCGGACCACAACATTCAAGACAAAATATGTGCACTAACGTTGCAATTTGTGGGCTTTGATTTTGCAAATCCAATGGAGTTTGGAGAATTAAATATTGAATGGAGATTGGAGAATAATAATGAAAGAAAGACTTTAATGAAAAATCAAGTTTTGGGGTTGGATCATGGAAGTCATCACGCACAAAAGAGATTCGTACGGATTTTTTTTTTAATAAAATATCTTTTGAGAGTTAAGAATATTTTTAGGGTTTAAAATAGTTTATATACGTTTTGAATTGTACAGTGCTATTTAAACAAGATAGGGTTTTAATACTTTATGAACTCTAAATAAAAATGAGACTAGAAAAGTTATATAATAAATAAAAATAAACTATATTTTTATAAAATATATTATATAAAATCATAAAATATTCGGGTATTACAATCGGCCGGCAGGTGGGGAAAGCAGTGAGTTAATTCTCACGTAGGAAGAGGAGGAAGAAAGAAGAAAAAGAAAAGAGAAAAAAGAATAATAAAATAAAAAATATAGGAAGAATAAAGGAAAAGGAAAATGAAAATGAAATAAAATAAAATAAAATAATATAAAGGAGAAGGAAAAATAGAACTAACCTTTTGTGTGGCAAAATTTTGGGGATTAACGAGGTATTTATAGGAGAGAATGTTGTAGGGTAAGTAAGAAGATTGGGCCTCATAAAATTAATGGGCCAATTAGGTAAATGAAATGGTAGGCTTTGTTTTTATGATCATGAATTGTAGATATATATTCATAAAATAGTTTGTGCTAAAATAATATTCGACATATATATTAATAATTTGAAATTTTTGAAATTAAATACCGAAAAAGTACAATTAAATATTATAAATAAAATAAATTTTCATTTATAAAATATTTAAAAATACGGGGGGTTTACAATCTACCCCTCTTAAAAGAAGTTCCGCCCTCGAAACTTAACCCAAAAACCATAAATTTTCCAAAATCATTCAAACTTTTGTGTTTTATATTGCTGTAAATTGATTGATCCTCAACATGTATACTCAACAAACTGAACTTTATACTTTATAAACTCGTCTTTGGCTAAAGTTTACATACTTTAATAGCATGCAAACACAATACTATTAAGCAATAAAATAAAAATCATGCAAAATTAAGCAATAAATAGCATGAATTAGGTAAAAAAAACGCGAAATTATATCGCAATCTACCCCTCTTAGAAAAGAGTTACGCCCCCGTAACTTACCTTCATTAATAAGCAACTCATTAGGCACTTCCTTACCATCTCATATTTCTTCAATAATCTATCCTCAACTTGCTTTTCTCCAATTTCCTCAAATATGGACGGTTCAATTAATAAGACACTTAATAATCTCTCTAGCTCTCCTTGATTGTCAACCTCCAGAGTCCATCATAAACAAATGTTTCATCACTTCTCCAAGTATATCAACAATAATTTCACATTGGTCAACCCAAAAGGCATGACTGTAAACTCATAGTGCCCATATCTAGTCCTAAAAGCAGTCTTATGTATATCCTTATCTGCCACTCTTAAGTGATGATACCCCGAACGTAAATCAAATTTGGAAAACACACTAGCTCCCTTCAATTGATCAAACAAATCATCGATCCTGGGTATGGGTACTTATTCTTTATCGTCACATTATTCAACTACCTATTGTCAATGCACAACCTCATGCTCCCATCTTTTTTCTTCGTAAAACACATCCAAAAACCCATTCACAATTGGAACATCTTCCACATCCACCTTACTACTCATTTCCAAGTCTTTCACACAACAAAAGAACAAAGGACACCCCTTACTTACAAGTTTCGACAATTTCATCGCAGAAATAATCCCAATACCATTTGGGTTCCCAAAATGTCTGTAAGACATAGCCTCCCCCAAAGGACTCCTTAAATAAACCTTCTGTATCTCACAATCAAATAAAGTTTTAATAGAAATAGAATGAATAGAAAAGTTACCAGAGACAACATCAGAAGAATTTTTAGCTTCCTTCTTGCTCATCACAGACAAACGACCTGGAGTGACATTCTTTCCTTGATTCCCGGAGTTGTTGTTGTTAACATTTCCGTTCTCTGCATTCCCATTTTGACCATTCGAATTCCCTCCTTGATTGCTTGTTTGAGTAAACTTGTTCCCATTCCCTTGTTGCTTCAGTTTTGAGAAACACTCAAACTCCCTATGGCCCTTCTTGTTACAGAACCTACACACCACCAAGTTCCCATCACAATCCTTTCCAGGATGATCCTTGCCACATCTCTTGCAGTTGTAATGCCTCTCAGCTTGGCAATTAGTTCTAGATGATCCTCCATTATTTTGAACATTCCTATTCTGAAAATTCTCGTTCCTTGGCTTCTTAAAGTTACCTTGGTCACTCGAATTCCCAAAACCCTTACGCTTTTCTCCAACACTCCCACTCTCAGGTGTACTCCTGACATTCAAGTTGTACAGGTGCGATGCTCTCCCATACACCTTATCAAGAGTCTTAAAAGTCTTTCCATCCAAGTCCTTTTGTAACTGCTTAGTCAAACCTTTCTCAAATCTTTGAGCTTTTAACTCCTAAGTAGGCACTACTCCAGGAGCAAACCTCGACAAGTTCATAAACTTGTTATAGTACTCAGTAATCGACATATTGTTCATTTGCAGATTGATAAACTCTTGAGCCTTTTGTTTCCTTAAGAATGGTGGATAGAACTTCTCCCTAAGTTTGGTTTTGAAAGTATCCCAACCAAAATTAGCCTCGGCGCGAAGCACGTTTCCATTATCCCTCCACCAAATATCTGCCTCTTCCTTCAAATACATGGCAGCTTGATCCAATCTCATATTCACAGGACAATTCAAAGCAGTAAAGATCTTATCAAACTCCCTAATCCAATTCTCCAGAAAAGTTGGGTCTACATCTCCCTCAAAGTATGGTGGCTTGACTTGGGCAAGCTCCTTAAACATCTCACCCGCAGGATCAGGATTATCATTGCGGTTTTGGTTCAAGTTCTGAGCTAGTAGCCTAATAGCATCAGCTAGAGAATCGTTGTTAGCCATCCTCCTTCTCTGCCTAGAAACGTAACACGCTCTTAGGCCGACATCAACACAAAAGAACTCACATGCTCAATAAATCACATGCATAATCATCAATATATATATATATTAAGGTAGAAAGGTGGACACGGCCACACAATCGCCCTTAATAAGTCACTTTTAAAGGAAATGATTATTTAATTTTAATCATTCCTACGCATAAGAAAATAAATAAAATAATTCCCTATTATATCCCTTCCAAAATCCAAGCATTAAGTAAATAATATAATTAAATAAACACATTATAGTAATCACATAATTACATGCTTCACGTAAAGTTAATTTACACAAATCATATAGCACAAATCATCACATATGGTTCCATATTACATGCTACAAATGGATCACTCAAGTTTGCACCATTACATAAAACATACATAAATTAAATACCTTGCATGATCACTTCATACATAAATAAAATAAAGCATAAAAATAAATTAGTTACTATGCATAAAGAAATAAATAATCTATTTTATACGCCCTTCCTAATGCTACCCAAATCTCACAGATAAATAAAATAAGCACACAAGTTAGGAATAAAATAAATAATTAAATTCATTATATTTTAAAATAACTAAATTATTCAAAAATAAATCTAACAATAACTACACTTTTATTTTTATAAATATATATATATAAACTCCAAATAAATATATTAGAATAGAATAATTTTTGAAAACTTAACTTTAAATAAGGTAGTTAAATAAAACTCATTAGATTTAAAACGTTATGCGTCTAATTAAAAACATTAAAATTGGCTTTAGTGGTAATAAAATCTAACCAAAGCTCTGATACCACTTTGTAACACCCCAATAATTCTCCCTTTTTCAAACCACTTACTTTAAATAAAAATAGAGGAGAACCATTGGCATGTTACCGCCACGTGTTAAAATGTTAAGGCTTTATCAAAGTTTGCAGCGGAAATCCAAGTTAAATCTTAAAATAATATAATTTAGAAAACCAATAAGCCAAAACTTACAAATTGGAACCATAAAGGCCCTTATTTAAAACCAAACCAATAATCAAAATCCCAAAACATTATTAAAGTAGTAAAACATAAATAAGTTCAACACAAAGAACGAATACTCTCAATCAATCACACCAATCCCTTGCAATGCGTATGTCAAATCCCCGGACTTCACATCATCAAGCTAACCTGTGCAATACTGCTCCCCAATAATAAAAGTGTAATAATTGGATCATCACAGGGTCATTGAAAGGCAAAGGCCATGACCAAAAGAAAACACACAAAAGCACGCAATCAGCAAAGCTGAGTACATACAAGCTACAATGCACAAAACCTGTCATGCTCAACTAATTAAAGTAAATAAACATACAACTCGAATTCATTAATCAAGACTCCACACTTAAACAATTTAATTGACCCAACATACTTACTAACCAATTCCAAACACTTGACTCTTTATATTTAATTTAATTAATTTAGTTTGGAGTAAGAAATAGACGAGGTTGTCCAATCCACCAAATTATTTTGGTCCCAAATGACCATTTGAAATAAAAGTTTAGCGCGATGCAAGAATGGGCGCGACTCTATTCTCACAAAGTTAGTCTAGGATCCCATCTAACTTTCATTATAAAATAAAATGTAAATACCAAAAGAAAAGAGGACAAGTGGATCAAACAAGCCTCGGAAAGCCACGGGCTACCACCGTGTACCCCAACCCATAATTGTCAATACATAGAAGTGCACGCTTTCCAGAGTTTTATTGCTCATCTATGTTTCACTTTACGTGATTACAATTTTAATTAATATCCGACTCATTCAAGAAGACCATAAATAACAATCATACATCAATTCACTTTTAATCTTATTTAGGACAATGGTGATCACATCACAAGTTGACCTTTAATTCCATTAAACAACCAAATTATCGAAAATTGTTGAACATAGTCAACCCACCTAGCCATTTCGGCTTAATAATCCACCTTTACTCAACATACTAACAAGTAATGATTGAGTAATAAATAAATAAATAAATAAATAATAACCTTGTGGAATAATTAATAAATTCATTCCACTTAAACCATTCAATTCCAATCCTTTAATAATCCAAACATGGTTAATAAACCAATCCAATAAAAATATGCTTGTATCAACATTCCATACAACCAATTAATATAATATAATATAACATTCTTGCATCCATAATTCCATACAAACATAATCAATTCACCCAAACATGCCTCATAAACATAAGCACATGAATTAAATCAATGTATAACCAAACAATTTCCATACAAGTATTCCCTAAACATGAAACTAAGCTCTTTTATTTTGGTACCTAAACATGATACTACTTACAACGAAGTAGACATGTACGTACCTGTAGACACCTAAAAATGTCTCCCCAAAACCAAACTCGATGATGAACAACCTTTCACCGCCACTATTGGTCGGGTTCGGTATTTAATCCCGAGAGTGCTTAAAAAATCGTATTTGATTAAATTCGTATTTTTGAACAGTCCATGGACTAGTCTTGATATTTGGAAAAAGCATAGTTTTTATTTTAGCCCAAACTTATTATTTAATTTTAGCCTAAACCCTTTTTTTATTTTATTGTTTAGCCCAAACCTTTTGTTTATTTTTATTTAATTATTTTCTTATTTTAGCCCAAATAATAATAAGTCAGAAAAGGCCCGAAATTATCAATCGGCACTTAAAATGCCGAATGAAATTAGGGTTAAAAATGTATTTAGACGGAAAAGTCGGCTGGAAATTCCCGCGCCACGGTAGACAGCCACCGTGTCACTGGAATCCTTCCCGTTTGACGGTGGGATTTCCCGTGACATGGGAAGTCTGCCGTGACACGGGACATTCCGTGTTTTTTCCGCGTAAACCCTTAACGCGTTTTCTTTCCCGTTTTCTAAAAATTTCCCGCGTCACACCAAAATTGCACCGTGCCACGGGAATGTTTCCTGCCTGACGGTGGGACTTCCCGTGTCACGGTACAGTTTGCCGTGTCATAGGATACTTTTTTAGGGTTTTTATCATTTTAGGGTTCCGTGTGCTCCCTCAGCACATTTTCCCTATAAATACCCCCTCATTTCTGATGTACGGGGCAGGAACCAATTCTCTGGTTTATTTTTCTCTCTTCTATGCTTTAGCTTAAACACTAGCCTACCCTTGTTATTTCAAAATTCCTTCTTCAAGTGCTCAAAGGAGTCCATACTTTACTCGTGGTTCTGTCCTTAAGTCAAGGCGTGAAAGGTAGAACTGTTTGAGGGTTTGGCCCCAAATCAACTCTACTTTATTTAATTTAATTTAATTTTTGTTTTATTATTATTTCCTTGAAGTTACTAAATCGTTATTATTTTGTAGTTGCAAACAAACAGAATCAAAGTAAGAATTATGTTCCTTTTATTTCTATTATTTTCCTAACGATTTTATATTGTTGGAATTATGATTAAATTGCTTCCAATATTAATGTTTATTCTATTATTTTTTGTGATCACAATATTGCATGTTTAAAGGGAATATGTAATTGAAAAGCACGCCTAATAAGATAATTTGGACAACCGGTTTAGGATCCTTTTTAATCTTGTTATTAATTGAAGTGGTCACCAATATTTTAGAATAATGTGTGCATTAATATTCAACCAATTTAGTTAAATAATAGTTTGGAGCGAATTGAATATTTTGATTGTATGCCTTTGAGATCACAGGAATGCTTTTCAATATAAGAATCGAGTTGAGGCCAATACGGGCGAATGTGACTCCATGACTCACTTCGTACCATCATCCCCGATCCTCCTTTCGTGGTTCCGAACCTTATGGAGTTAGTAATCTCATGGATTATGAATGGGGTGTAACCTTCACGGGTCAATCGTTGTTGCCTTCGTTGTCCCTTTATTCGTGGTTGCCTTTTATGATCCGTGAACGGTTTACAAGTTTCTTAAAAACTTGTTGGCGGCTCCCTACTTTATTTGTCCCTAATCGTATTATGTCAAATCCCACTTCCTATGAGTTCCAAGCATATTCACCACATGCTTTTACGTAGGCGCACTTCGAACGACGCCTACAATTTGGCGACTCCACTGGGGAGGATTCTTGATTATTTATCGATTTGAGTGATCAGTATTTAATTAAGATGAGTGGATAAGACTTGAAAGATTCTTGAAAAAATATTCCTGTGATTAATTTGGCATTTTTGCATCTGCATAGACGTTTTAACGTCGCATTCAGGTCTGTCCCGTAGGAAAAATTGGATAACTTGGTTGCGCACGAAGGAAAACAGGGCACCAGTCAGATCTTCTGACTGTCGTGCCACGGCAAAGTCTGCCGTGTCACGGTACAGTGTACCGTCTGAAGGTGCACAGTACCGTGGCACGGGAGTTTTTGCCGTGTTACGGCAGTCCTAAAATCAGTCCGGTGGCTTATTTTCTCTTCTCACAGTCAACTTCCTCCGATTCTTCTGAAAAAACGTATGTGTTCTACATGCGTCTTAGCTCCGGGGAATTTAAGCTCTATTAACCCAAAAACGCTCAAGGAAATAAGGGTTCATCCGAGTTATTAAATTCACCCAAACCATGGAGTCGAGTTCGATTTCATCACGAACTCGCGGAGCCGCCTGTTGGCATACACCCTCAAGGGAGGCTGCCTTGCTAACGCGTCCAAACTCTTAACCATGGTACCCTTTTGACACCCAAAGTTAGACCAATAGTTGAACATAGTTCTTAACTCTAGGTTGCGAACTTTTTTTTTACATCATCGTGCCTAAATGCTATGTGGTTGTTTGGTGCTAACCTTCATGTGTTTACTCTTTTGTTTAACCCATAGTAATTAGTACGAACCTAAAATCGGTTAAAATCTGGAAAATAAAAAAACTAACCTGGAACTGCGCACCGTGTCACGGCTTGTTCTGCCGCGCCACGGTGAACAGTGCCGTGACACGGGGCTCTCCACCGTCTGACGGTAGACTGCATCGTGTCACGATAGTCTGCACCGTGACACGGTGCCCAGGAAAAGTGTCCTGTTAGTCTTTTTTTGATTTTTGTGCGTACGTATGTGGATGCTGTGCTATACGGTCAAAACACGCATCCATAACCCCACCTAATCACTCTCATATCGTGTTCACGCACTTTTTTTTCTTTAAGTCGTGCACTACTTTTTGACCGTATTTTTAGGGTAGTCTTGTTTTGTGTCGTTTTTTTTTTATTATCTTTATTTATTTATTTATTCATTACTTTAATATTTTATTTTTTATTTTTCTCTTTATCAGTATCATCTCCACCCTGTGAATATGGGAACGGTGAGCCAAAGAGTCCCTCCATCATCCGAGTACGGGGAGTAGTGTCCCTACTAATCCCTGTGACCCCAGCAGTAGTCAAACTCAAGGCAGGACCCGTCCAACCGGAAAACGGTGTAGACTGACTCAAAGACGCAGGAATCGTCGGTGAAGGCATCGTCCCATACATCGGAACTGAGAACAAGCCCGACACCGGTGGAGGAATCCCAGACAACGGAGCTGAAAATGAACCAGGATCCACGGGAGTCAAAACAGACCCAAGCTCAGGATGTGAAAGCTGTGAAAACGACTGCCGCTGCCCCTGACTCTGGCCCGGAAAGCGCTGGGAAGACTGAGGCTGCTGCCACTGAGCCTCCTAAAACGGCTGAGTAATCTGAGGCTCTCGCTGAGAATGAGAACGCCGGTGAATCTCAGGAGATCGTCTACCACGACCAAGCTCCTCCTCGTCCGAGCCTCTATGCCTCGAGCGCGAGCGGGACCTCCGTTGCTCCTGAAAGATACAAAATCAAAAGGTGTCAACAGTGCAAAATAAAACAGATGGTAGAAGTAAAAAAAAAATGAATGATACCTCAAGAACGTCGCTAGAACTGCTCCGACAACTCGCACCACACCGAAGCTTGATGATGCAATACTTCAGGGCGTCAACCAGCTTCATGAATCCCATCATCTCCGGGCGGTTAGGCTGGGGATAAAACAAAGAAAAGTCAGTAACAAGCGATGTTAAAAGGATGAATAATGCATCAAAAAACTTACCGGCTCAAAGACCTCGGGCAGAGACTCCTGCGCCTGTATGTAACCCTCTGGCGCGTCAGCAATATGGTCCTCGGTAATACCAATTGGCCCCGGGTAGCAGACAGACTGAGGCGGAATCTCGATCCTCCCCACAAGGCGAATAGTCGTCTGAAAATATGATCGGATAATAAAGTTATTCGACTATTTAAAACAGAGACTAGTAACAAAGATCCTCAAAAGAAATCATACCTCAGGAAGACGGGGTGGAGGAGCTAGAAAGGGAATCAAGTCCTGCGCATAATCACCCTCCATGTGCACAAGCTCCTGCCAAGGAAAAGTGTAGCGCTCTCCCCTGTTTATCAACTCCCTAATCAAGCGCGAGTCCAGCATCGACTCTGGTGGAGACGAGGGCACCACAAAGCGATCGCCGCTATGCTGACGAACGACACGCTCCCCCAAATACCAGACAAAGCGTCCGGTACCAACCAAAATGGTGCGGTGCGCTGAAAGACGCAAGGCCTCAGGAAGATCAGTCATCTCGGCCCAAGGACAATACTGGACATCAATGGCAACCTGAAAACCATAAAAAGTTGGCATGAAACACCGAAAACAACGTCAGAAGGAAATAACAGGCAACAAAACTAATTCTTACGCCAACAGAAGAGGTGCCTCGGCGTAGCAGCCCACGCAGCGCAGGGACAGACTCCACCCGTGATTCTCCTCGATCACGCCAGCTGGCCCCGACAGGGAAATCATGAACCGCTCCACGACGCTGGCGAGGAGCCAAGCCTGGGAAGTACTCGTGGAACCATAGCTGCAATGAAAAGTAATCTTTGAGCACATGAGTCGAACAAATTAAAGTGAAACAAGAAGAGGAAAAGATCACCACCTTTACGACTCTCCACAGACCATAGACAGTGATGGGAGACTCGTCGTTCAGCTGCCGGCATCTATGACGTAGCGATAAGAGAAGGTCGGCGTACCCGAGGCTGGCCCAGCTATAGGATCCTATCTCATGGATCCTGACCAAAGAAGGGAGGTAGCAAAGGAGTACGCGTGAACTCCTATCAGGAGAAAGAGTCATAGAGATCAGAATCAGAATAAAGATCCGCACTCTCTGCTCAGCCGATGTCTCCTCCATGTCGAAGCCACGAGCTAGAACTGAAGCCAGCTCCGATCGCCTGCTCCTAGGACCACCTCGAGACACGGGTCGGGTCCTGATATGCTGAACGATCGGACCTAACAAATCTGCTGCCTCAGCCGATCCCCAAGATAGATCAGACATCTGAGCTACGACCCGGTCAGTGAAGTGCAGCCCGCTAATCATACTGAAGTCCGGAGGGGTCATTGTCATCTCCCCCCAAGAAAAATGAAAAGTGTTGGTAATATCCCAAAAATACTCCAACAATGCGCGAACGACCGTCGCACCACAACCCCGGGGGCTGCGAAATCCTACAACTGCCGTATAGAAATCTACTAAACCAGCCGATTCCCATAGGGCGTTCGTAGCAGGATCCCTCGTAATGATCTGGTGAAGTCGAGGAATCAAATCGCCGGCTCCAGAACCGTGGTGGCGTAGCGTGCCGTCGACTATGCCAGAGAGTGGGCGATGAGAAACATGGTTTTCACGGCAGAAAACCAACTGGTCTGGAGTCCACAGAGGTGGGACCCACCTACCTCTACTCGTAGAAGCCCGAGGCTCGGACTCTAAGGCATCGTCGTCCATACCCTCAGGAATAGTGGGAGTGTCCACCCGAAAAGCCTGACGTCGGCCGTGGGTGGAAAGATCGCGATCCCGTCGCCTAGGCATGCTATTATAAAAATAAAGATCTAAATGCTTAGCATCATTTCCTAAGACATTTAATTCGAGTTGCATTTTAATAAAAAATCTAAATGCTTAGCATCATTTCCTAAGTTATTTAGTTGTTTATCGCATTATACGCTAAATTTTTACCTCAAGGCTAAAAATTGGCAAAATTATGGCATTTAGTTTCTCCATGACAAACTAATACTACAAATCTCCTAGCCGCATGATACTATGTTCTCCATGACAATATAGTACATACACGAAATATGTTTCTATCATCAATATTTCACCATTTCAAGTGCAAAGAAGTAACATGAACAATGAGAACATCATTTCACAAAAGTAGTACCCAAAAAATGGTGATTTGCTCAATTCTCCATCAAATCATGCAATTTTTGTCTCAAATTTCTCACAAACACACATACATACATATACAAGTAAAATCATGGCAAGAATTTCAACATAAAACCTCAAAATCAAAAATCCCCAAATTGATTTTTAAGGGTTTTTCATGAAATTACTCATTTGAAGCAAATTCGAGACAAAAATTAAGAGGAACTTACATAGATCCTTGTAGAGGTTCGAATATGAGGAGTATGGAAAAAATTTGGAGTGAATTTGGTGAAAAATCGAGCAACAAAAGCTCGAAAAAAAACTCCGGCAACCCAACAAACCACCGCGACACGGTCAGTCGATGTCGTGACACGGTGAGTGTGTCCCGTGTCACGGTGAGCCTGAGAAGAGACGGAGCTCCGGCGACAACAACAGCAGTAAGCAGCAACGATCAATGATAAGTTTTTCAGCGAAAAAAAAGGAAAACAGAGAGATTTCGCCGTGACACGGGAGGAAATCATCGTCCGACGGGAAAGCTGTTCCGGGCGACGGTGAAGCTCGGCGTGGCTCGGTGGTTTGAGCTGAAGGAAAAAAGAAAATGAAGAAAGAGGAATGGTGGATGAGTAAAATGGGAAAAATGGTTGATATTTAAAACCAAAAAATCCCGTGCAACGGACCCCGTTCCCATGTAACGGTAATATATTGTGTGGTGCACGTGGTCTGACTGGTCAAAGATGCCAGTTGACCGATTTTCAGCCAACCAATTCCCGCGCCACGGGAATCTGTTCCGCGTGACGGGACCCCCCCTGCCGCGTCACGGGAAACTGCTCCGCGTGACGGGGACCCGTGCCATGTCACGGGAATAGTTTTCGTGACACGGTGGCTTTGTGCCTGCCCTACACAGTTATTTGCAAATATTCCTGACATTTTGACTAAGATTGCACGATTTTTTTGCGTAAATTGGACAGTTATTTTTCGCTGGAATTACGCGGAAAATTCTAACTGATACTTAAAGAGGACTAAAATTACCATTTTACCCCTAGCAAGCATCAAAGTCTATTTTTCGGCATTTTAAACACCTAATGTGGTCGGATAATCGATTTGAAGGTGTGAATCATCTGTGACCCACGTTCAGGGATAATCGAACCATCATACACTTGCAAATTTCAGTGATACAGTAGTCGTCGGCTTTCCTCAAGCATGGAAAGCGTTATCGGTGGATTTTTCTTCAAGTATAAAAAACCGCCAAGTCGGCTTTCCTCAAGCATGGAAAGCGTTATCGGTGGATTTTTCTTCAAGTATAAAAAACCGCCAAGTCGGCTTTCCTCAAGCATGGAAAGCGTTATCGGTGGATTTTTCTTCAAGTATAGAAAACCGCCTAGTCGGCTTTCCTCAAGCATGGAAAGCGTTATCGGTGGATTTTTCTTCAAGTATAGAAAATCGCCAAGTCGGCTTTCCTCAAGCATGGAAAGCGTTATCGGTGGATTTTTCTTTAAGTATAGAAAACCGCCAAGTCGGCTTTCCTCGAGCATGGAAAGCGTTATCGGTGGATTTTTCTTCAAGTATAGAAAACCGCCAAGTCGGCTTTCCTCAAGCATGGAAAGCGTTATCGGTGGATTTTTCTTCAAGTATAGAAAACCGCCAAGTCGGCTTTCCTCAAGCATGGAAAGCGTTATCGGTGGATTTTTCTTCAAGTATAGAAAACCGCCAAGTCGGCTTTCCTCGAGCATGGAAAGCGTTATCGGTGGATTTTTCTTCAAGTATAGAAAACCGCCAAGTCGGCTTTCCTCAAGCATGGAAAGCGTTATCGGTGGATTTTTCTTCAAGTATAGAAAACCACCAAGTCGGCTTTCCTCAAGCATGGAAAGCGTTATCGGTGGATTTTTTCTTCAAGTATAGAAAACCGCCAAGTCGGATTTCCTCAAGCATGGAAAGCGTTATCGGTGGATTTTTCTTCAAGTATAGAAAATCTCCAAGTCGGCTTTCCTCAAGCATGGAAAGCGTTATCGGTGGATTTTTTCTTCAAGTATAGAAAACCGCCAAGTCGGCTTTCCTCAAGCATGGAAAGCGTTATCGGTGGAATTTTTCGTCAAGTATAGAAAACCGCCAAGTCGGCTTTCCTCAAGCATGGAAAGCGCTATTGGTGGATTTTTTCTTCAAGTATAGAAAACCGCCAAATTCCTTTGTCGGCTTTCCTCAAGCATGGAAGGCATTATCGGTGGATTTCTTCTAGCATAGAATGACACCAAATTCATACGTCGACTTTCCTCAGGCATGGAAAGTATCATCCGGTAGGTTTCTTCAGGCTTAGAAAACTACCAAACTCCTCAGTCGGCTTTCCTCAGGCATGGAAAGCGTTTCAACAAATGTCACCCGGTGGATTCCTTCAAGCATAGGAAGCTGCCAAATTCGTTTGTCACCGATACACTGGTGCCAGATACGTATTTTATCCTTTTACTCTTTTATCTGTAGAATTAACATTTTTCTGCAGGTATCGGCGTATACAGAGTGATTTAGGATCGCAGAACGTCTTAAATCATTCTCCTTCCCTATCGGCTACTTTGACTATCGTTTTCGAAACTGACGTTTCTACAAACTCAGTCAAAGTGGGGGCTTCTGTAGACACCTAAAAATGTCTCCCCAAAACCAAACCCGATGATGAACAACCTTTCACCGCCACTATTGGTCGGGTTCGGTATTTAATCCCGAGAGTGCTTAAAAATCGTATTTGATTAAATTCGTATTTTTGAACAGTCCATGGACTAGTCTTGATGTTTGGTAAAAGCATAGTTTTTATTTCAGCCCAAACTTATTATTTAATTTTAGCCCAAACCCTCTTTTTATTTTATTTTTTGGCCCAAACCTTTTGTTTATTTTTATTTAATTATTTTCTTATTTTAGCCCAAATAATAATAAGTCAGAAAAGGCCCGAAATTATCAATCAGCACTTAAAATGCCGAATGAAATTAGGGTTAAAAATGTATTTAGACGGAAAAGTGGGCTGGAAATTCCCGCGCCACGGTAGACAGCCACCGTGTCACGGGAATCCTTCCCGTTTGACGGTGGGATTTCCCGTGACACGGGACATTCCGTCTCTTTTCCGCGTAAACCCTTAACGCGTTTTCTTTCCCGTTTTCTGAAAATTTCCCGCGTCACACCAAAATTGCACCGTGTCACGGGAATGTTTCCCGCCTGACGGTGGGACTTCCCGTGTCACGGGACACTTTTTTAGGGTTTTTATCATTTTAGGGTTTCGTGTGCTCCCTCAGCACATTTTCCTATAAATACCCCCTCATTTCTGATGTACGGGGCAGGAACCAATTCTCTGGTTTATTTTTCTCTCTTCTATGCTTTAGCCTAAACACTAGCCTACCCTTCTTATTTCAAAATTCCTTCTTCAAGTGCTCAAAGGATTCCATACTTTACTCGTGGTTCTGTCCTTAAGCCAAGGCGTGAAAGGTAGAACTGTTTGAGGGTTTGGCCCCAAATCAACTCTACTTTATTTAATTTAATTTAATTGTTGTTTTATTATTATTTCCTTGAAGTTACTAAATCGTTATTATTTTGTAGTTGCAAACAAACAGAATCAAAGTAAGAATTATGTTCCTTTTATTTCTATTATTTTCCTAACGATTTTATATTGTTGGAATTATGATTAAATTGCTTCCAATATTAATGTTTATTCTATTATTTTTTGTGATCACTATATTGCATGTTTAAAGGGAATATGTAATTGAAAATCACGCCTAATAAGATAATTTGGACAACCGGTTTAGGATTCTTTTTAATCTTGTTATTAATTGAAGTGGTCACCAATATTTTAGAATAATGTGTGCATTAATATTCAACCAATTTAGTTAAATAATAGTTTGGAGCGAATTGAATATTTTGTTTGTATGCCTTTGAGATCACAGGAATGCTTTTCAATATAAGAATCGAGTAGAGGCCAATACGGGCGAATGTGACTCCCTGACTCACTTCGTACCATCATCCCCGATCCTCCTTTCGTGGTTCCGAACCATATGGAGTTAGTAATCTCATGGATTATGAATGGGGTGTAACCTTCACGGGTCAATCGTTGTTGCCTTCGTTGTCCCTTTATTCGTGGTTGCCTTTTATGATCCGTGAACGGTTTACAAGTTCCTTAAAAACTTGTTGGCGGCTCCCTACTTTATTTGTCCCTAATCGTATTATGTCAAATCCCACTTCCTATGAGTGCCAAGCATATTCACCACATGCTTTTATGTAGGCGCACTTCGAACGACGCCTACAGTACCTCGTGTAAACAATCCTTTGTGCCACTTTAGTTACTTAAAAGTCTCATAGGTAATAATCACTTCCTTGAAAACAACCAACAACAATAAATTAATACTTAACCAAATTTCCAGCAATATAATTAGATTAAAAACTCCTTAAAAATGTTTTTATGGTTAATTAATAATTATAAATACAATACAATAAAAAGCCCCAAACTAATTGATAATTAGAACCCTAAAATCCCAATTTAAATAAATTAGAACCCTAGGTTTTAAAATTTTAAAATCTGAAAATTATAATAACATTTATAATCTGAAATTTATAATCTTTTACCATAAAAATATAGATTTGATACTAATTTAATCAATATCAAACAATTAAAACTAAAACCCAAAACAATTAGATTAATAAACAAGATAGTATAACAAAAATTATGGAGAAATAAGGTAAGGGAGGCATCCATGGTGGCCGGCCGGGCTGCTGGTGGTTCGCCGGCGACCAAGGGGCGGCGCCGGAGTCCGGCGGACGGAAGGTGGCTGGCGGGCTTAGGTGGCAGCAGAATTAGTGAGCATGGCTCACGTATAAAAGGGGGAAAGGGGAAAGAAAAGAAAAGAAAAGAAAAAAAAGAAAAAAAAAAAAAAAAAAAAAGAAAAGGAAAAGAAAGGGAAAAAAAATAAAACAAAAGAAAAATAAAGGGAAAATAAGAGAAATAAAATAAAGAGAAGAGAGTTTACTAACCTTTTTGTGTGGGGAAAAATTTGGAGATGTATGGGGTATTTATAGGAGAGAGAGTTGTAGGGTAAGTAGGAGTAATGGGCTTCATAAAAATAATGGGCTAAAAGAATGAAAGGGGCTTGGCTTATTTGTATTGACATAAGCTAATGATGGTTCATAAAAACCATATTGTAATAAAAATAATTTTCCACCCAAAATAATTTAAAACTTTTTTAAAAATAAAATCTGAAAAAATAAAAATAAATATTATAAATAAAATAAACTTTCATTTATAAAATATTTAAAAATACGGGGGATTATAGGTTGGTGGTGGCGTTCATGGAGTGAAAAAGAAGCAAGTGTGGTGAGATTTTCATTCTAGTTTCTCTTCTTCATCCGAGTTTTTCTCTCTCAACCTTTATGTTTTTCTCAGTATAAAAAAAAAAAAAAAAGAACACTAACGACGTTTAATTGAGTGTTGATAAAAGTACCGTTGTAACTTTTTATTAAAATAATTGGGCAAACAGTGTCCAAGTCACCATACTTTACTATTACTTTTCAAAGTTCCAACCAAGTATTTACAAAACTGCCAAAATATTAACAAACTTGGTTCATATCGGATACCAATGGGGACAACCTCATAGAGGAAAGATCTAGAATGAAATAAATGAATCAAGGGTTAGTAAATAAAGTTAAAAAAAATCAAGGTAAGAGGTCGCCCAAGTCCAACAACGGGTTTGTTATATTTTTCATTTTTATTCTCACCTAAGTATTGGGCCCTACTACACATTAGAGATCGGTTGGGTTTGACAACGGATCTCTTACTTCTTGTTTTTTTTTTTCTATCACCGTAGTGGTGGGGCCTAATACACATTAAAGACTTGTCATTTATAATGTTAGATCTCTTACATAAAACAGACCTTTTGGTTGATATGACGGGTCTTTTAGTTGCGGTTTCCTTTTCAAATTTTGTAGTAGTGAAGGAAAGCTAGAAACAATAAAATAAGTTATTCCTCCCTTAGTACGCGTTAGGAATGTTTTCTTGTTTCCTAATAGTTGTTTTACTCTAGAAGTTTAAGATTATGTGACTTCCTAGTATTGTCGTGCTATATATTTCTTCAATAACATAAAGGCAATTAAGAATTTACCCTAACTTTGCCATGGTACGTATCTTTGAATTTATTTAAAGAGTCTAACTAGTCAAAGCACTTCTCTTACTTTCCTACCTATTATTATTTCATTATTATTGTTAAACTTAGATAACTTAAACAAATCTACACATGCAATAATACATTTACGTTACTTTATTTTCTTTTACGATATCAAGAAACAATTAATTATATTCAATTAAAAATATTAGTACAATTGGTTTTCAAAAAAAAAAAAAAAAAATTATTACAATTCACGTTTGATATCTAATTAGTCTTAACTATTTCAACACCGACAATAATGTTTCAAAAGATTGAATAAAAGTACATTGTGAGCGCAAACGGACTTAAAAAGTATGATAAATCATCGTTGCCTTTTTTTAAAAAAAAAATTTCCTCTAAACCTACCGTACATTTGATTATTTAGAGTTTTTCATCACAGCTGAAGTAAACATTTGTCGATGTTCTTTCTTGAAAAAGGTGCTAAGGTTTACTTGGCTGTAATAAAAAAAAAAAAGAGGATATCCAACCTAGCATATCAAAACAACAAAAAAGTATTATCTCCCTATCAAACCGTTGCTAGAATTGAGATCTCATTGAAAAAGATTTGAAAAATATCCAATATCTAGGTTTTCTCTTTATGTATTACATAAATAATTCAATCCGACATTTGGTTGTTGGTGCCAATGGGTACGGAGGTGCTCCAAAACTCTCTGTGTATCTTTGTGCAGACCAATTTTATCAATAATGAACAACAAACACTCAATAGCTAACCTTGGCCTTTTAAGGCAAGGTTTGGGGAAGTTGATGTCCGTACATATCTTGTATGATTGCCTGAATACATATCACCTTTAATAATCGAAGAAAGTGTTTAAGAAAATATTTCAAAAAGAACAAACCACTTAATTTTTTAAATTAAAGACAAATTAAAATGATTTTCACAATAATTAAGCATAAAACAGTGAACTCAAATTTCATAATTTTCACCTTATAAGGAATTCCACTTGTTTTTCACTTTTAAGACTACTTTGTTGTTAAAAAAAATAGACTACTTATGATAATTTTGGGATATTTAATTTAACGAATTCACCTTTAACTCACCTAAATATTTTTAAATGGTAGTTCCTATATCAGCATTATTGAAATTGATCTGATTACAAACACTTGGTCCCTTTTTATGATTAACTTTACATTATACATAGATAATTAAATGAAGTGAGCATAGGGAATGCATGAATTCACCAATGATAGATGAATGAAAGGTGAAAAGAATTCACCAATGAAGGGATGTACGTGGATGGATAAAACATTATTGTATGTGGCAATGATAGATTAATGAAAGGTAAATTGAAAGAATTTACATCTCATGTTACTTTGCTCTAGGCTAAACATTGGAAAGCGAGGGAATTTATAACACCCACGGGAAACGGCAAGAATCATGCTTGACTTAGTTCTTGGTTTAAGTTTAAAGACGAGTCATTAATAGTGAATACATAGTTGCCCATGAAAGACTCTGAAGATTGTACGTATGTATTGGTGGTTTCATAAATTGGGTCGTTTCACAGTCAAATCTTGATATGCTTTCTTAAAACAATCTACATGGGATTTAGTTATTATTGAAATGACAAGTTTTTTTTTAAAAAAAAAAACAGGTTCCCCTCTAGATTTTCTCCTCGGGACGGTTTTTTGGTTCCCTCTAAAGTTTTTCTTAGGAGGGTTTTTCTAGCCTCCATTGCTAGATTTTTTTCTACTTTTTTTTTTAAGGTTTTCCTTCACACTTTTCTTTTCTCTCTTTCTCTTTCTCTTTCATCTTTTTTCTTCTAATCTCCATTGTAAATTTTTGTAACCGGTGGTAAGCCCTAAAAAACTTTTTATTTGCTTTCAATAAATGGATTTCACCTTTATGATGATGCTTACTTTATCAGGTTTAATTTCTTTGTTTATTTGTCTGCTAAAGATTGAAGATCTAGGGTTTCACAGTTTTCAAAAGTATCTAGCTTAGAAGGCCATATGAGTTTTTTCACCCAAACAACTACTCATCTGTGGATCTCAAGCCGTATTAGTGCTAACTCACATATTGTGTTGCTTCATATGAAGTTTTTTTAATTAAGCCAATCGTCTATTGAATCTGCGATGTAACTAGTTCCAAGGTGATTTGTACTTGTGTTGGAATTTTAGATTTCCTAGGAATTGTTTGTAAGTGCCGTTTGGCTATCTTTCATTAATGTAATCCTTTTTTCTTCTCGTAAAAAAAAATGACAAGTTTTTAGGAATATGTGGTCTCTAAACATCCTCCCACAATGGAAGATTTTATGTGGAAATTGTAGCGTAATGGCATTGCTACGTAAGGAAACTTGGGGAGAAACGTTTACATCACATTGATATTAACTTTGATCTTTGTGGGAATTACAAGGAAGATCTACAACATCTTTTCAGATTTTACACGGCTACTCACGACACATGAAAGGGTAGAACTCTTAATATTGACTAGGAAGTAAATACAAACCAGTTATTTGCACTGTTGACTAGATTCTGTACTATATTCGACTGTTTTAAAGCCAGGATGGAAAGAATTGTCATATCAGGACCACCTTTTAAAAACCTATGATTTAGGGATCGGCTTATAAGCGGGTATTTTAAGATGTTTAGGATTATGGGCACGCACTGCATGTGAACTCTACAGAGCCGTTATTTTAAGGACTTATAACAACACAGTCTTTTTACAAAAAAATATATGGCCCAGGGTAGGGTTTATGTAGGCCGTTTTAAAGAAAAGAGGGGGAGGAGGCCTTACTTCAATAGTTATACTAGTTGAAGGTTTCTTAAATACAGACACAAATATATCGCGAATGGGTTGGTGCCCTGAAAAAACAAAAATAGGTATTGATCCACAAGGTTTAGAGGATTCACACGGCGCATATCCTTGCTACTATAACAAATTATAGTTTAATGTCGTCTTTCAATAATATTTTCTAGTTTTGTTTTCCTTAAGCTCATGTAAAATAAATAATTAATGCTACATACCTACATGTGACATAAAAAATGCAAAGCTCCATATTATCTACATCTAGAGTTTTTTTTGCTTATCCCTTTGAGTTATACATTTAATTTCGTATTTGTAAAAGACTCTATTAAAAGTTACGTGACGTAAATTCTTTATATACATATGATCATCTTATTTATCTCTTTGAGAAAG
This sequence comes from Chenopodium quinoa, assembly GCF_001683475.1. Taxonomy (NCBI): domain Eukaryota; kingdom Viridiplantae; phylum Streptophyta; class Magnoliopsida; order Caryophyllales; family Amaranthaceae; genus Chenopodium; species Chenopodium quinoa. The sequence goes on from NW_018742455.1 coordinate 477,365, forward strand.
AATGTTGAATTTTGTTTTTTCACCTTTCTTTTGGTGATGGAAATGAAGCCAATTTGTATGCAAACACAATGCACCTGAATAGTTGATAACAAGGTGTATTTGGTGTTACATATATTCATCACTATAATCGTATTCCTTAAAATTTTGTTTGCTGACAGCTAGTTTTATTGTATAAAATGATCAATGAAGATATGCATTAGGGGAAAAAATCGTTTATAATTTATAACTACATAGCTTTTTTTCAAAAGGCTCATACAATAACATGCTTTCTTTTTTTTTTTTTTTTTGATTCAAACCTTTATTCTAAACCATTCATGCCTAAGGTTTGGAGTAGTCAAACATCTCTCTTTGCTCCAAAAAATTCGTAGTTTTAGTGATTTTGATCGAATATTTGTGTCGTTGTGGCACAAAGTTGGAATCATATACGTAGTATATGAAGTATATACATTGTACTCATAATGTTTATAAGTCATCAATCACTTGGCAAAGTACATGACATATCTCATAATTTTGCACTACAAGAAACATATACTTGTATATAGTTTTTATTTACAGTCTAAAACGATTGAACTAGATTGAAATCATCTTATGCATTTCGTTTTAATATTGTCTAATAATCGATAATCATAACTACAAAATGTTATATTCCTCGGACAATTTGTTTAGGATAAGCGTACTAGCTAGTGGCTAGTGATGTTATTATTACATAAATTGTTAAACAATTTTTAAGGAAATTTATCATCTTTGGGTTTTTTTTCATCTAAGATTGTAAGAAATTATTGATTAAATAAAAAAGATTCAAATAATAATTTACATTTTTGTATTTTTTTTGAGAAAATTTACATTTTTTATATAATACTAGTATATTTTACAATTTTTTTTTCTTGGGGTATATTGTACGTTTTATTAAAACTTGTTTAAACTAATGGGTTTTTTTTTTGGGTGAAATGTTTAAAGTAGACGAGTCCATTTTTATTAAGCTTGTTTAATGTAAAAATAAAGTTGTGGATTAACATTAATGTTGTTGATTTATTAGTATAATAATGTGATTAGGATCCTAGAGATAATAATATCATCATAATTATATCCTACCATTTAAAGCAAATCACATAATAAACGATCTTAATCTCCACTCTAATAATTCATCACCAATTATGACAAGATTACATAGGAAAGAAGATAATGCTATGATAAAGAAAAACAAAACATTCAAATAAATAAACGCTTACATTCTGAATTGTAAAAATTAAACATACTATGATGAAATATTAAAAAGACATTATAGTTGCAATTAAACATTCATATTAATACATGAAGGATCAAAGCTTAAGGGACAAATCAATCTTTGAACCCTTAGTCTTGTCATGATGATTTGAACCACCTTCATTAAGAAGAAGCAAACTTTCATTAGCCGGAAGAGCATTGCCATTAGTAACATTATTGTTGGATAATAATGTTGTTTCTCTACTAACACTCGAAGTAGCCGTTGGATTAGACTTGAATGGTCCTAAATTTGGGATTGCATGGTCCACATTCCGAGCCTTAAACCAGGATATTGGAGTGCGATTAATTGATTCGAAAGGTATTTTAGAATTATTTTCCATCCTTGGTCTATCATATGATGCCATTGATCTATCATTTGATGCCATTGGTGGTCTATCATATGATGACATTGGCCTATCATGTGATGCCATTGGTCGGTCAAGTGGTACCATTGGTGGTCTATCATATGATGCCATTGGCCTATCATGTGATGCCATTGGTCGGTCAAGTGGTGCCATTGGTGGTCTATCATATGATGCCATTGGCCTATCATGTGATGCCATTGGTCGATCATATGATGCCATCAATTCCCTTAGAGATTGTTTAGGCCACCCTGCATGCCCAATTTGAGGACTAGGCATCGACCCTGTGGGCTTTTGAGTCATAGATGACCCTGGATTGATCCCTAAAGGTGATCGATTATAGTATGAACCATAATAAGGCATGTTTTGCATACCTGAATATGGATAGTATGGAGGAGGATAATGACTATAATCCGCTCCTTGACTTAAGCCTCCATTTTTTCTCCTTTTCGCGAGTGCCCTCTCTTGCTTATGGGCATTTTGGTGGCCTCCTAAAGCTTGAGAGGTGGGGAAATCCTTCTTGCAAAAGTTACAAGTGAAAACCCTTGATCTTGAAGACTTTTCTCTATTCTTGGGTTTACTAGGTGAACTACTTGGCCTTAATTGATTTTGGATGATATTAGGGCTAAGGTTTGGTTCTACTCTAGATCTCATGCTAGAGCCTTCATTTGAAAGCCTTAGATCAAGCCTGACAGCTTGAGGATTAAAGCTTGAAGGCTTGGGCTCAGATTGGTTCATGGTGACAATATCTTTCATTTTGTCTAAATTTTGATTTGAATCTTTTTTGAAATGAGATGTATTTGATACAACAAAGAAATTTGAAGCATCTTTAGGAGATGGATTATTGGGGTTTTCACCAAAATTCATGGTTATTTTAAGTTATTTTCTTTGATATGAAACATTAGTAATTATATACAAGGGTATTTATTGAGATGAAATTGAAAAGGATATCTTGCATATATAGAAATGGTGATTCTAGAGTAATTATGATATATGATGTTATCAAAGTGAATCTCTTAAAAAGACTAACAAAACCTAAGATTAAGTGGTCAACTTGTCATTACTTACTAATGCTTAGATGTAAAATAATTTATTTCAATAATTATCTTGATTTTGAAATTATTGAGAACAATAATTAAGACAAGTTCATGAACTAGGTGCGATTTACATATTTAGGTCTTATGTCTTTTTTCGTACGAGGCGACATTTTTATAGTACACTAGAAATATAAGTATGTTTGTGATTAATTAACTTTCTTCAATTATCTTATCGGAATGAAGTAATAAATGTTTTGCTAGTTACCACTATTACTGATGACTTTTAATTGAGAACTGAACATATCGTGAACTCGAGTATATATAATATCTTCTAGTGGTATAATTGAAGTTTGATTTACAGTCTATCTTAATCAATATTATATTATTATTGTTCTCTATATATGATTTTAGTATTTAAATTTCAAGAAATATTTACAGATGATGATATCCAATCAACGAAGCGAGATGATTAATTATTGATGATTAAGAATGTCACAGGTAGTATTGCTGATTACATACCAAAATACCCTTATTGCATATTCAATGTGCATTAGGCAAGATTCATTATTGATGATTTTGAATCCACAATTACCTTATATCCATGATTTATGCTGAAGATTGAGTTCATATTATATCTTCTAATGTCATGATTTACTTAAAGGAAATTTTAATAATTTTGGTTTTACATTTGGATTGGATAGTACACACATTTAATTATGAGCTGTTATGTGCTGTGTTGTCCCCACTTTTTCTTTTTTTTTTTTTTAGAAATTAAAATTATTCAATAAATTAGAACAAATACTTATAAAACTTACCTATCTTAAGATTAGATCGTTGTATATCAAATTTGATATTTTTTTCATACTCAATCTCTTTCCTACATTGTTTCATATATATACATACAACCTTTCATTGTATTAATTACCCTAGGAATCAATGCACAGAGTTTGATTACTTTTTCATCTTTCCAATTTATATACCCCGTAATTCTAAAAGTAATGTAACTATGTAACCTCTTGAATTCCATTCAACTTATTTTCTTATTTTATCATACCATAGTATACTGTATTTTCTTGTTAAAAACAAATTTATGAATTATTAGCAACGATGAAGATTTTTTTTTTTCTTATTCCTTTAATAAACTTTACTTTTATTTACTTTTAAGAATCCTTGAATTACCATCAACCGAAGAGATTCTCAATTATCTGTTTTAGAGGGAATAAAAATCTGCTTTATATCATCATACATATCATTCTTGATTCATTACACCTATTCTACAATTCTCCAATAATTTTTTTTATTAACATTCTGCTTTTGGGTTGCTGGGAAAAGGAAATCCACCCCTAAGTCCACTATACATGCGAAAATTCAGATTGCATTTTATGTCAATCTTTTCAAGGTCAAGATTAATTGCAGATTTGCAGGGCATTATCATGTTATTTGATTTCTATTTTTTTTACAAAAGTAAATTCCAGAAAAAGTTATTTAAGTTATTGATTAGAGCTTAATTTGGTAAGCAAGTATGTATTTTTAAAATTTAGGGCCTCATCTAGAAGAATAGAACAGGGCCTCCGAAATGTTTAAGACAGCCCTGGTTATTACATGTTCAAATCCCCTGGCCCGACTCCATTTGTAATTTGTATTGTCCTTGTGTGACCATTCGTATCAAAAAATTAAACGTAATAATCAAACAAAGAAAAGGTGTTGAAGCCAACCAAAACCACGCAAAGTGTTTAACAATTTGTTGCCTAAGATGACCATAATAGTACAATGAACTCTGAAAAAGATGGGGGCATTCAATTATTTTTTTCACATACCACAAAGTTATGTAAGGCCTTGCTATATGTTCTCTTTTACTTATTCAAATAATATTCAATAAGATAATTAATGTTCACTAAATATAATTTCAGTTTACTACATATAAATTAAGTTCCGTAAATAAAATTAAGTTCAGTTCAGCAAATATCGATAAGTGAAGGAATTATGTCTTTGATAAATGCAATTACTAGATATATCAAGGATCACTATTATGGAGATAATAAGTTCGTTCTTTTGGATCGTCATTGTTTGGTACTAGATACGACAAATTATCTTTGGTCTAGTTAAATAGTCCAAAGTCCAATAGAATGGATCCTATAAGGTCACACAACAAGGGTATTGGGTTAAATAAGTATAAGAGACCCAAATAAGTAAGAGGCCCATTAATGGGCCTTATGAGATCATGACATACTACATGGAGTGTTGGGCTAAAGTAGTTTGATTAGGCTTAGGAGTTTGGGATTAACATGGACTCTTATTTAGAGATATGATCTATAAATAAGATTCATGCCTAGGGTTGACATAAGTCACCATTAACAGTCAGTGAATTGTGAAACAAGGCAACCAGTATTCCAAACCCTAATTCATCTCTCTCTCCTCACATACACGGCTTTCTCTCCTCCCCTGCACGTCCGTACAACCAGCCACCCTAGGTGGTTCGTGGTGTTAGTTCGTCTTTCTCTTCTCCGTTGAAGGTTGATTGAAGCGTTCAAACACGACTAGCTAACTAGCATTAGTGGAGGTTTAACCTGTGCCCGTGGACCAAGTAGAGGAATCACGCTTGAAATTCTTTATCTCCCATTGTTCTTGCTCGATCGCACATGGAATCACGCTTCAAAGGTACACTTACTTGTTCTTTATGTGTTATGCAATGAGATCTTGAAATTAGGTGCTTTATGAATACGATTCATGTTTTTCCGCAATTAGTACCTATAAACTCCTACAGTGGTATCAGTTAGCCTATTGCATTTACGCATATTGAATTTTAATTCTTTGATAGTCCACAATATTAATTCAATTAGGAGGGAGAATAATTTAATTATGGTTCAATCTTTATATTAACTGAGATTTAATGTTTGGAATTGTTTAAATGTGATTTAAATTGCTCAATTTTTCTAAAAAATCCGAATTATGCCCTAGAATTTTCAAAAATTGTGATTGAAATAAAGACCTAAATTATGATTTTTTTTTTTGCTTAATTTTGATGATTTTCGAATATATATGCTTCATAAATTTAATTGGGTTGATTTGATATATAAAATATGATTTTTGTATAATCAATAATTTTATCTAAGTGTTAGATTAAATTTGAATTAATTTTGTGAAGAACCCTAGATTTGAAATTGAATTATGAATTTGATTTCAAAATTGAATTAGGAATAAATGTTATGTTTTAAGTCAAAAGACCTAATTTAATTTAATTTTACAAAAGTTGTTTAATTATTAAATCTAAAAAAAACGATTAATTTTTGGGAGGGGGTAGCCGCAGCTCGGTGGACGAACCACCGTCAGGTGGCCACGGCGGCTGCCTAGGTGGTCGAAAAGGGTGTAGCAAGGAGGGCGGCGAGTCGCGGACAGGTGACAGCAAGAAGTGCAACTGTTGCATTGCCGCAAGCTGCTGCCTACTGCAGCCAACAGACGTAGGTGGCTGGGCTCCGGCCTAGCTGCGACGCGAAACAGCAACCCTCAGACGATGGCGGCGAATTTTGACCAAGATTCAAGTGCCCGACTAGAACAGTATCAGCTAGTGTAGACACCCAAATGTGTCTCCCCAAAACCAAACCCAGTGATGAATACCTTTCATGTCATTTGATTATCGAACAAAGCGAAAGTGTGAAAATTCTAGTGATGAGGATGTTTTTATTAAAATATCTCTTCTTTCTGTTTTTGAAAATATTTCTTTTCTTACCTTATTTATAAAAAACGTCATTCCAGTTTAGTTTGGTCCATGATAAGGGTCCAATAATAGTGTATTTGGATGGGGCTTGAAAAGACATTTCCAACGATACATTATAAGCCAAATTCCGATGAATAATGAGGAAGTTATGGCCAAAATACTAAATTGGGCCCGATTTGGTTTTTATATGCGGCCCAATGATCTAGAGGAGGGTCTATTATTAATTATCATTCCTAAAGCTATTAGGATTTATTATAGTCTTCTAGAATACTCTAGAAGGTTCTTTTAAATCCTAATGGAGTTAGGATTGATATTTATGTTTCAAAGAGTTTGAAATTAAATAAAACTACTCCTTTTTAGAATCCTTGTTTTGTACGAAGTAGAATATGTTCAGATTTTATTTCTGTGCCTCGTAATCTTTATCCAAATTTTATATGGTTGGATAGATCTTGAAATTATTTTTCCAATGATATATTATAATATTAAATCCGAGTTATAACGAAAAAGATATGAATGAGATATGAAACTCTATCCAAAACTGACACCGTTCCACTATTTCGGCCATATCTTTTTATCTACAAAAGATTTTAATCTGATTCCAATTGGGTTGGAAAGTAGACTTCAAGAGATTTCCAACGACATATTATATGATAAAAACAAAAAACGCGTGAAACTGATTATCAGCGCCTGACGACAAGGCTTGGCGCCTGGCGCTAAGGCTTGGCGCCTGGCGCTAATGACCAGCGTCTGGCGCTAATCGTGTTTTATTCTCGTTAAATCTCTGATTCGTTTTTTTATCCATCCGACTGATTTTCTCTATAAGTAGCCTCTTAAAATTCTGTTTTCAATCATCACTTTTCATCAATTCTCAACAATAATCAATTCTTCTCACCAACTCTCATAAAGAAATTCTTGATTTCTCTCTCTCTCTCTCTTTCTAAACCAACCCTTTGCATACAAAATTCCGCATTCACAAGATCAAGAAACACCTAGCCAAGTTCGAAGTTGCCTTCGCCTTGACGTGAAAAGTTTTAATTTCTGAGGGTTTGGTCCCAAATCTCTATTTCAATTATTTAATTTAATTATTTGTTTTATTATTTTCCTTGAAGTTACTAACGTGTGTATTTTGTTATTAGAAAGGGATACGAGGCATCCAAGTAATTACTTTAATGGTTTAATTGATATTATGATATAGAAATCATGCTTAGATTGTTATTTTGATTCCTAGTATCATGTTAGGATGTTTTATTGCTTCATAGTATCATGTTTAGGGTAATATTAGGGTTAAAGCTTTGATCTTTATTGCTTAGTAACATGCTAGGGTTTGTTATTAATCTTGTTAGTATCATGCCAAGGATCTAGCTATTATTATGCTTTAACATGATTTATTATTATAATTTTATGATTATGATTATTATTATGAATATTATTATTATGTTTCTTGATTATATTTTATTGTTATTGCTTGATCACACCTTTTATGCATGTTTAAAGGGAATTGGTACTTGTAATCATGTTTAATAAGATAATTAATAATCTTTTTTAGGGTTAATATGATTATAATTCAAGTGATCGCCAATAATAGATTTATTTGTGCATTAATATTCAACCAACATAGATTAAACAGGTTTAGGGTTAACCTATTGATTGCATGTTAGTCAGAAAGCGCACATGAATACGATCAGAATAAAGTAGAGGCCTATTATTAGGGCAGGTTCAATCTCTTTTAGGTTGGATTTGTACCTTCATCCCCGAACTTCCAGTCATGGTTCCAGACCTATTGGAGTTAACGATCTTCTGGATCGTTAAGGGATGTAACCTTCACCTCGAGAACGGTTTACAAGTTCCTAAAACTTGTTGGCGACTCTTTTGCTCTATCTTCTTTCCCTTTGAATGCCACCATACTTTAGTGTATGATCACAGTGGGGTTCAAGCTAGGGATAATGCTTGAAATATTCCCTACAGCTAGGTGTAGGTGGCGTCGTGGCTGGGCCTTGTCCTTAGATACGGTGTGCGTTGGTTGGGGTTCTCCCTGATGTACAAGGTGGTTCTTGTTGCTGCTTTGGCTGGGGTTCTCCCTTGCTGACGTGGCAGCAGAATAAAAAAAAATTGTTTTATTAAAAAAATTTTGTTTTAAAATATTTTCAAAATAAAATCTGATTTTATTTTTGGTATAAGATCAAATTTCAAAAGTAGATTTTGGATAGGATTTGTTAGGATATTTTGAGCATATTCCAAAAAGATAGAGATTAATTTAAATAATGTGATTATCCCATAATTATTTTAGGGTATAATTGATTTAAAATTTTGTGATTGGCTAGTAATTAGGATAGAATCTCCTAAGTTAGTTAGGATAATCTTTGAGGATAAATATAATTAATCTTTTAAGATTAAAATAAGATTTGATTCTATCTCATGATTAATTTAAAATATACGATATTTTATTGATGGTTATGGATAATATATGATATTATCTAATTGCAGTAATTTAAATATGAGATATTTAAATACCATGTTTCCTTAATTGTGAACATTCGATGTTGTAGTTTACGAAAGCATGATGAGTGATTTATTATATGGCACTTCATAATATGTGATGTTATTTATTGCTATATAATGACTAGTATGGCCTAGTAGATTACTAAATACAATATGCGCATCGTGATGTATTTTTGTAATCTTAGTACGGTCTACAAACCGATAAAGTATTTTTGTAATTTTATTTTATTTTATTTAAGTAGTATATAGAATAGAGTAAAATTACAGGTTGCGGTTAATCCAAGAAGCCCATGAAGTGAAGGCCCAAAGGAGCAAAGTGGATGAGATCCATGATGATTCAAGTGGGAGTATTTACTTTATTAGTTTTCTTAGGATTAGGGGTCATGATATGTCTTGTTTATGCATTAGAAGATTATGCATGTCGTTGGATTTAATTTATGTTGATTGATGATGCGATAGAGTTCACTAAATAATCACAACATAATAAATCTAGATCCTAGTAATATTGAGGTTGCTTTTCCAATTGGATACCCAACAATTCTTAGATGGTGAGTGATGGGTCGGCCTCCGTAGAGTGTCACTTGTTATTTTAGGATTGTGGGGTAGATCACGTTCTACATATTTAATTGGTTATGCTCAACAAGGTTACGTAAAGCGTTTAGAACCTTGAAGCAAAGAGTAATAATTAAACATGTGATGGTTAATTATTCAACCAAGAGCTGCAGGAATCGCAATCAGTAAAAGTTTACTCACCTTGAAAATGTAATGCTTGATGGTAGGGCCTCAGTCCGGTAAACTATTACACGAATAAAGGGTCTTGGAATCATTTAATTCAATAGGGATCAATTAAAATTGAATAAATGCTTTAAAGTTACCAAACTTAATTCGCTTATGGTACTTTAAATTTTATTAAACATAATTGAATTTTGCGTTTACTTACAAGTAACATGTCGCTTTAATTTTATTATTATATATAATCTCCTCGATTGAAAATAAAGTTGAGAAACGTTCTTAAAAGGTTAAAAGATAATCCATAAACCTGTATTCCAATTTTGCTAAGATGGTTCTAAAAGGCAAGTTTTAAAAACCCATGTCAAATGTCTAAGGTTGGTTTTATTCAAAACGTTTGAGTAAAATGCCAACACATCTTCATTTTGAAAAGTGTTTCAAGGGATATAATGAGATGGGATGTACAAACCCTCTAAAAGACAAGTATAGAAGTCCAATAAAATCTCTTATCTTCAATATGATTGAATATAAGAAAGTGATTGGAAATTTTTATGATCAAACGTTGATTAAATGACATTATTCTTCATCCATTTCATAAAGAGTTTGATAGTTGATTAAACTCTAGTATGAATAATGATTGAATAGACTTAACAAAATCATGAAAAGTGCTTAAAGTAGTTAAGCAAAGCATCATTTTGAACCTAAGAGAAATGTTCTAAGTGGCTCAAATGGGAAAGGTTTAGGAATATATGAGGATTGCATTAAGAAGTTATAGGCCAAGAAATTCAAACAAGTTGCTACTTCCCAAACCTAAAACTACTTATATGCTAAAAGTTGTTATTACCAACAAATGTTTCCAATTAAATGGACTAATTCCAATTGATTAGAAACTACCTCATATAGTTGGGAGATTGAAGGAACTATGTCTTCGATAAGTGCAATTACTAGGTATATCAATTATCACTATTATGGAGATAATAAGTTCGTTCTTTTGGGTCGTCATTGTTTGGTGCTAGATATGACAAATGATCTTTGGAATAGTTAAATAGTCCAAAGCCCAATAGAATGGATCCTATAAGGTCACACAACAAGGGTATTGAATTGGGTTAAACAAGTAAGAGGCCCATTAATGGGCCTCATGAGATCATGACATCCACATGGAGTGTTGGGCTAGAGTAGATTGATTAGCCTTAGGAGTTTGGGATTGACATGGACTTTTATTTAGAGATATGATCTATAAATAAGGTCCATGAATAGGGTTGATATAAGTCACAATTAATAGTAAGTGAATTGTGAAACAAGGCAACCAGTTTTTCAAACCCTTATTCATCTCTCTCTCTCATCACATACACGACTCTCTCTCCTCCCCTTCACGTCAGTACAACCGGCCACCCTATGTGGTTCGTGGTGTTGGTTCGTCTCTCTCTTCTCCGTTGAAGGTTGATTAAAGCGTTCAACCACGACTAACTAGCATTAGTGGAGGTTTAACCTGTGCCCGTGGACCAAGTAGAGGAATCACGCTTGAGGTTCTTTATCTCCCATTAATCTTGCTCGATCGCACGTGGAATCATGCTTCAAAGGTACAATTACTTGTTCTTTATGTGTTATGCAATGGGATCTTGGGATTAGGTGCTTTATGAATATGATTCATGTTTTTCTGCAATTAGTACCTATAAACTCCTACAGTAAGCTTTAGAAATAAATATTATAGAGAATCAATAATAATGATAATAATAATTTAAGTTGTATAAAAATAATTTATGTTTAGCAAAAATAATTTATGTTTAGCAAAAATAATTTAATTTTAATAATAATAATTTCAACTCGACAACAATAAGTTGAAAACACCTAACTTATGATGAAAATACATTGATTTAATCTATAAATACATTGATTTTAGTTGTGGAGATTCTACATAAAATTAGTATCTACTATTTAAAAAAAAAAAAAACACTTGTTTCACTAACTAGTCTTTTACGAGAAAAGATTAGTTTGATAATTGTATATGCGGAGTTTTTTTTTTTTTTGCTAGAAAGTAATAATAATATTCAGGCAAAATAATTTCACAATGTAATAGTTGGCTTTATATATAATTTATGTATTAATACTAAAATTAATTGTGCTCAATAAACTCTCGGCGTACCAAAAATAATTTATTGGAATGAACTTAGGCCCTATTTACATCACCTTATATTTGCCGAGCCAAAATTATTTTTATTGAAATAAAATCATTTTTGCTGAACTTAAATTATTTTTATTGAACTGAAACTATTTTTGCTGAATTGAAATTATTTTTACTAAATTGAAATTATTTCCACTATATATATCCATCAAAAAAATATCCACTCACTATAGAAAACCAACCAAGAACAAACCCTCCCTAATATTCGTGAAAATTGCCTACGGCCTATTTTGTGAATAAAGCTCACCTACTAAAAAAAACAACTCTGACCACTCAAAAACCACATCGATCACCTACCCGAAAAAAGTTATATCTACCATAATCATCAAGAAATCGAACAAAGCAAGACCATAGATAAAGGGGAAGAGCTAGAAAGAGAGCGACAGGGCAGGAGAAGGAGAGAGATGGGGCATCAATGGGGAAGAAAGAGGAGGAAAAGTAGCGACAAAGTGCCAATATCTTCCAATATTGAGGTTAAAGGTTCAAACCCCACTAGAGACATTTTTAGGTTAGAATACCTTAACCTTCAATTCTCTCTCACTTTCAAAGTGTTTGATCTCGTATTTTAAACGAAAAAAGTACGATGCAAAAGTCTTTTTCCTTACGATTAAAAGAAACACATTGGATGCGGCAAGCCGCACCCAATGTTTCGTCATTCAGTGAAGATAATAGCAGCATATCATCGTCATCTTCTTGCGTTGAACAACTTTCCACCCGATGACAAGTTGGTGGTTGTTATGACGAAGGAGAGGAGTGAGGCATCCATAGCAGAAGAGAGAGAAAGTTTAATTGCTTGAATATCTCAAATTTTTCGAAAAATGCCCAAAAAATCGAATTGGGGTATTCTTATGTGATGTATAATTGTTGAAATTGATTGTCCCATATGATTGTATGTTAGCATTTTGATAACAAATACATGTATTTTGGTTGAGAAATGAGCAAGTTATGTTATACCCATGACCTTAGTACGAGATCTTCAATGGAGGTTCTTCCATTGTTATACATATTATCGAACAAATTATACTATACATATCATCAAACAAGTTATACATATCCTCCATTAGCTAGATGATATCCTCTATTAGCTATATGATACTATTGTTGAATGATATCCTCTATTGGCTATATGATATCATTTATGATTGTGCCTATGATATCCTCTATCACAAAGTTTCATATGTGGCTGGCCGCACTGTACGGCCAGCCACAATATAATTTTTTTTTTAATCATTCTTCTCTATCTTCTTTATCTCCTCTTTCTCTCTCCTCTTTTAATTTCTTCTTCTCCAGTTAGCCACCCATATCACCCCCTTCACCAAGCTATCTCCTCTTTTCTCTCCTCTATCTTTCTCTTTCCTCCTTTTTCCAAAAAAAGGCAGCATACTTGCAAAATAAACCACCTGCAATTACAAAGGAAGAACGCATGTCCTCCTCCAACCCGTCGTCGCACTATGTGAGCTCCTCGTACTCCATCGTCAGAAAACAACTTACAGGTTTTTAAGGCCAAATTCGGCCATAAAACTTTAGATCTAGAGTTTTCATGGTCAAATTTGGCCTTTTTAGCCATATTTGAAGTGAAATTCGAAGTCATTGTTAATTTTAAAGGTATTTATTTGATTTAATTTTTTTTAACGATTAGGTTGTGGGTTCGGTTGGATCTATGTTTGTTTGTGGGTTTGGTGTATGGTGGTGGTGGTGGTGGCATGGCGTATTGGGGGTGGGGCTAGTGGCATTTTGGAGGTGGTGGTGGGTCAAGGGTTACTAGGTCGGGGTTACTTAAGGGGTTACTAGATGAGTAGATGGGTAGGTCGGGGGTTACTTAAGGGGTTACTAGATAGGTTACTTAAGTGGGGTTACTTAAAGGGGTTACTTGGGGCGTTACTTGGGAGGTTATTTAAGTGAGGACTTGAGGGGTTAGTGGAGGGGTTACTTAAGGGGTTACTAAGTCGGAGGGGTTACTTGGTCCGGTCAGGGGTTACTAAGTCGGAGGGTTACTAAATGTAAGGATGGCAGTGGGTCGGGTTAAATGGGAGACCCGCTCCATCCCCGCCCAAGTGGGGCGGGGATGGAAGGAGGTTTGGCGGGTTATGGGGCGGAAGTGGGTATAAAATGTGTACCCGTCATGGGTGATGGGGCAAGTATGGATTTTAGAGTAGACCCGTCCCATATCCGCCCCGCCCCGTACCCACCTTATACTCGCACCATATTTCTTTAATAAGAGTTGAGAATTTATGAAACTTGATGTCCCCTAAAACCCAATAAGCTTGAATAGTGAAAGTCCCAATTAATTTTCCTAACCTAATTTGATATAATCGTCATTAATGTGATACAATAGAGCATCATGGCAAAGGGTTTGGGACGATTTTGGTGCGGGTATGAAGTGGGTATGAATATCCAAGTGGGTGATGGGGGGATGCCTATCTTGTACCCGGTGGGGCGGGTATGGATGTGGATGTTGTACCCGCCACGGGTGGTGGGGCGGGGATGGGTATAAGATTTTTAGGTGTGTATGGGTATGGAGGTACCATCATCCGCATCCGACCCGCCCCATTTCCATCCCTAACTAGATGGGTCACTTGAGGGGTTACTTGGTCCAGTCAAAGGTTACTTGGTTGGAGGGGTTACTAGGTTGGTGGGGTTACTATGTCATTTGCTGATTTGGCACCCTGCCGCATGGTGCGGCCAATCGCACCGGAAACACACTGATCCTCTATTGATTGGATGATATCCTCTATTGCCTATATGATATAATCCAGCCATGATATCATGTAGGCAATAAAGGATATCATCCAGCTAGTAGAAATATCATCCAGCCAATAGAGGATATATATCATCCAACCAATAGAGGATTATCATCCGGCTAACTGAAGATATCATCTAGCCAATAGAAATATCATCGCCAATAAATATATTATATAGACAATAAAGGATATCATTCATTTAGTAGAGGATATCATTCATCCACTAGAAATATCATCCAGCCAAGCAATAAAGGATATTATGTAGCAATAAAGGATATTATATAGCAATAAAGGATATCATTCAATTAGTAGAGTATATCATCTTGCAAATTGAGGAAATCAAAAATTTGCATTTGTCACTCCGTATTGACGAAACATTTCGTCAGTCCGACTGACACAATACCTTCTCTAAAAGAAAAAGAAAACTTTGTCAAAATCACTTTTTTTTCTTCTTAAACCACCTTTGACAAAAATGTAGTAAAAACTAAAAACCATCTACTACTTTTTTTTTTTTTTTTTTTTTTTTTTTTTTTTTTTGTAATTCTAGAAAATGAGCTTGAATTTTAATGATTCAATTCTCATTTGTTTTGTTGTTGATGGCATCTTGGCAAATTACATCAAATTTTTTCAAATACTGCCTCTGTTTCATATTATTTACAACGATTGACATAAAGTAAAGAGGAAAAATATCTAATCGTTGCAAAGAATATGTAACGGAGGTAGTAAGTGATTTTTTACAATTTTTTTAAAAGATTGTTTTTCACAAAAACAAGATTTTAAAAGGTGATTTCTCATAAAATTTCATACTAGTAAAAAAAATAATTACAAACTAAACGTTAAAATATCTCACTAGTGAACAATACAACTTATCCAATACTCCTTAGACCGTAGCAAAATACTCGTATTCCATCCGTATTTTAATAAGGGGCCGTTTGGTTGGGAGAATTCAGGAAAGGGAATGAGAATCAACTGCCCCGATTCCCTTTGTTGTTGTTTGTTAAGCACTTTTAATCATTCCCTTTAGCCTCTCTATTACCCCAAATCCTTCTAACTTCATTCCCCACCCCCCCTAGACTTTTCCATTCCCTTTCCCTACCAAACTTGACACCACCACCTTCACACCTACCAACACCACCGGAAAACCAGCCCTAACCACCGCCGCCCCTACCCTGACCACAGCCGCCCCTCCCCCGACCACCGCCGACCCTCGCCGCCCTCCCCTCCCCCGAAAAAACTCTCCAACCACACCAGAACCACCCTGAAAACCCCCACTTAGCCCTGAAAACACCACCTAACTTCAAAAAACTCAACCCCAAGCCACGAAAACACTAGCACCCCTGAAAAACACCACCACCCCGAAAAAACCACCCAGCCCCGTAAAACACCACCCAATACTCTACCCCCAGCCTCGAATACCTCCACCCCAACTTGTAAAACCCCACCTAGCCCTGAACTTAGCCTCGAAAAACTCCACCCCAGCCCCGAAAAACTCCAACTAGTCGGCGTAAATCGCTGCGATTGTTGGCGATTAGGGTTGTTCGTTAGCAGATGTAGTTGCGGCTGGTGATGGTTGGTGGCTGGCTGCGGTGAATTGGTGGTTGGAGTGTGAGTTTTGCGGGTTGGTGTTTGAATTGGAGCATGGGAGCAGTGAAGGAGTGAGGTGGTGTTGGGCGGCGAATTTCTAGGTCAAGGGAGATCGGGGCTAGGGGTGATTTTTTTGGGGGAGGGGAGGATGACGAGGCTCGGGGGAGAGTTGGCGGTGGTCGGGGGAGGGGCGGCGGTCGTCTGGGCTGGTTTTCCAGTGGTGTTGGTTGGTGTGAAGGTGGTGATGTGGTGGTGTGAAGGTGGTTGGATTGGTGACCTTTTATTCAATCCATTCCTTTGTTATTAAAAACAAACAACACCCCAAAATTGGGGGATTTTTATTCCATTCCTTGTCTTTTCCTTTGTTCATTCCATTCCGATTCCCCTGTGCGAACCAAACGACCCCTAAGTGTTATAGTTTGACTTTTTTTTTACTGTTCACATAATGTGTTTGACTTGATTAGTTTACTAATATATAAAAATAAATGTTATTATATAATACATTGTTGGATTTGTTATAACGTACGTAGACTTTCATAATATCAATTTTCCTACGGAGTATAATTTTATTAACATATGATTAGATAAATTAATGGTCATAGTCGTGTCTCGACATGCATGTTGATCAATGTAACAATTATTAAAACACTAGGAATTGACAACAAAAACCGTAAACTCTTAATTGTCTATGTGCCTTTTTTGTTCTTGGAAAACTATTGTCTATGTGTCTTTCTTTTTTTTTTTTTTTTTTGAGGGATTGTCTATGTGTCTTTTTTTTTTGAAGGAATTTGTCTATGTGTCTTTAAAATTACATTAATCTTCTTTTTCAAAAAAAAAAAAAAAAAACTTAATCTTGAACATTTGACCCCAATAACATATTATTTTATTAATATATATATATAAAAAATAATAATTCATTGGATGTACATCTTCCTGAATTTCTTCCCGTCTTTCTATTTATCGTACCAAAACCAAATTCTAACTTCCTCAAATTTACCTTGCATTTTTCGCTAATTTGCCCCTTTTTAAGCTCTGTAAATACTTTTAATTGATCCCAAAATTGCTTAATTCGATTCTACTGTTTATCTTCTGATCTATTTCTGCAAATCCCTTTTTTATTTTTTTTCTCTTAATTAATTTAAATATATTTGTCCTTTTTCACGAGAAAATTCTGAAGAAACCATGAGGAAGAAGCTCGATACTCGTTTCCCTGCTGTATGTTTCTTTCTTTCTCTCTCCTCTTCCCTTAATTTTTTTCTTCTTAATTTATTATTGATCTGTTCTGATTATGTAACCAGATCTGAATTTTTATGGGTTTTTTTTTAAATCTATGTTTAAATCCAGTGGGTTATAATTTGATTGTTATATACTATTATAAATTAAGTGGATTTTGTGAAAGTTTTTGGTGTTTTGATTATTAAATTTGTGGATAAAAGGATTTGGGTGTTTCATATTCTGTCGAATTTAGTTGGTTTCATTATATTTTTGGTTATTGATGCTTTTTATGATAATATGATCTGGGTCATGTTCAATTTGCCTTACTTTGAGTGTTTGATTGGTTCAATATGGTTGAATTTGCTACTTGTTGGAAAAATTCTCTGGTGCTAATTTTTAGGGGTCGAAATCAAATTAGTTTTCTGATAGTTTTGACTTTTCATGATGATTTTTTTTGTATTGTGCTGTTGTTGATCTTCATGGAATGGAGGAGTAGGAGAGGTTGTGTACTGTGAAGGCGTTAAAAGGTTGCGATTAGAGGAAGGATGTGCTGATTTTTTCGACTGAGCTGTGTGATTCAGGATGCTGATATGTTTATATCTGTTTATTTGTCTCGATATGGCTTAAAGCGATTGTTATTAATTGTGGAATTAGTTTGATGACGCTTTTGATTGTTGAAGCGAATGTGGTTTGGGAATTTTTGATATTTTGTATGAGTTCAATTAATTTGCTGAGTATTATTTGCTGACTTCACAGCAAGATATGGCATTTGGGATGTTACAGAAGTTGGTCTGTGTATTAGGCAGATTTGGCATTTGGGATGATTTACTGGGTTTATTATTATTATTATTATTATTTTTTTTATCTTAGTTATCACTGGCTAGTTTCTTGGAGAGATTTATCTGTGAACCCCTGGATTTTTGGGTTTAATAGTTGGCCCTTCATACGCCCACATTTGAGTTGTTACAGTAGTTTTTATGGAGTAGCTTTTTATAATTGTGTTTGCTGTGAAATGGTTTGACGAATGAATTCAGGACAATTAATTTGTTGGACAAAAGTGCCCAATAACTGAACAAAAAGCAAAGGTAAACTTTGGGTTGCTTATAAGATGTAAGGGTTCCCCCCACCCTTCCCCCCTTTTATTTTGTTTAGGGATTACAGTTCACTTTACTGTGTTTTTGGATAATTGTTATGGAGGGAACAGAAAGGGAGAGGAGGGGAAGGGAAGTGAACGATACATAATTAGTTTCCTTCCAAGTCTTTCCAACTTTGGAAGGTCATATTACATACACTGGAAGAGGAATAGGTTTTGGATTAATTATAATTACTCCCACCACCTCCTCCCCATCCCCTTCCCCTCTTTCTCCAACATAACATCCAAAGAAGGCACAATTGATCTCTTGCACTCTATATCTTTTTCCCTCCAAAATTTTTGGATCTCATAATCTTTTTATCCGAAGAAACCATTTTTCTTTTCTACCCCCCCCCCCCCCCCTCCTCCTCCTATATGCACAATATTTTTTTTGCTACTGAGATCATTATTGCACTTTGTCTTTTTGTAAATTACAGCCCATTGCAAATTTGGTTTCTTAATGCTTCACATCATTGTATTTACATTTGAGTGTTCATATGCAATTATTAGGATGTGATATATTATCAAAGGTGCACTTATGATGGGTCAATTTTTAATGATGTCTTCTTGGTTGAATTGGCAGGCTCGGATAAAAAAGATTATGCAAGCTGATGAAGATGTTGGGAAGATAGCAATGGCAGTTCCTGTTTTAGTTTGTAAGTAGCATCAACTTTGAGTTTTGAAACTTGAAATTATGATTTTGTGCTCAACCTGATTTTATATTGTGCAGCAAAGGCATTGGAACTGTTTCTGCAAGACCTTTGTGATCGTACTTATGACATAACCCTTCAAAGAGGAGCCAAAACTATGAGTTCTCTTCATTTGTAAGTTGATATATGGATTTTTTTTAACTAAGTGCTGATTGTCTTTCAATTTTAAGCTCTTGTGCTGTGTGTGGAATTTTCTAATCTTTGGGTTGTTTGGCACTACCTATTGGAGGTCCTCTAATTGTGTATTTTATATAGGTAAATCAAGCTAACAATTTAGATTGTTTTGATGTGATTAAAAAATAATCAAAGGTACACTTTGATTGCACACACTTGCCTATGCACAACTTTGCCCATCAGCATCTTTAATTGATATTGGTAAAAGCTATATGAAAAATTATTTGTTTTGAAAATATACTCCAATATTTTTGAAGTTCGGCTCATTTCTGATTGTTGTTTCTAAGAAATTTTGTATAAAGTGAGTGGGTGTAAGAAAATAGTGTATATAAATAAATGAGAGGGTTGAAAGGTGTAAATAGTGTAGGACTAAGAGCATAACAGGAGTAGGGTAGTAAACAAATTTGTTAAGTACACAAGTAAAAGTGGATCATTGAACTTTCTGAAACACCTTGAAACGGAAAGTGAGTCGAAGTTAATTACGATTAAGCTAACATCATCTTACATTCTAATTTACTTCCTCTGTTACCCTAATATTGCAACAATTACCATTTTAGGAAGTTTCACAAATACTGCAATATTACCATATATTCACATATTCTCTCTATCTCTCTCTACACCACATGGGTCCCTATATTATTTCTCTCTATCTCTTTCCTCATCTTAAATTCCGTGTCTTCCCTTATTGTTGCAATATTAGGGATACGGAGGAAGTAAATGTTAAAATATAGTCAAAGTGGGTTATATGAAAAGTATTATTTTGCTTAATCTTATAATAGGAAATACTTGGTTACTATTTTGGCCTTTTGACATTGTCATGTAAGTTTAGGGGATTTTCTTTTGCTGCTCATTGTAGTATGGTTTGTATTAATGATTGGATTTATATACTTTATTTCCCTTTTAATTATAGGTGGGGTATGTTATATCATTTACTCCATATTGCCTAGCTTCTAAAATATCCTTGAATATTGGAAAGTGATTTGATGTAATGGTTTGACAATAGGAATCTAATGTGATGAGGATGAGAACAAAGAAAATCCAAATGTTGTTTTTTATATTTATTTTCCTTTTCATTTTCAATAAGGCTGAGGATGAGAATGAAGTGAGGCAAATAAACTTGAAAGGTGATTAACTGGGTCATATATTGCATAATAGTAGTCTAGTTGCTTGTATGGGTTAACAACTAGATGGAGATATGTTTTTATGACATGACTTTCGAGCACTATATGTTGTCCTAGGTGAGAGTTTAACTAGAGGCTTTACTTGACAGTGATATAATTGTCATTACATATTAAGAGGTATTACCAAACAGCTATTATAAGCATCATAGCTTACAATTTTAGAAGGCTAGATAATGTACAAGTATATTGACAACCTAAATGTTAATGCAAGGGTAACCACCTTGAGATTTTTATTTGACAATTGAAGGACTGTAGATAATTCTTCTATAGGATTTTGCATGTATGATAGCATTTCCCTATAATCATGTTTGACAAAGGATTGAGGAGCCTTGGTTTTGATAGGAAGGTGAAAGTTGGTTTTGTTAGCAGCTTTATGTTGTCCTGGCATATGATGTTAGGTATTGAGATGCTCATGTGTGTATTAAAAATCATGTTTTAGTGAGACTAAAAAAACTTATTTGTGACATGATCTCTGGTCTTCGCTGGGAACAAGGAATTTGCCAATCGTTTTCTTGGAAAAAACTGCCCAAACTAGAAGATTTAGTCAGGGCTTCTGGGCCATGTAAACTTCGCAATTGCAAGCTTTTTCTTGTGTATTTGCTTGTGGATTAGTTTCTGACATATGTTTTGTTTACGGTACTGCAATTTATTAGTTTATCGTTTTGGGAATTAGGCTTTGGGGATCATTGATTCCTTGTGAAAGCTTGAGATTATTTATAAACTAAAGAGATTGGTTCCAGGTGCCCTTTAACAATAGGGAGCCCCGTACACCTAATTAGATTAAATACTCCCATGAAAACCTGTTTACTGTTTTGCAGTTGCATAGTCTAATGCTCTTGTATGGTTAAGGTCTTGTTTATATTTTGCCTTTTTCTGTGGGGGAGGGTTTTACGTGTGACATGAGAACACTGTCAAGCAAACATAATGTTCTCTCAGGTGGTTTAACTAGCCATCTGATGTAACCCTTTATTTTTCCCTGTCTTCAAGTTGTTCAGCTATTGATTTTTTTCTTAATGGGTGGTTGCAGAAAACATTGTATACATAGCTTCAGCATGTTTGATTTTCTGAAGGACGTGGTGAGCAAGGTTCCTGATTATGGTAATTCTGAGGCAAATGCAGATGACCGAACTGCTATGAAGAGAAGGTGAGTGCAGTTGCTGTCTGAACTCTGATGGGTTTTGTGCTCTCTTCTTTCCTGTGGATTTACTTCTAGAATACTCTATAAGAAATGACAGTTCAAACCTTTTTTGCCAGGAAATCTGCTGTTGAAGAGTATCATGACAGTGATGAAGAGTTGAAGAAAAGCAGGATGGTGAGATACTTGCATACTCTGGGTTTTCCTTATCCTTTTTTTTTATATACGTTGTATGTTCAGTTTTCTACATGCAATCATTCTGCTTCATTATTTGCAAATTGACATCGATAATATTTTTCTTTTCATTTTTTTTTAATGAATAAAATAATTTAGAATCAAGTACTTATATGGTTGAGGCAAAAATTGAAGATTTTCTTGAAGTTCTCAGTTGTATAAAAGTTATGCAGGCAAACTAACTGTTAACATGGTACTCTAGAACTTACTAATTTGGCAGATTAACATGCTTCATTTTGGTGATATACTCCCCAATTTTCCATGTTCTTGTTTGGCAGATTAACAGAATACTAGGAAAATAGTTAAGATCACATAAGTAAATACTTTGTATTAGTCTAGATAAGTTCAGATAACTTAATTTCAGATAATAACTTGAACCAAACAGTGCCTTAATCGGGTAATACACTTTCTAAGTTGGTAGCTGGAAGGTTTGTTTCTCTGTGTTCAGGTTGTGAGGGGGTGGTTTGAGCTTTAACCAGCAAATTATATTCATACAAACTCCTTAGAATATAGCATTACAGGCTTACAGCAATCAGTGCACAAATTAATGTGAATCTAAATTTTGTTTGTTTGTTTGTTTTCTTAGTCTTCTTTGATTTTGTAAAGAAGGCATTTTGCTTTTTTGACAACCCTATGGTAAAAATAAAATACGAAGTATATGTTTGTTGTTGCTGACTTGCTTCCATATGATTGTTTACTAGTAATAGTGTTTAATTATTTAGTAATCTATGATTTATAATAGCCTTTGTTGACTAAATGCAGCAAGAAATGAGCCATGCCAGCGGCAGTGGTAGAGGTAGAGGGCGAGGCCGAGGGAGAGGTCGTGGGCGGGGAAGGCCCCCATTAGAAAGAGAGGCACCCTCTCACCATGAGATGGAAGCCGAGCCATCGACAGTTTTTGAGCCCATCAACAAGCCCTGCCCTATCCAAGTACCCAACACAGACGATGATCCCAATAAACCAGATCCAATGAAGGAGAGTCCAGTTGTAGGTGATGCAGACACGGCAATCCGGAATTTCGATTTAAATGCTGATGTAGTAGCTGCTGAAAACCAGGAAGTAGGACCCACTGTAACAGCAGCAGAAAATGCTGCTGCATCAGTTGAACATCCTCCTGAAAGCAAGAATGAAGAGTTGCTCTCTGAGGTTGATGGGATGGCCATCGACCCACATCAGATTGCCCAATTTAACTCAAGAATAGACGAAGATGAGGACTATGATGAAGAGTAGCTGGCAAAAGTGTCAATGTAGGAGAAAATAGGAGAAAATGTAGATGAAAGTGGAGACCTATTCCTTGGGGGGGTTAAGGAAAGACACTAGAATTCTTTAATTATGGTCTCTGCTGGATCTCTGTATAATTGATGATTATTAGGTTTTCTAATTATTAGGTTGTAAGGCTTGCATTGTTATCATCTTTAGTTGCAGAAATTTTTAACGTAGTTGGATGTTACAGTGCTCAGTCTCATCATTTTCAGAGTACTCTGAATGTTTTTTCTTAATGTTCTTCTCGATTTTTTTTAGGATATTTGACATTTAACGAAGGAAAATGATACATGTAGCCTGCATATAAAAAGTTAAGTTGAAATATTAAGCATTAAATTGTGTTTTTGCTATAATCTCCAATAAATGCAACAAGGAACATAAAAGACTTTCTCAACGAACCAAAATTGCAAAAAATGGCAAAAGCAAGGAAATAAAGCAATTAAACCATCCCCTCGTGTTAGGGTTCATTATCCTTGTGCAAGTTGTGTAGGAAATCTATATCTATACGACTATACTTAGTATTTAAAAACACAAATCATAATTTTTCATATGACACATCTCATTACAAGTCACTCACTACCACATATGACACATGTCACCCATTTTGATCTTTTTGTTTAAGTCTTTATACATTCTATAACTTGCAAATTCAATTAAGAAAATGAAGTGTTTCATTTCTATCATAATAAAATAAAGTTGAACCAATTAATATACATCACATAAACATATGAATTGAATTATATAAAAATTGTCTTTTCAACTAATAGACTTAAAATATAACTTAAACCAATATGTCATTTCATATCATACAATCTTCATGTACATATACATATCTAAATTCCTTTGTCTTTTTCCACAGTTCTATCCTCATTCTTTTTTTCCTTTTAAGTTTTAGCAATGAAACAATTACTTCGTATTTCATATCAAAAGTTTCAACTATTGAAAAACATACCTACATATGAAATAACCTAGATAAGAAACCGTGCATCGAACGGGCCAAAAGGCTAGTTAATGTAAAACAAACACCCAGATTATGCAACTAATATCAAAGGCAAGAACTTGATACTTTGATAGCACAATAATAAATACGAAATAGAATGATTGTGTGTTATTCTAATAACGTAGTATATACTACCTCCGATTTTAATTATTTGCAACTCTGGAGTATTATTTGTAATATGAAATATTTCAAAGTTGCAAATAATAAAAATTGGAGGTAGTATCAGTTTTTTCTCTAAGCTTCTAATTACAGTATAATAACATCCAACTATCCAAGCCTCCAAGGATATGGTAAATTGGTAGATTGAGAAGGAACATTTCAATCCCATGCACACTCAAAACTTTGATTGTAAGATGGGAATCATAATGGCCGATTGGCGGTGTATTGTCTAAAGATTAACTTACTGGCTTTATAATCATTTGTTTGATTTCAATTTTCATTAATTCAGATTTAATTGGTTCTATTAAAATACATCATTAAGAATAAATTAAAATCAGCAATTGATTAATTCATGATTAGAAAGTAACACCCTACAAATTAGGGTTTAGATCAACGAGGGAATTATTAAAATACTAGTTGCACATAACCTGTAACGGAAATAGTAGATGAAAAGAAATAAAGTACGTCAATTGAAATAGAGGAGAGACCAGATTCTGGGTGAATGAATGAAAAAAATTGAAGGGTTAATTTTTTTTTTTTTTTTTTAATTCAATACATATTTACTTTAACAATACATAATTTTCACATTACAAACAATACACATCCATGTACTGAAGACTCATCGTTCAAAGAACCTTCCCAAAAAATGATTTTAAAGTTTAATTCCTATATCTTCTTTCGGTTCCTTTAAGATAATGATGAATGTGATGAAAGGAGAGATAGAGAAAAATTACAACTTACGTAAAAGAAAAGAAATTATTGTTGCACATAATGTATAGCAACTATTTTTTGTAAATATAGCACAATAATATATAACACAGAGGTAGTATGTATACCTAATGCTGTAATCTATAGATTTGTAAGTTGGAAGTGTAACCTCTTTTAAGATAAAAAGAACAGAGAATAAGAAAGCAATCTTCATTATACATAATTAAAGTCATCATACATTGAAATAAGACAGTGAGTACCACCACCACAAAAGTCGAGGTTATTACACTCAAACCAAGTCAGCTGTACTTGCTACTTACTACTCCGTACGTACTAGTTATTACGAGTATTACTTAACCATCAGAAGCCTTATAGACGAGGATCTCTGGATCTCCAACAATCAATCCTTCTTCTCGAACTCAGGCTCTATGTTGCCCATCTGATTAAGGTTATAGTTGCCTTCGCTGTTTTTGTGCACCTCCACATTGAAAGACTCCCGCTTCTCTCCTCTCTTCACTTTGAGGTGCAGGTTAAACTTAGCAGTGTCGTCCACAACCTGTCATTTAAAACAGTTTGCATCAGAGTTTAAGCATATATTGTCCGTATTATGCAGCTTGGACTACCTGAGAAACTACGAATATCACTGTACTCACACTCAGCAAATATACCTCAGCCCCAGATCAATAACAAGATGGGACGCTACTAATGACAATTGACCCCAAACCTCGGTTCTATTAGCCAAATCTTTTATTCACTCAGTTGTTTATAATTGTACTTCCAAAATTGCAAAGGTATGGGAAGAGAAGTTGGTATTTTTGCTTAATTTCTTTAAAATGATATCGAAGCAAATGCCCACATATACACCTTTTGGGAGTATAGTTTCGTCTACCCTTCTCAAGTTAGGAGGGGAAAAAAACGTGATTCTTATGATTCAAAGAGATACTTAAAGTGCCAATAACTAATCGGAGGACGCACCTCAGCCGTTGCATGAGAAACTTCTTGCAATTCGTATGGGAATAAAGAGTTGGATCTTTGCTGAATGGTCTTGAGAGCATGATTTGCAGCATTTTGCACTTCAGGGTCGTGGACAGGCACATCTTTCCATCCTGGGGCATGCCCTTCTGTACATACAAGCAAAAGTTAGTGCCAGCACAGTGAAGATCACATAGAAGCAAACCGATGGATGATGACAAGGTATAAATCACGCAAGAAAGGCGTTTATTGAAATTTTCCAAAATTATTCAGCTTAAATGCCTCAAGAAATCAAGCAAAATACAAAAATCATACGGCAGCACAAGAAGTAGTTGGTCTCCATTCATCATAGGTAGTAATTCAAAAATCATATAAGGGTTACCTAACAATCGAATATTAGATTTAGTCTGATACGCATTTCGCTACCTAACTATTTAAATTGGGCAAAAAATTACCCTATTGATGTTATAGACTGCCTTTGTAAATACACGGTACATGGATTAGAGTAAATACCACTGTTTGCATCTTTTTCATAGAGCCAAAAAAAAAAAAAAACACGTAATGAAAAAGCTGAGTAGTTGACTTAAGGATGTACAATCAACACCTAATAAAATGCCCAACTTAAAGACGATATTTGTTGGTGCTCCAGTGCAATCTTTAGTGTGTTACAGTTGACAGGTGATTCCCACTAAAAACAACATTAACAGAAAAAGGTGTGGAGCCATTAGGCAAAAGTTTTAAAACTTCCCTAAGGTACCCTAATCTTGATCAAAATTCTATCCAACCCACAACAGTTATCATGATTTAAACAATGATGTCAATTGCTCTTGAGCCACTTCAAGGAACTCTAGATAATGAAAGAAGTGAAAGTAAAAGACCATCATTTTAAAGCAGAAGTTGAAGCAACAACTCAACTACTCAAATTTTAAGTTTCTGGGAGAAAATAGTCAGATTAGCATAGCAAAACATAGAGAGTAATAGTCATTGTGGAATGGATTACGAACTTCCAGACAGCAACAAATTTTCAATACCCCGCAACTAAAGTAAGGCTCCGAGCCTATAAGTATGCTATAGTAAAGAAACATATCAATAAGGTTCATGCTTGATCGGTTGATCCCACGAAAAATTTCGTAACCTTTTCTTTCAATTCATTTCATTTGATTCTCATCTTGTTTAAACCTAAATGCAAAGCGTAGTTACAGCAACTAGTAATTCTCCAAACCCGGTTATAAATGAAACCAGTTCATGATCCAGTAGCAAGCTCATACAAATTATCAACACCACTAACCATTTTTGCAACGACAATTCTTAACATGAACCTTAATCATTACCTCGATTAGCACCAAGGTCCGAAGAACTGAATGCAGCAGGGGACTCCTCAGTATGCTTAAATTCCTGCAATTCCTTAAAGTTCAACCATGGCTTCACCCATACCTTAGCTTCATACAGTTTCTTTTTACCGGCATCAATGGCTTCGATGGTGAAGTGGTGCAACGTACCGGCAACCACCTGTTCCTTTGCCTTTATAACCCTTACGAACTCCAGCATACCATTCTTCATTCATATAAATTGAGAAAATATGAGAATAATGTTTTTATCACAATTCACAATACAAGTAATTTCTAAGCTTATTACTCCAAATGATACAATGCAAATCTATGAAACGGGCAACTTCAGAAATTCATGCAAAAATATGAAACGGTTATCAAAATATGGTACTCGAATTTGAGTAATTTCTAAGCTTATTACTCCCAATTATTCAATGAATGCCAATTATAAACAGGCAAACAGAAAACAAATTTACTTTAGTTTCTGATGGAATAATTTGGAAGAAGATAATAAAGTTAATAATATTCCTAAATTTCTCATACAAAACAAACATCAAACAAAAAATTCAACATCCCAGCAAAAATTATGATCAACACAGAAATCATGATCAAACCCCATCTTCCAAAACAAAGGAATCAGCAAAACCCCACAAAATCCCAGTAAAAATTATGCAAAACAATGAAATGGGTAAGTTCAATATTTGCAGAAACCTAAAAAAAACCAATAATAACAATTAAAACTCTGAATTGGGGTAACTACAAAAATTTGCAGAAATTTGAAAGAAAAGGAAAAACCCAGAAAAATTCATGCAAAACTATGAAACGGGCAGCTTCAAAAATTGCAAAATAATCAAGGAAAAAAAATTAACCTCTTTCTTGTTGTGTTCTTCAACGGCAAAACGAGCAAGGTTTTCAATCTCAGCATCATTAGAAACACCTTGGGATTCGCGCAAACCACCGAGAGTAGCCATTGAAGGTTGAGATTCAAAATCAGAGCAATACCCTTTTGATCGCTGGAATAGTAGGAGAGAGAAAAAGAGAAGAAAAACGAGAGATGAAGAAGAAGAAGAGTGGTGGAAGAAGAATGAGATGCTCAACATAGATTTATACCGTTTTTGGTTTTGCTTAATGAGTAAGTATTATTGAAGAGAAAATGGAAAGATGGATTTTTACGAGACGAAAGTTTCGGTTGTTTGTTTGATTTTGTTTGCGGTTTAGTGATGACACTGGTATTGTTTTGGGCTCTTCTTCTGCCAAGTTACGTTGCACGCTCACCGAGTTGCCGACTCTTTTCTTTTTTAAAGTTCGACACGTATTGGGGGGCTCGGTTGTCGGTTTTTCGGATCGAAATCGGATATTACTGTACCATTACCACCTCGGTTTCTTTTTAGTTGACACGCATTTCATTTTATAAATGGTTTTTTTAGTTGACATATTTCCTTTTGAGTAACTTTTTTTAGAACGATTTTCCATAATATTGTTGAAATAAAAATCAATTCCCATAATACATTGATTTAAAAATAAATTCCCTACATAATGTCCACGTAGGATCTTTTTTTGCTTTTGGTTCAACTTAAAACCGCTAATGGTAATAGCGGTTGTAGTTTATAATCATTAGAGGTTTTAAAAAAGAGACCGCCTCTAACAATAACAGGTCTCTTTGCATCCTTGGTTAATTCACAAGATTATTTCAAAGAGACCGCCTTTCAATAAGACAGGCTCTTTGCGTCCTTGGTTTTGCAGGAAGATTATTTAAAAGAGATCGTCTTTCAATAAGACAGGTCTCTTTGCGTCCTTTAGCCTACAACAACGTTCCAAGAGACCCCATTTCAATAAAAACAGGTCTCTTTGACTTTATTTTAATAAAATTGCAAAATCGCTAATACCGTTAGCGGTTTTAAGTTGAACCGAAAACCAATCCTACGTGGACACTACTTTGGGAATTTGTTTTTTAAAAGAAGCATAATGGGAATTTATTTCTATTTCAAAAATATTAAGGAAAATTGTTCACTTTTTTTACCTTGTATTTACAAGATACCCTACTTACTTTTTCATTTTCTCTCACACTTTCTCCTCTCCTTAATATATGTGCCTAAATCAAACGCGTCAATTAAACAGAAACGGAGGAAGTGTTAGATATTTCAAATTTGATAGAGTTGATACTTTTCGTTTTTAAAAGTTCAGCTCGTTTTTTTATTATTATTTTTTTTTATTTTTGTAAAGAAGTTCATTTCGTTTTTAGTTTCAAGTCATTTAATCATTTTTTAATATAGTAAATTATTTTGAAAAATTCATAGAGAAATAATATGCCTCTAATAGCTTAAGTCATTGATAATTCAGCCTTTGGTATAAAGTTGTATTTTAATGGTATGCTTAATACCAACAAAACATAAATTCTTATTTTGCATTTGGAATTAGGATGATACCATGATTACCATCTTGAATTCTTGATACCAATGGATTGAGACATCAATACTATCCCACAATATCCATCATTTTTCATCCACCTAATTTACCTCATCTCTTCTACTTAATCCTTTTTTTTTTCCATGTAATACTACCCACATTTTTAGTTCATTCCTAGAAAGAAGAGCATATAATAAATGAGTAGATGTTTGAACTTTTGAGGACGGAGATACTACTTCAAATAATCCAAAAGTAGAAAAATTAGGATCATAGTAAAATTTAGTTAAAATATCAATTGATGGTAATTATATGAGTTACGTTTAAATAAGATAAGGAATTTAAAAATTGTTAGATCAATTATCGGGCCTCTAAAAAAATAATTAACACGGACGTGTCAAATCTAGTATGAACAAGTTCTTCACAAAAACTTAATTGCGTCTGTGTTCTCGAATAACTAACATCAAACAGCATGAACCTTCAGGCATTTGCACAGACATGCCACATCCCGCATAGGCGTGTTGTTGCAATTCCAGCACTTTTGTCACTTCTTCGCCGCCCATTCCATATTTCGTTTTGTTGGTCATGCCCAATGGCGGACCTATTAAGCCCACATAGGAGCCCCAAGTTAGTTTTAAAAAATAAAAGCTCAAAAATTTGGACCCATTTCAAATATCTTTGTCTCATAAGCTGACAAACACACCTACTTTTTTACTTCCTATCTTTCTGCTTCTTCACGTGAAGATATGACAGCTATTTTAATTTTTTATTTCTTTTTTCAAATGTTGATCACTCACGTGAGGTGAGCAATTAGGGGAAAGAAATTAAATTCTTTTAATTTCACAAAACCTATTATACCACTTTATAATATTCACTCTAGCTCCAACTCAAAGTCTCAAACACTCATACAATTTTCTAATTTCTCTTTCCACCTCAAAGTCTGAAACAAAGAAGTATCAAATATTCAAGTGCACCAACAAGTTTATATGCTCATCAAGTTGGTGATAATTCTTCTTGTGGTAACCGCAAGTTTAGAAAGAGCATTTTCATAAGTTACGAAATAATATAGATGAACATTTTTAAACGATAGTTTGGTTTCTTTCATAGAGACAAATATCGCGCTTCCAAGAAATCAAAATCGACAAGAACAATTGTAATTTTTAATTTTTTTAAAATTATGTGTTGTTTTGTTTTCCCTTATAAACAGTCATGGATCTTTTTCATGAGTTCAAACCCTATTATTTGTTTTGTGTTATTAAAAACGATTTGTAATTTTTGGTGATGCGTCTTTGACAATGTATTACTTAGTACTCCGTAAGCTGAGATGATTAAGTTGAAAGTTTATTTGGACCCCCGTTTATAAATTTCTAGATTCGCCACTGGTCATGCCCAAGTCGTAACACTTCGAGACTACTTCTAACACTCCAAAACTTATCTACAAACTTGACATTATATTCATATCAACATATTTGTCAAAAAATAAAGGTCAACCATATATATTAAGTTCAACTATTTAGCTTGGTTAAAGTTTTGAGAGGTCGGTAGTTTGATATTCAAAATCTAGGATCAAATCTCATCTATATCATTTTGTTTTATAACTTTCTCTGCACAAAGAAGGTTAAAAAAAAAAAAAAAAAAAAAAAAAAAAAATCATTTGGTATGAACGGGGATAGAGTTGAAGGTAGGGATTCAAATGAAGAATTATTTGAGGAATCCAATATTTTACTTGTATTTGTATATCCTTGATTTGGTATGAATTAAGACAAAGACAGGGATATTTATCAAATTAATTAAATATCCTTACTCTCTTATTAAATTCTTTTATCCTTCCTTTTCATTAAAGGTTCAAATGTCTTTTCATCCTCAGTTTTTTTATTCCTCCCTTTAAATCACTTACATTACACCATCTCTTCCAAAAGATAAGGGTGAGTTTTATCTCCACCCTGATATCTTCTATATCGAACAACTCGTTAATTTTCTAAATTGAGATATTTTCACTTAATTTAGAATTACAATACCATAAAGCACCTTTTCTCTTCCATATTTCAAAAAATTATTAAACATGATACATTGATGATGATGAAATGTAACACAAAACTTTAAAATTGACAAGGAATATAAAATTAAATTATAATTTTATAAATAAGAAAAGAGTACAGTTGGTGCAGCTGTCTCCACTACCAAAAATTGAAAAAAATGAAGATAGTCGTGCTCACTCCTCCTCATCCTCAAAGTTTGACACATTCAGAAGTCAAACTCACCACCTTATCTCTATTCATCTTTTTTTTCAATCTTCATGTCTTTTCATCATGCATTCTTGACCCTCTTTTGCTCCTTTTTTTCTCCTTTCTTCTAATACATCATTTCATTTGTATTATTCATCATACTAGCTAGGTTTACGTACGTACGTAATCTTTTGTTTCGTTCATTATCTACTGTTTTTTGCTTTGTTGAATTAAATCGTCCGTTGTTGTTGTTGTTGTCGTTGTTGCTGTCTTCGTGGTTGTCGATCCATCATCATGTCAATATTCCGGCGATCATTCTCTAGGAGGCTTCCTGATCGTCTTCTTGAAATATCTGAACGTATATATGGTATATATTTCTTTACACTTGTATCATGATTATGCATATGCATGTCCTTTTAGCTTCTTATACATTTTTTTTCTTATATGATCATACATAACTCTTATTATGACAAATAAATATTTGTGAAAATAGGGAAATTCTTATTCTTTAGAAACAAATTAAGGGTTTTGTCGTTTCAAAAAAAATATATTAAGGGTTTCGTCATAATCTTATTGTTAGGGTAAAACAAAATGATATTTAACCTTTTATATATAACAAATAATTTTTCGTTGTAACTAGGGAATAGAGTCTAATTAGAATAATATTAATGTTTATGGTATATAGATGTTCCTAAATAAGTATTTTTCGAGCAAATAAGGGAATTCTAAATCAGGATGATTAATTGAATACTTCTTCAAAAGACGGGGAACTAGCTAAGAAGGATTCATGATTTCTCTTGTGCTACCAATCAATGGTTTTAGTATACCAATCAATGCACATTTCATCTCTCCAAAACTTTGAAACCTTTAATCTACAATAAACTCGGGTTATATAAAGATGTTCATGTCAACGGTTTTGGTCCTCACAACTTAAAGTCACAACATTCTAATGCACCCAAATACTAATATGCTATCATCCATAAACGCATACACTAGCCCTTTTCATGTGTGCGTCCGCTGCTCCTAGGCCATTGCATACAATAATTGGTGCAATTTATATCGTGAAAAAAATTGAGAAATGAATTGAAGTGCATACATGAAATTCATGTGATGCTAAAAAAACATTATATTTTAGCATAATATGCCTCTAACTTTAGATTAAGAGCAATGTATATACGCAGACAAGTAAGCGTGTTGTTAATTTCAGTAAAATAATGTTGATAAAACTGCCCTTTTTTTACCTCCATCATGTAGTGTTCGAAAGCTGCTTCTCAACTTCAGTTAAGAGTGAAAAAGAATGCAAGTCATACCTAGGTGGTATTGTGAAAAGTTTGCATAACTGCCATCCTGGTGCATCTGTCATGGTGTTTAACTTCCGCGAAGGAGAGCAAATGAGCTTACTGTCAGACATACTGATTGATTACGACATGACAGTGGTGGATTACCCTTGCCACTATGAGGGCTATCCTCTACTTCCGTTGGAGATGATTCACTACTTCTTACGATCTAGTGAGAGCTGGTTATCTTTAGAGGGTCAGAAGAACGTGATCCTGATGCACTGTGAGAGCGGTGGTTGGCCTGTGCTTGCGTTCATGCTAGCAGGTCTCTTGCTTTACAGGAAGCAATACAGTGGAGAGCAGAAGACTCTTGAAATGGTATATAAGCAAGCTCCTAAGGAACTCTCTTCTGTCATATCCCCAATAAATCCTCGAGCTTCTCAGTTAAGATACCTTCAGTACATTACAGGAAGAGATTCAGCTTCAGAATGGCCTCCGTCAGATGCACCAGTAATAATAGACTATCTCCTTCTGAGGAATCTTCCTTTATGTAATGGCGGGAAAGGTTGCAGGCCTGTGGTTCGAGTGTATGGCCAGGACCCTTTGGCAAAGACTAATAGTGCTCGGCTTGTATTTTCATCATTCATGGCAGATGAACCTGCTTTAAATTATTCAAAGGTAAAAATTCAGTCATACTAGGATTTTATGTACTCTATCAATGTTCATTAAGAAAAGGAGGAAAAGCTATTCTTAAACCAGGTCTCCATGCTATTTTCAGGCATGAAAAAACCGTTCACTTTCTTTGCTTTCTTTGTCATAATAAGATCAAAAGTAAGGCTCTTTCATTTTCAGAGGTTGTTTGATGCTTAACTGCAGGAAGAATGTGAGTTCGTGAAATTAGAACTTCGTTGTCAGATCCAGGGTGATGTTTTCCTCGAGTGTATCCATTTGCATGATGATCAAGTTTCAGAAGAAATGATATTCAAAATCATGCTCCACACAGGATTTGTCCGATCAAACATATTGGAACTCAACTGTGATGATATGGATGTTCCCTGGAACACAAAGGTCGCTAGGAATTTCAAAGCAGAGGTAATGATATGCTCCATTTAAATTTGAAAAAGAACTTCTTAGAAAAGTAAGTTCTGAATAAAGGCTATTTAAGTTCAATTCAGAAGCTTCAATGAGTCCAAAGAAAGTTCAAATATAGAACAAAGGCTATAATTGATTAGCTTGTATCTGTACTGCTGTACATGACTTTTTTTTTTTAATTTCACTTCATGTTAGGTTCTCTTTCGAAACATGAATGAAGTACCAGTAAATATTACCTTGGAATTAGGAGCTGGCGAAGAATACAATGATTCTGACAATGAATTTTTTGAGGTTGAAGAGATTTTTACACCTATGCCAGAGAGCGAAGACAGGAAGGTTATTGACAGTGCAATAGTTCCAGAGACAAATTTGGTGGATAATATTCACAGAGACTGCACATTGCACAATGGCACTCCTAGATGGGATTTGGATGCTGAAGAAATAGATATTATTTCTTCAGAACAGAAAGTCCTCAATGATGTTTCTTTAGAACAGAAAGTCCTCGATATTGTTTCTTCAGAACAGAAAGTTCTCGATGATGTTTCTTCAGAACAGAAAGTTCTCCATGATATTCCTTCAGAACAGAAAGCTCTTGATGATATTTCTTCAGAACAGAAAGCTCTCGATGATATTTCTTCTTCTTCAGAACAGAAAACACTCGATGATATTTCTTCAGAACAGAAAACACTCGATGATTTTTCTTCAGAAAAGAAAACACTCGATGATATTCCTTCAGAACACAGAGCTCTTGCTGATATTTCTTCAGAACAGAAAGCTCTCAATATTTCTTCAGAACAGAAAACACTTGATGATATTCCCTCGGAACACAAAGCTCTCGGTGATATTTCTTCAGCACAGAAAACACTTTATGATATTCCCTCGGAACAGAAAGCTCTCTGTGATATTTCTTCAGAACAGAAAACACTCGATGATATTCCCTCGGAACAGAAAGATCTTGATGATATTTCTTCAGAACAGAAAGCTCTCGATGCAGGGAATCACAAACAAGCTTCAGAAGCAGAATCTGATATAACGAGTACTTCATCAAAAAATATTGTAGTGGTTGATTTATGTGGAAGCAAAATACAAGATGTGAAAGTGGAGATTGAACCAAAACCTGTCATTACAAGTCCTGGTAGACCAAAACAGAACAAGAAAAACAAATGGCAAGAAATCACAGCAAAGACAATCAAGCAACATAGGGTAATTTCACAGTGGGTGCCACGTGCAAAAACACCACAAGCGCCTGAGGTAAACAAATCGAAAGCACCAGTATATAAGTGGATTCCCAAAGGACCAGCTACGCCTACAGAGGCTGCAGGTGGTGAATAAAGCAATAGGTTTTGCTGTTGCTGGTCATTTCTGAGAATTTTATTGTCCATTCCAGCTAAGCTGATGGAAGCAAGTTCACAATTACAGTGAGCTAAAAGCCTAAAATGAGATAATGTATGAATTATGGGTACTTTGAATGGTACCTAATACTGTATGCATATTATAAGGTTGTATTGTTATTACTGTAGATATAATAACAGGTATTTCTGGGTCTTTTCAGATTTTTATGGCAACCAATCGTGTTTTTTTTTTTTTTTTTTTTTTTTTTTTTTGGGGGGGGGGGGGGTGTTACTCTTCTCCGGAATTTTCTTGCTACTAATATGATATATCTGTGGCCAAGCTTTAAAGGGCCTAAAAGCACAAATGTTAAGTTTTCGTAATCTTCTCAAGTAATTACGCTACTTTAAGTCAAATCAGGTTCATCAGGATTCTCTACAAGAAATAGACGGTTTACTAATTTGATACCATTTCACTTTCTACCTCTATTCATGTAGAGGAGAAGATACATGACACCTTTATTTTCAGTGTATGGACTATGGAGACAGGTATTCCATAGATAAGCTAATCAGAAGACATGAATAGGACAGCGTGGTCTAATATGATGAGTTAAATAAACTTTTATCAAGAAGCTCTGTGTTCAGTAGGTCAGGTTCGAAAACAAGACAACCAAGATTATGCTGTGAAGTTTGATCACAAAAGAACGAAAACCTCTCCAATACGAGTGAAGTTTGATCCAAGGAAACAAAATTGGTGGATGTTTATATAAGGAGGCCATAACTGGCTATTAATGTTAACTACTACATTGAAAATAAAAGGGAAAATAAGACCACTATCAATCAACTGATACAATGATAACAGAACAACAAAGATATAAGGCTCTAAGAGAGGTTAAAAATCTGTACAGGCCAAGCTTGTCTTCGGCAATCATGGCTGACTGCTGAAGTCTCCAGTGATATATCAATGGCTCGGTGCTGTTGTGCACGAACAATACTAATGCGTACCTCAATCTTCGAGGCTGGGCAGGAGTCAGTTCCAACAACAGCTGAACTCTTAGCATCAAGTCTTCCTGATGAGAGTGCTATGGGTTCCCTAAAGGTGAAAATTGACTGGGACCAATGAGTCTTCAGTGTGTATGGGGAAGTGGATAAGTTAGCAGGCATCTCTTTGCAAAATCTGCTTGTAAAACCAGTATCAAACCACAAAACAACTCCGTGACACCATGTAACTCCATTTTTCACCTCACTTAATTCGGTGACACTGGCCAACTTAGGTTGTAACTCGATGCTAGAAGTAAAATCCATGTCTTCAATTTTCATGGTTGCTAAATCAAAGTTCTGAAATGAAGAAATTGAGCATATCAGGATATAAATCTTCAGAGTCCACTATTCTAGCAATAGGCTGAAGTTAACAAAGAAACGAATCAAAATATGCATAAAATTGAGCTCATAGCAGGAAATCCAGCCCAAGATATTGCCCATTTTAAGCATCAACAACTCTCTATAATAATTTTTGGGTACATGACTCGGTAATATATTGCAACTTTGCTCTTCAGAGGATGATTTAATTACTGTAATAATAGAGAACCCTTCCTCTAATCCTCCATGTTCCACCCACCCCGCATACCCTACCTTGGTGCAAGATCAGCCATCTTTCATCCAGGACTTATTCATTACAGTTAACAGAAGCTCCCACTCTAACTCAACACTTGAAATGTAAATTACCCCCTACACCAAGTGTCAGGAAACAGGACAAATAAAATCTGCAGTACAAAAGATAAGGAGAACAAACCTTCAAAGTTGCAGTCTCAGTCACAATATCATGGCTATTGACAACATCAACAATGGGAAACTCAGCAGCATCTTTAACAAGTTCCTTCCCAACAGAAGACATGTCAATGCCATACACATTTTCCCAAAAGGGAAGACTGGTACAACCCTTTCCAAAGCCTGCAGCAAACTGAAGAAAATTGACAAAAGATATAAGTTCCTTGCAGCATTAATAAATTCAAGAGGCAAACAAAATGAATTTCAATAAAGTTACAGCAAAGAGGTGCGTTGATATTTGAGTAAATATCATGTGCCTGGTCATTCGAAGGCAAAAAGAAATTACAGCAAAGCGGTGCCATAATATTTCAATAAATATATATCAAGTGTCTAGTCATTTTGAACATGTAACAAGTTACTCCTAAATGAAATGACAGTACGTGATACAAAATTACTTTGCCTCGACTCCTGAGAGCAGAAGTGACAAAAGAGAAAGAATGGGGTGACCATGTATTATACATGGAATAAAGATGTTTTTAAGCATTCAGTTAGTTATAGGAAACTTATACATTTAATATTTCTGATGACTGTAAACATATATTCATGTTTATTTCAATTATCGGAAGCATTGGCTATAGAGGCGTCTCACAGTGATTGTAAAGGTGTACTAAACCTCAATAAATGACCATAAAAAGAAAAATATACAGTGATTGTACAGCTCACCATTGTTGCTGTATCAGGCAGAATAGCACCTCCAGGCTTCAGCCATCGATCCCGTGCAAAGAGGACAGAGCTGAGCATTGATTCATAGAGCAAACAGTACCCCATCCATTCACTCAATAAGACATCTATAGTGTGGGGTTCAATTGATACCGACTTTTCAATGTCCTCAATCATACCATGGACAACTTCAACTACACCAGAACTCTGGTTATTACCTTTGCAAATACTTTCATTCCTTAAAAAGCCGTTGTCTTTTGCAATCTACAAACAGTACAATACCCTTCATTTATTACAAAGGTTTATTTGATGAAGTTGATACTGATGTTGGTATTGTTAGATCAAGAAGTTAAGCTGAAAAGCTAGAAAGCCTAGGATACCTGAGTGGCCACAGCAGCCATCTTCTCACTTGCATCCACTGCAATAACTCTTGAAGCCCCTGCCTGGGCTGCAAAAAGACTGAGAAATAGTAACTAAGAGTAAGCTGAAAGAATAGCAGGAAATACAGTATGATAAATGGTCCACCTGAGCTATTAGACCTTATACCACCACATTAGAGTCCATAATTTTCACCTGAAGACCCTGAATTGTTTTCTAGTATTTCCCTTACCTAAGCATATATTTAGTGGTAAAATGAACTAACTTGCCCTAATTTGAACTCATTAGCCCTAAACTGAAGTAAATAGCTCTTAACTGAATTTCTTTGAACCTATTAGACCTGGCACTAATATAGTCATATTTCAATGAGAGAAAAAACATTCTACTATAACACAATCTGGAGGTCATATACATACGAAGTGTGATTCAAAGTATTATTCCCTCTAGATTACATAAAATTATACAGAAAATAATCATGCCCTAGATCTGTACTCTATATTTTACCTCTTGTGCCTTTGATTCCTTCATTATGGTAAGGATAAAAGAAGACAGGGATAAAATTTTTGTTTCTCAAAAAGGGTCAAATGTATTCATTCAAAGTTCAAATAACAGAAAGAAGAAGGTATAATAGAATATCATCAATCAAAGTAGTCCTTCCTTTCAG
Source organism: Chenopodium quinoa (assembly GCF_001683475.1). Classification (NCBI taxonomy): domain Eukaryota; kingdom Viridiplantae; phylum Streptophyta; class Magnoliopsida; order Caryophyllales; family Amaranthaceae; genus Chenopodium; species Chenopodium quinoa. The sequence continues at coordinate 516,542 of NW_018742455.1, forward strand.
CAATAAGCAATTAAGCACTTGTTAGCAATTTCTAGCAGTAAAATCTATAGTATCTTTAAAAAGGTGTTGCCCTTTCATGAAACATCGTCACTTGGAAGTTGGACCCTCCACCTTGGCAATGATAAGTCACTTGCATGGTCCCACATAATGCAAGTTCTTTGACATGTTTACTTAACCTTTACAAAATAATATACATCAGTCTATCCTCATACCCATAACCTATCCACTCCACTTTCAAACTCCTGACCTCTAATTAATTGGTTTAACCATTATTGACAGGGTGATAGTGTTAAATGCAATCACTTTTGAACAATTTATGAGATAAGCACGCTACGTTCAACAATGGAACAAGAAGAGTTTTGCAACAGTCCTGACTTAGTTGCCTCCAGAGCTAATTTGACCCTCCAACCTGTCTTTTTAACCTCTTCACTTTCCACCACTACTACCGCCTTTGTAATATTGCCAACTTCCAGTATTTCATTTCCTAGTAAATTTCATTCTGAAATCAAAGTCCCAGCTTTTCATCTCCTATTATTTCTCTCTTGATATGACTATCCACCTTGTGCAGGTGGTGCATCACACAAGATCAAAAGCTAGATACCATCGGGCACAGTGTCAAAGCAAAAGAGTATATTAGTAATAGTCGCCAAAATTGAACAAATTCATTATATTGAATGGCATCCAACAGACTCTGCAACAAAAATTACAATCAAGAACTTTGGAGTAAGATCCATGTCTACAAGTAGGTTTTCAAAAAGCTTCGAACATGATACCATCCATTAGCAAACCACTAAAATCATGCATCCGAACTTGCAACAGTGCACAATGTAAAAAAGTGACATAAGAAGCACATATTTTCGTTACAATCACCTAAAATCCATAATGTGCAGACAACAGCAAATACAGACATGATTGTATAATTCACTATACATCTATAAAGAGGTCTCACCTAAGTATACCGGTCCCACAACCAACGTCCATCACGGCAGCACCACCAAAAAGAGATGGATTTTTCAAAATAGCTTGACTATATGAATCCATTCTAGCCTGCGACACCATAAGGAGGTTGTCAGTCACAGTAAAGAGGCCAACCGCCAACATAACAAACAGTTAAAATGTTGCCATGTCATAGGATCCAAGAAATCTAAGAAATGGGAATTGAGTTGTTATGCAGAGTATAATTATTTGTATAAGTTCAGGACCTTGTCACTTAACATCTCCCGATGGATGCCAAATGAGCTATAGGATCCAAAATAACTCTCATTTACTTTCTTAATCTCTGATGCTGCAACTCTTCCAAAAGAAGCCCTAAGGGACAGATTCTTTTGCATTTTATCAGATAAATCACGCTCAACACCATTCACCATTGCTTCCCTGGAAGAGCTAGCAATAGAAATAGAAGGCATCACTTTCGTTACTTTCTTATTCAAATCAATTGGGCTAGAGGAATCAGCATCTAACATCATTTCATCATCAGAACATACTTTTTGCACGTCCCCCAATAAACGTGATAATTCCTTTGCTTCTCCCACTATTCGTGATAGTTCCTCCTCATCAACGGGTGGCATGCACTCATCTTCAAAATCTTCATCTTGATCAAAGCTATAGAGTAAAGAATCCCCTTCCATAAAGGGTTGCAAGTACTTATCATCATCCCACAAAAGCTTCAACTCCGAAAATTTTGTCCCGTGAAGATGATTTAGTAGCTCTTGATTGGACTTGCACTGATGGCCACAGCTCCAACAAGTGTTTTGTGCTACCTACAAACAAAACCACAACATTGATTTACAGGAAAAACAAGACAAAATAATACCATAGAAAATTCATAAGATAATTCAGCAAAATCATTAAGCCCATTTGTCTCTTATTGAACCACTTTCATTCTCAGAGAATTAGCAAAAAATATTTAAAAGGCAATTTTAGCTCAAAAAAAGGTCTTATTTGGAATGCCAAAAGCCTAAGCTACTTCAATTTTTCATTTTTTCTTACAGTACTCATGTCGGATCCTCGACACTCTTCCTGTACACTTCATTTAGGGCCAACATAATGAATTTTTTTCGCAAAATAACTGCACACTTGAACACGTACCCATGTCCAACACGTGTACCCAAGTCCGAATAACATAGTAAAAGAACTGACTTTAACACATTGTTTAAGCAATTAAGAACCAAATTTCACATGATATAAACAAAATAACAAAAATCAAATTGAATAGACTAAATTAGCAAAAGAATTGAACATTAGACAAACATACCATAGCTCTAATGTAGTTAACAAGCTTGAAGCAGCCATAAAAGTCTAACCCTAAGCTCTTTTTCAGGAGAGGAAAATCAAAATGGTGAATTGAATAGCAATGTTGAAGCAATGAATCGCAAGAATTAAAGCTGAATTCACAAAACAAACACTTGAATTCGGAATCTTCGTCGACATTATCGTCATTTTCGTCAGCGTTCCAATCGTTCCAACCTTGATCAATTTCGAGGTCGTCGCCATCTTCATCAATCTCGAAATCTGAATCTTCGAGGTTGTGGAGTTTTTCGCTGTTTGACGCCATTGGAGGTAAGTGTGTAGCAGCTTCAATGGTTGGAAATGCAAGAATGGAGACGAGTCCTAAACCCTTTCAAAACCCTAAAAACACTCCTTTGGCCTTGGTCATTAAAAGAATAATGCTTTTATTTGTTAATGCTATGAAAAATCATTACTCGTACCTAGGGCCACTAGGGGTGTTAGGCTCGAGCTCGACTTGTTACACTTTCATAGGAACTTGAGTCTAGTCTTTGAGTTTTGTCAAGGTTAATATTTTATTTCTATTTTATAATTATTTTTGTACTAATACTCTTTAACTAGTAAACAAAGCTTAAACTCTAATTTCTAATTATGTGGTTGTTGGTGCTTATGAAGAAGTGTTTTGGTACCAAGATAGATATTTGTATCAAGTAAGCACAAATTAGTACTTAAGGGTATGTATAGAGTCATTCAGTGGCGGATGTAGTGATTTTAGTTTGGAGAAGCACTTAGTGAAGAAAAAAAAAAATAGAATTAATAAGATAAATGCTTGTTCTAAGGATTGTACGACCTAAGACCAAGTATAAGGTAAGTGTGTTGTTAGTGAAACTAAGCTAGTTTAATGTCCTATATTGCATTGAAAATTGAAATTGAGCTACTAAATTGCACCTTCCATAGATAAACAAAAAATCTGATTTTGATAGGACTTGTGTCACCCAGGTACCATTATAGATTCGCCATTGAAGTCATTAATGACTCAAGGTATTATAGGTAGAAAAAACTTACTATTTTTCATTCACATTATTATGACTTTTTCATTCCTCTTTGTCAACATCTAACCACATCACATCACGTCAAATGTGAATTGTTCAATACACTTGCTCGATATGACAAGTAACAACTTAAAACATTACTATTGTTAAAAAAAAAACCTTAAACATTATCCGAGTTATTAACATACTTATTTCAACTTTTAAAGATGATAGGAAAAGTAATAATCTAATGTACTACCTAATATATTTGGAATAGAAAAATTATAAACAAGATTAATATACTTATACATTGATTATAAAGTACTTGTATTTGTTATATTGAAGTGAAACTTAGGGGTAAAAATGGACATTTCAAAAATGTATAAATACTAAGTTACAAGTCTACAGCAACTCTTTTATACAAATGGTCAGGCAATCTTGGGGCAACAATAGCTTGTAATGGGGTTCTCATTTGTGCCACTAATTCCATGCTGTCTTCCATATCAATGTCCTCAGGCATTAGTCCATCAGCTGGAGTCCAATTATAATGGTGAAGCAAATGACCCAACATAGATGTAACCAAATTCAACCCATATTGAGCTCCAGGGCATACTCTTCTTCCTGCACCAAATGGTAAAAGTCTATAATCATGCCCCTTCATGTCTACATCCTCTTCCATGAACCTTTCGGGGCGAAACTCTAACGGGTTCTTCCAAACTGCCGGATCACGAGCAATGGCTGAGATGTTAACATGGACATTTGAGTCTTTAGGGATGTCATAGCCTCCTAGCTTAACTTGGGAGCTAGCTCTATGAGGAAGGAGGAAGGGAGTTGGAGGGTGTAGCCTTAGTGCTTCTTTAGCTATGCATCTTAAGTATGGTAAATTTGAGAAATCCCATTCTGTTATGATTCTGTCTGATCCAATCACTTGGTCCATCTCAATTTGGGCTTTCTTTTGGAGTCTCGAATCTTTAATTAACTCTGCCATGGCCCATTCTACGGATGTAGCAATCGTATCCATGCCCATTATTACCATTTCCTGCATATATTAAGGAAAATGTTATATACATTCCCTAGAAGCAATAATCAATTAAATATACATAACATTGATCAACGTGTGATTCTGTCATATTCGGATTTGGGAAACCCAATAAAGATGATGAGAGTTTAATCCACTAATAAACCCAAAAAACTTTCATACTAAAACCAATTGTTGATAATATAAGTAACTTCTCTAACTTATACACCTGTAGTTTCTGTTCTTAAATTTTAATGTAGGACAATTTATATGTGGGCGCAAGTGGATATTCAAAAGTTTCATGACCTAATTGGATCTTATGAAAGATAAAAGAATGTAATATAGCAAGTTCAAGTGAAAAGGTTGTAACATTGAACTTACCCAAAGGATGCTAGTAATAGTGTCATCACTAAGATCATACTTCTCTTGCAAGGTGACTAAGGCATCAATAAAGCTTTGCTTAACCGTTTCACCGCTCTTTTGGTGGGCAAGACTATGCTCTTTCATGATTTGCAAGGTAAGTGCATCTCTCCGAGCTACATGCTTAGCAAATGCCTTGCTATCTAAGGGGAACAACCACCGAAGCCATCGAATGTGCTCCCATACGGCCTTAGACTCCGACTCGATAAGCTCGAGTCTATTAGCCAATGTGGCCTTGATTTCCAATCCTTGCTCACTCATAACACCATCTACACCTTCAAACCTCTTCCCAAATACTAGCCTTGTTATGTTGTTGAATGTTGCTGCCTCTAAATATTTCCTTACTACCAAGCTTTTGCTCCTGTTTACTACGTCAAAGCATAGCAATATGTTGCATTAATTAGGATCAACACTATGTGCATTTAATTTGAACGTCAACTAATTAATTTATGTAAAATCGAAAACAACCAATGAAACATATATTAAGAGATAGCGACTCTCACACTGATTACCCACTATCATATTATATAATAATAAAATCATGTTTTTTTTTTTTGTTTTTTTTTTTTTTTTTTTTTTTTTTTTGTCTCTTAGAAGGATTAGTAACTCACGGAATCAACCAAAAATTTTGTATATAAACCAAGTGATAAATGTACATCATTATACTGTTCAAATCGTGTTATGTCTAAGTTTGAAAACCTTATTATATTAGTGGATTGCAATATTCCATTTCTTATTTTAACAATGATAGAATTCTCACCACCCATGCATTTATGAGGATATAAGTTAAATTTTTATTGATTTATTTTTAATTTCAAAGTTGGTGCCTGGTGGTAGACATGACCTAATATAACTAAATAAAAGTTGGTGGATCCAAGCAATATTCCAATCCAATGCAAATTAATTTGGTTTTTGGAGTATTTGAGTCCATATTCAATCCAAAATTTAACTAAGTTTTACTAAATCGTTCCAAATTATACTACTAATACTCATTTTTATGTCTATAATTGTTCCACAAAAATGATTTCGTTGGAGGAACTAATGAGATTAGATGTTCAATCATGCATTCACCTTTCCCACATTTTCCAATCACTTTAAATCTTTAATAGGGGTTTTGTGATGTCCCTTATTATTGAGCCATTATAATCATCAAAAAAAAATTGGATATCTTTGATTTGTAAAAGAATCATTAAAATTTGTTTCTCTCAAAATATATGCATTTAAAGATTTGAAACCAAATAAATTAGTTCACAAATGATAATATTTTGATGTTTGGATGAGTCGCAATCAAATAAGAATTCAATAAAAAAGAACGAACTTTGACCTCAAAAAGTAGTGTGTAACCATTTTTATAAAACGAGTTGAGTAAAATGTACGTGTGCATGATATATATGTATGGATGTTTAAGTAGACAAATTAAGAAAACTCTTTAATTGCAATGGGTCAGGGATAAAATAAGAGATTAAGTATTGAGTAAAATAAACGAACATACCAGGATTGGTGCAATCCTTGAAAATGGATTCAACCATGGCTGTGACCTCATCTTCTCTAATAGGTCTAAGAGCCTCAAGCCTTTTAGGAGAAAAGAGCTCCACCACACATATATTTTTCACCTTAACATAATGAGGCTCATAATCTGCCCATAAAAGCCCTTTACCACTCTTGCTAAACTTGGCAATAGATCTACTCCTACATCTATCGGCTAATTGTTGATCATTCTCCTTAAAAACTTCCCTAGCCAACTCTGAATTTGATATAACCACATTCAAACTCGAGCCAAACCAAACTGAAAAGATGGGTCCATAATGTTGGACCCATCTATTAAAGCATTCAAACTTATGTAGCTTAATGTCATAGAAGTTACCAACGATAGGCCTCGGGCATGGCCCCGGTGGTAGTCTAATGGTAAGCTTTTTAAAGATTCGATAAGAGATGACTAAAAATAGAATAGAGAAGCAAAGTTGGTATATAGAATCCATGAAATAAATTTGATGTTTGAGAGGGAAAAATAGAGATTTTCAAGAGAAAGACAATGAAAATTATTATAAGAAGGCTAAGTGTTGGAAGAAAGTGGGAATGTAATAGCACATTGTTGATTGGCGAAGGATACGTTAAGGTATGTTTGACATTTGACAAAACAATTTTGGACATGGAAGAAAGTGGTAGACCATTTTCTAGGGTCAAACTCCTTATGATAATTGATAATGGTACACCCCACGTTCAAATGCAGAAACATTGAAATAATATTACATGTAAACATATAATTATAGGGTTTGCACCAAAAAATAAAAAAATAAAAAACATATAATTATAGGGTTTTTATCTTTTCTTAAATATATTATGTTTCCCCATTTTTACATGTTAGTTTTGTCTGGAATACCAAACAAACATGCACGATTTGATTGGAAATGGCAATGTAAATTATTTAATGTTAAACAAGGAGTGCTATTATTTGAATGTACAATGGTCAATGGAAGATTCATCGTGCAAGAAGTGTTAAATAATTTTTAAATAATTTCTATTTATGATTTAAAATGACTATGATGAAGGTATATTTTATTTAATCGAAACTTAATTGAATTTAACTAATTATATTAAAAGAGATGAACTAAACAAGATCTCAATAAATTTAGTGTAGTGTTAATCTCGTGGCGTGGGAATTGACTTTGTGGAGCACTCTATGGGTCTAATGATGCATACAATGCATGGTTCGTGTAGGCGGATGCACAATTCACATGGTGCATCTCTTCCAAAAAAAAAGCGGAAAGAACATTGCATAGAAATATAAAGAACATTTAGTTTAAGTGAAAAGAACATATTATAGAATTGTAAAGAACATTGTATAGAAATGTAAAGAACATTCCGTTAAAGTGCAAAGAACATGTTATAAAATTGTAAAGAACATAACGTGCAGTTAAATAGTGTTCTTTATCTTCATGTTCTTTGATTGTCAAAATAATGTACTTTTATTTGTGACATATGTTAATTGTTTAATTTGAAATGTTCTTTGAATTTTGTCTTTAGATTATGGTGGTTGAATAAAAATAATGTTCATTACATTATATTATCATTAAAGGTGATAAAAATTTCTGGTCGGGCTGGGCTATAACATAATATCTCGTGTCCAAAAAACCCAAAAAATGTAGTGGGCTTTTCGGCTTTTTTCGGGCCAAGTTTGGATTTTTTTAACTAAAAATGCATTTTTAGGCTTGTCTAAACCCGCCCTATTTTCGGGTTGGATCGGGTCGGGTCGGGTCTGGTCGGGCCGAAGTTGATCACCTCTAATTATCATGTTTTTAATTAATATTACGGATGTTCTTTAGATATATATAAAGAACATGAAGTTGGATGTTTGTTTTTACAAAATAGGTATATGTTCTTTATAAAACAACTATATGTTCATTACAATACAGCTATATGTGATGTTCTTTATGAAAAAGCTATATGTTCTTTACAAAACAAATGTATGTTCTTTATTGAACAACGGAATGTTCATTCCGCGTTTTTAAAGAGAAAACGGATGCACGGAGCATCGTGCATCCGCCTCCATAAAAAAAATTTCATGCATAATGTCATGAGAAATCAATCTTCTATTACTCATTCAATTTATTACAAGATTCAATCCATGATAGACCAATTTTGTTTCCAAAATAGTATGGATCTGCCGATCTGGTATATATACTAGCTCAATTCAATTGAAGATTACACCTTATAAGACTATGAGACCTCTTCTTATCAGGATATAATCAGCTATTGTATATGTAACGCAATACCTGAAATATTTTTCACTGTTCTCCATAATAGTTTACATCTTGCAGAATATAAAACAATAATTCAAGTCACATAGACGAAAACATAAACATCAAAGAAAATTATAGCAATTCACAGACAGCTTTTTTACTGATGGCAAGTTTCTACTGATGGCAGGTAGAATTGCAACATTGCAACGTAAACTGATACATACTGTAACCAAAGTGATGGTGATGCTGCTTTTTTACATCAGGATTACAGAAAATTACACCATAACTCCTTACGGAGAAAAAGAAAGAAAGCAAAGACACAATCTCTTTACAAAACCAAAGGTAGGGAGGAAAATCACAGAGCTCGCTGCAGTAATAGGCCAGAGTGCTTCAAAACCAGTATAAAATTGCGGCACCCATAACAGCACTTCAGGCCAATGAAAAATACAGGAAGAAAAAAAACACGAGCAGCCATATTGTACTCATGTAGCATCTCTCCTCTGATAGCTGAGCGAGCAGGAAAAGCCTTTTCCCAAATCAACCTTGGAAAACAGAGATGTCTTCCTTTTTATCATTGTCAATACAGAAAAAAGGACAACAAACTAGTGTACAATTTGAACAGACAACTGCACAACAGAGGTACAATCATGCATCACGTCTGACAAAAACTATCTTTGGACTCGGGCCAAGCTGAAGTACACAATTGGTCATTAAAGGCCTCGGCTCTATATAAGACCCAGGTACCAGTTTTACCTGCACAATCCGTAACATTTCCAAGAGATTAGATCCATGTGCCATATGACAAGTAAAAAATTTTATACAATACAATTCTTGAAAATGTTAAACATAATGCCAGATAATCATTTTTTTTAGATAAGAATTTAAGCATATGGGTGGTTTGAAATTTTTAACAATTTCATTAAACGTAATGATTCTACAGAAATTTAGCAGAGGATTAAATTGTCTATGATAGCAGTTAAGCAAGAAATCACATCTTTGACAATACAAGAGGAAGCAACAACTGATATAAAATAAAAATAACAAGCACTGCACTTTAACATGGTTCAACGAGGATAAAGAGAGGATGTGCTGGCAGAGGTGCGATTCTTTTTTTTCCTTTGGGGGGGTGGGGGGGGGGGGGGTGGTTAGGTGTAAATCGTTTAACGATATCTGGTGACTGTAGCCATTCAGAAAGGGGGTGCTGTAGTTACCATTATATACTTTCACAATACTAGAACATGATTGTGCCACACTTCATGACATCACTCTGTCACTACCACAGAACAAATTCACAAATAAAGAAGAAACTCCATAACTGCATGACCAAATAAACTTCACACATAATTCTCAACAATCTCAAGCTCTTAAGAAGCTGGACAATGATTAGGTGATACACCTCATACATAATAATCTCCCTCGATGCAGCAATATACAACATTCATACTCCAGGATGTTCCTCTAACTTAACACATAAAATTCTTCTACTGATGCATGTTTTCCTGATAACAGAAAATTTCTAATTTCAAAACCTAGTAATTTCATAGGCTCGTAGCACTAATCCTAACAAAATAAACCATCATACATCAACATACCATTATTAAGCATACATAAAACTCTAATGAACTTGCTGTTAGTAATTTACTTTGTTTCAAGATATGGCATACCTCTCGTCAAAAAAAATAAAATAAAATGAAAAAATAAATAGATTTGGCATACTTTATCATATTTTCTTTGAATTACAATCACCCATACAAAGCAACACAAACATTCATAAGCTCAATACACCGAACAGCTAAAGTTAAAACTACTTCCTCCGTTCCATTAATATTGCATCATTAACTTTATTAGTATTAATAAATACATTCCCCTTTGACCTGTTATGATTTATTTGTAAGGAGAACATAGTCATGTGAGATCTTATTTGATTCGTCTCAAAATAACTTTCAAGATATCAACTTTTTATAACCTTCACTTAGAGAAGACTAAACATATTGATAACTAAAATTGTTCAAAGGGAAGCATAAAATTCTACATATTAATCATGAAAAAAAAAAATGATTTCGACAATAAGGACCTAACTATCAAGTTGAAAATGACAAATAAGAAATATTTTGAAAGTTTTAGGGGAGTATTTGGTTTGATGCAAAACGTTTTCATGGAAAATGATTATTCCATTTTACATTTTTTTTTTTTGTGCCTGGTTTATGAAGGGGTGGAATTACACTCTCAACGATGAAAAACATTTCCTTTACAAAAGAAGTGATGCCACATTTTCCTCCCTCCTACCTCCTTTTTTTTCCCTTCTCATCATCCTCACCTCTCCACTCCCATTTTCAATATCTCTATAACAATTTCTGTAAGGAAATGAACAAAATAAATCTAAATTGCAATTATGGTTTTCCTTATGTTTTCCATGAAAAACCATTTTTCATTAAAATTGTCTTTTCTCAAACCAAACAGAAGCCTAGATGTTATCTAAAAACCCTTAAAGGCCTAAAACCTACTGTGAGTATTGTCTACCATTACAATTGCTCATACCGCCTTGCCCACTTACCATCTAGTTCTTACACGTCACGCATGATCCCCAACTTTTGCAATCCCCTTTTTCAAAAAATATTAAAGAATGGGGCACAAGGTGAATTATTTAAATAAAATGCACATTTCAATGCATGAAGTTTCAACAAAAAACAGTGTTGTATCTGATATGATACATCTATATTATCAGTAAGAAAACAAACCTCATACTGTTCAAGCAGTGACGCAAATATTGATGCAATTCCTAAAATGGCAAACCTCTGGCCAACACATCCACGTAGCCCAGAACCAAATGGAAGAAATGCAGCATTCTTATATGGATTGCTTAGGATGTACGACCCATCTCCTGAATCTGGAGGCACTTCAGCAGCATCTACACCAATAGCAGTCAATTAATATACTTGTAAGAAAAAGAATAATAAGATGAGCAGTAATACTGAATTTCATATAGTATATCTTCTAAAATCTCTAATTTTTTACACCCTTCTACGTCTGCAATTCTTTTTCTTTTGACATACTGTATACAATAATAACAAACATTTTTAAGGATATACAGTTTACAATAATAACAGTCCACCTTAGATAGAAAAACAATAATCGGTAACAAAGAAAAGGAAAAAAACCTGTAGTTTCAGAGCTTCTGCTAAGTTCAGATCTCTTTTCAGACTTAGACAAAAAACGGTATGGATTGAACTGTGCAGCATCACTTCCCCAATTGTTTTCATCCATCTGAACCAACTGTATTGGTGCAACAAGCAGAGCTCCGGCAGGAATGTGCAAGCCATTTTTAAGATCCAAGTCTGGAACAAGGAAAAGAATTTTGGAGTACAAAAGAGCAATAATCAACCATACACAAAAGGCTTTCATCTAATGCTACAGTGCCATAATAAGCAAAAAAAAAATTACAGTGATTCCAACTTCCCAACCCCAACCCTCTCAAAAAAAAATTCTAATACCCCAAGTTACCAGCCACCTCAGAGAACAGGCTATGTTAAATGATAAAGGATTCAATAATAAAATAAAGAGTTAATGACCGATGACCAACTGCACAAAGACCATATATATCATTGCCATAATTTTCCAATACATGAGCACACATAGCCCTAGAATAAAGCCAAATAACTTTTTCATAAAAAGTAAATTGCTAAGATAAACTGGTTAAGACCGTTAGTGGTTAAAGCTGGCATGTAACAACAACTCTTCATTATACCTCAAGTAATCGTCTCAAAAATTTAAAACTAAGAAATGAGTATGATACTTTGAAACTTCATATTGAACTAAAAAATTTTAACTTATGAAAATGATCATTGTAACTTAAAGCAACTCGTCTAATCATACACTTGGTTTTATGAGTGCAGGCCAAACAATTCTATACATGATAAGTGTGTTAATGGAGATTTAGCATGAAAATGAGTTTAACACTGCCAACTTTATAGCTAATTCTCCTCAGCACAACATATATCCAATTTAAATACACCAAAATTTGGTCAGAGACCCATACCTTGTCCCAAGGAGCATCTCTGCAGCAAAGGTCCAGCAGGAAGGAGGCGGGCCGATTCATACAAGGTAGCCAATAAGAGGTGCATTTCACTGACATCTTGCTTTTTAAGTTTATCATACCGTTTTCTTATGGTAGTTACCTCTAGATAGATCTGTAATAGGATCAACATACCAAAATTAGATGTGTGCTCGTCTGTCTAACGCCAGGTAAATATTTGAACAAAGCAAGTTAAATTTCCTCATTGTGCTTTGAAACACTTATATACCAAGCTTATACAACAGGGTAAGCCCAGAACATACATGCAATAGGAATGAGTAATGATAATGAATATGTACTTTATAGGGCTTACAACATGCAACAAGTGCGAAACCAAGTTTAGCAACTATATATTTACCAATAGGTACAATATTGAGAAGTGATTATCTTCCTTACCTAGTCAGTCATCTGCTAACAAAACCTATTTTAAATACCATGAAATTATCAAAGTCTCAAGACTTTGAATCCTTCCTCAGGATGCCTCAACCCCCCAAGCCCTTACACTCTGTGATTTTTGTCAGCAACCTATGTATGAACCCTTCCAGTCACCCAAATGTTCCCCCATTTTGATTATCTGCATTAACTTATGTACCAATCAACTCTTGTTCATTCAGCTCAGTGGACGTTGCAGGTATTCTTTTAGTAGATAAGGAAATAGTTTTAAAAGAAGTGATATACAAAGTGAGAGCTAGCTGTCCACAATATGCATATAACATATGATAAGATGCAAATTAATTCCCAAGAGAAACCCTTCTTATGTTCTGCAATTGCCATAGTCCACAGTTCAACTGAGGTGAATTTTTCAGGATTGTTTTTCACTTTTTCTTTACTCAATCCAAATCAAGTATAAGCCAACAAGATTAACAACTCCTAGAAAAGAATCTACATCATATCCATCACGATAATCCAGATTCTAACAGTTTACCGTCCATCAAAGGCTTCAATCCTAAATGGTTAACATAATAACATATGTGTGCCCAAAGCACCAAGTTGGGACACAATACATGATAAAATCTTGAACAAAGACGGCTCAAGTGAATCTGATATGATTTGTCAACCTTGGCTTATTAAACTCTCCACTAAACTAGGTAAATATTCAAAATGAAAATGAAGTTGAATTGCTGAAATGCTATAAATAAGAAACAAAACAAGCATCTTGTAGAGTCAAACTAAGTTAGATATATCTCTAATGTTATTCCAAGCAAGGACACAGGCAAGAGGAGGAAATGAGGATTAAACCCTTGAGAAAATGTACAAGCATGGAAAAGTGTAATTCTAACCACAAACACATATGCTCTCAATTGGCCTGAGTATGTAAAAAACCAGCGAGTATAGATCAAGTAATACTCCCTCTATCTCAAATTAATCATTCCTTTTGAATTTTCAAGTTAATGATCATTAACTTTTACCACATGTTTTATTTAAAAAGTAATAACAAACCTTATCATGTGTGATGTTAGAAGCATTGTAATGTGTACTTTCAAAATAATAACTTTTTATAAATCAAATTGTTACAAAATTATAGATATGCATGGTCAAAAAAACATGCTGAGTATAAGCGTCAAACATATGAAGTAATCATTTCATCTCAATCAATAATGTGTATCCAACTAGTCCAATAATCAGTGCATGAAGACAAATTATTCAAGAAAGTGAATGTGAGCTGCAAGTGAATAGTTTGATTTAAAGGAATGGAAAATCAGCAATTTTACCTTTTCCTGTATCCCAGGATGCATTGAAAGTCTGGCCAAGACATTACCGATCAAACCAGCAGTAGTAAGGCACCCATGAAACATCATTCCCATGACATTTCCATTTGCTTCTTCCCGTTGATTCTGATGACAACAGGGCTCTTGTGAGCTTGAACTCGCAAGCTTTGCCACGCCACTTGAAAAAGTTGTACCAGATGCAGCTTCCTCATCCTTCATTTTAGGATTGCTGTGGCAGTTGGGTTGACATAACAGCTTGTAGTTCATCTGGCACTGCTGAACAATATCTTGAGTCAAGGATTTCAGCTTTGAGCACAAATGTTGATACTTCCAATAGCCTTGTTTCCAGAATGGTGGAACATTATATGATGCCCAAAAGCAAGCATCTTTTGCAATCCTTATAAGAAGCTCCTCATAAGCATTGGCTTTGGACCATGCAAAAAAAGCATCTCCAAAAAACGTGGCTCCTAGTATGGAGAAAGCCATGTGTTGGGAGAAAATTTCACAATCAAGGGCTCCCTTGTCCATGGTGACACATATTCTTTCCATTACAAAATCCACAGCTCTATCAGTCATTGCATTTGCTTTCTCGAGCAACTTCCCATTCAATTCTACTGCCAAAGTCTCCCTTCTTCTTTTGACCTACCAATTAAATTAATTGCTAAATTAGGCAAGGTCATATTGATTAATGCAGATGGTATTCAATATAAATAAACAAAAACAAAAAAGGATTTTTTTTCAGTTTGATATAACAAATCATTATATCTAAAATTGAGTATCACAGGCTCAAGAAGAAAGTAAGAGAAATGTCAGTTTAAGTTATTTTATAATTGACAATTGTAAATGAAAGGACAAATGTTAGATTCCGAAAGAATAAAAGTCTTTTGTTAGTGAGGCCTGATGTGATTAAAATTTGCAAAGAAATATCTGAGATGGAAACGGGGAAGAAAAGGAGCATGAGAGTAAGAGGGCTTCTTGAATAGCAGCTGCTTCACTTCTCAATAAAGGAAGACAAGTAATAGTGTTACACTCCTATCACTCAAAAGGAGGTTTTCAGCACCTAATTAGTATTTACCTCATCGTTACTCTGGAATTTATGTGTATATGAGGTACTCCCTCCGTTCCATTTTATATTACTTGTCAAATCATCCATTTTAGACAGTCCCATATTCCCAAATTACTTGTCATTGTGACAAGTCAAATAATGCTTTCTTCTTCCCAACCAATATATATATGGTGACAATTTTGTTGAGGCAAATAGATAATAGTATAATACTCCCTCCATCCCCAAAACTTCGACTATCTTGGGTTGATTTCGCGGTTATTAAGAAACTTAAATAAAAAGAAATAAAAACATATTGGAAAGATAAATTTACATGGGGTTTGTAAAAAAGTAGAGAGATAAAGTATTAAAAAAACATGAAAAAAACAAAATTTTATATGGGGAATCTAATTTTGCACAAAATTTAATTGTAAATTGGTGGTTATTTTGATAAAAATGGGTCAATCATTTTGGGACTAAAATTAGGCCAAAAAGGTCGAAGTTTTGGGGACGCAAGGAGTACAAAATTGAACTTGCAATGATTAGAGTGCATTTTCACAACATCTAATTTGTTTTTTAGTTTACCAAACCATTATATTCCGAGTACTTTTTTATTGACTGCATTGAGTCAGTGAGTGGGTGACAAAGCATTAATTTTTAGTTTCCAAATTAATTTTTAGTTTCCAAAGAATGACAAGTAAAATGAGGCATGTGCTAAATTTTAGGCCACGAGTAAAACAAACAAATGTTCAAAAATATATTTTTGAAAATTGACACTTATATGTCAGACATAAATTTAATTTTCTTTGGATCTCCTGATGCCTGTCAATTCTGAATTGCTAGCTGCTTTTCAGCTTGAACTCCAGTACTTGACCACTATCAAGACACGTGGATTAAATAGAAAATTTCAATCATGGATTGAATTGACAAAAAGAATACAAAAGTAGTATTAGAAAAGGAGGCAGCTTGCCACACCCAAGGAACCAAACAAATAAATAAATAAAGAGAAACAAAGGAAAACTTTTGTTCAAAGTATTCTGTTGCAAACTTGCAATTTTAAGATTAAACTACTAACACTGTGTACATTTTGTAATTTGTATTTCTACATAAATGACAGCATACCTTTTCAAATGAAGAGACAAAGAAACTTGACTGTCCAAAGGCCAAACGGTACACCCTCCCTATCAGAGGCATTTTATCGGCAGCCTTCAACAGCAATTCATTTATAACCAAGGGGTCTTTTACAGACACTAGCAGCTGAGTAGGACTTAGCCACAGCTTTATGATTGATCCATACTTCTTATGTGACTTATCCAAGAGATCTGAAATAAAATTGAAACCAAAAGGACATAAAAAGTGTAAGCATCAATGCTTCTTATACTTGAGTGATGCACATCAATGATGCTCCCTCCCCTCCGTCCTCAATTGTTTGCCCACAAGCTAATATTTACTTTGTTAAATTTGGTTTGAGTGGAGTTTATAAAAGACAAAGTGGTGGGGCAAAATGTATTATATGAGAGAGTAAAGTTGTAGTCCTCATGATTAAAAATAGAAATGGGACAATCTTTGTAGGGATGGAGGGCATATGATGTAATTTTCACTTGATATAAGCAATAATTTGAGTTGTAAGACTTGTAGCACAAATGAAAGTATCATATATTAGATAAACTTTAGTGAAAATACAATTAGGTGCTCAGTGTTGGAATACTAAAGTAAGCCTACTTCACTTAGTAAGTTCATCTATTCATTTTCTAACAATATAGAACCAAAAACATGTTGCCACTCCATATTTCAAAGACTGCTGAGGAATAACAGCACCCTGTACAATAAATTTATATATTTCATGATTGTATGTCAACAAACTTAAGCCAAACTTTGGTATAACTCACTCGTAATACTTTGATATAGGCATATAGTCTGCATTTTGACATGGAAGATCTACAATAGTCTGCATTTTGACATGGAAGATCTGTTCTAAGAAAACTTCTCATTGAGTTCATTCAAATATCATTAGTTGGCCATTGATGGTTCTACACAGGTACACAGAAGGGGACTTGCTGGCCCTTTCAAAACCAATTTACGAATCAACTAAAAGCCCCTCCGAGAACCGCTACATATTGCAAAGCGGGGGCTTTAGCTAGGGGGATTGGGGTAATACAAAATGACAAGCAGAATACCCACTAGCACGCCCATTAGAAGATACCAAAATAGTAAAACGAGCAGCATCAACATTAATTGAAACCCTATTGATGTCCAATAAAAACCAGATAACTTTCATCCAATATCCAAAACACATTTGTGCTTCATCTTAAATTTCATGGTTCAAAAATACCTACTTAAATACCATAGATTAACAAAATTTCAATTTTGAGCACCAATAAACTAATCGACAAGCTACTTAACAACACCACCTCATTATCCAATACAACCAAATCGAATACCACAACATATTCAGCTCAAAACACTAAAAAATCATCACAAAAAATTACAATACTACTCATACCCCAATACGCCATCAGCCGCATTCACATCAACTAAATTCAACATAACTTCAATTTTGAGCATCAATATAACTGATCGACAAACTGATCAACAACACCAATTCATATCAAACACGCAAATCAAAATATATAACAAAATCAGCTCAAAACACTCAACATAATTAGCTCAACACACTCAACAAAATCAGCTCAAATTCCTCAAAACACTAAAAAATCATCAAAAATTCAAAAAAAAAAAATTACCAGTGAGATCCTGATGAGAATTGGCGCCAGCAAAGAGCACAGAATGACCATAAAAGGAAGGTGAAGGAGGACCAGGAATACGACTACCATACGACCAAATTTTGAAGAGAACAAACAATTTCCTTAGCAAAATAGCAGAAATTCCAACAAAAGAAAGCCAAAGCAAGAAATTAATCTCTCGAATTGCATAATCCCACAACATTTGATTGCAAGAAACAGATGATTCAGACGATTGATAGAGTCGGCGAGAGATGAAGGTGAAGAGGAGAGAGAATTGAGAATCGCATGGAGTCGTCATCTTGCTCGAAATTGATTGGCATTCAGAGACTAGGGTTTGATTGATTTGGGGATTTGGTTTGATTTTGATGTAGAAAGTTGTGAATTATTTGGTGGATTTGATTTGATTTTCTACTACTTTGACTTTAATTTATTAAGAAAATAAAAATGTGAGAGTTCAGAATACTAAGGAGATTCTGTGAGCCAGTATATGAAATTTAGAAGGTGAAGTAAATAGTACTCTCGAGCTGTTAAGATCTTCCATACTTGATAGTAAAGTGCATAGTACGCTTATAATAGAGTTAATAAGATCGGGAAAGTTTTGTGGTTTAATCACGGGTATGAGGGAGCAGTTTTGGAAATTGAAGTAGAGATTAAATAAAGATTGGAATATCTTGAGGTATTTTTTTGTTATAAACCAAGTCTTGTTTGGTTATATAGGAGTGTATGATTAGGGCTATATAGAGAAGGATAAGGATAAGGAGATCAGAATGTCATAAAATATAACGTTTTTTAAGGGAGGTGGAGATAAAAGAAGGGATGGGGAATAATCCCCTCTTTAATTCTTTATCCACATAATTACAAAATTCTAGTGGCATAAGAGCATCAACAATGGTTAGTTGTAACTTATATGGCCAACTCAAATTCCAAAGCAGTACATTTTAAAACTATAAGGTCCCTCTTTGATAAAGCCACAATTGTCACAATATCATCTAGGTGCCCACCTGCAATCACTCATTTCCACCTTCACGTGAATTCATGCAAAATAGGATGGTCATTGGAGATTTATTGTGTTAACTACATACTTTTTATCAAACTTGTACAAATTACGTTGCTTGAGAAAAGTACAAGTTAGTTTTTACCACAATGAAGCTAGTTACTGTTATTTTTCTGAATTTGCAAGCAGGTCCTTACTAGCACCCATAGTGGATGCTCTGAGGAGGATGATAAGAATTGTAAACAAAAGACATATGTCGTTGATGTAAAGTAATAAATAACAAAGGGAGAAAGAAAGATTGGGATTGGTAATTTTGCTTCTTATCTTATCTATTCCTTAATCTAGTGGCGGAGACATAAAAAAAAAAAAAAAAAGTTTATTAGGGGGTCAAATGTAATATATGTACTAATATATCTAAATTTTTAAACTGAAAAACACATAATGACAAAATATCGAGTGAATTTAATGCTTAGAATAGTGTTGTAGCTTTATGTGTAATTTGGGAGTTGAAGATTCAATATTCACCCAAGACCAACTCAACTACAATACAACTAACATCATATGTTACAGCATCTAAGATATCATTAAAACCAAGGGGGAGGTCAAGGCCCAACCTAACCCCCCTTAGTTTCGTCTCTGATATAATTGATTACAATTAGCTCGTAATGCACTTCAAAACGGAAATTGATCATATGTTTAAACTCTTGAATTAATCTTACAAAATATGTATTCACAACAAAACTCTTAAACAAATATAAGTACAACCTTAATTAGATCAACCTCAACTAGCAACATTCTATTGGCACACTCGTGATACTTAAATAATCCTCAGGCTCTCACCTTTAAGCATACTTGCAAAACCATTTAACCAAGTTTACCTCTTTTCAACCATGTTCACAAAACAAATCAAGAAATGTGACTTATATGAGTACAAATGAACAATCAAACTATAGATAATATATATACTTTTAGGTAGTGTTTGGTAGCTTAGCTCTAATTTGGTTTGAAACCCTTGAATTCAATTTCAGAAACTAAAATGGTGAGCGGGAGAGGTGATTGGAATGGGATGTTTTTTGGAGTCTTTAATCATAGTGCGATTAAGGTGGTATATATTTATTACAGAATAAATTAAGAGAATGGAAAAAGTTGTCCAAGGGAGAAAAATAAAAGGACATTATTGATGATTTCATTGACAAAGCTTTGAGAATTTTTTTATGGCAGATGTGATTAAAATCGAGCATAATCATGAATAAAAACTATGAAACATGAGCATAATTGAATAATAAAACATGATAATCAAACATACATGTGAAAATTGTTCAATCTTCAAATCTATAATATCTAACTATAACCAACAATTTGCTATATTTTTTTTTTAAAAAAAAAAACCTATAATAAACAATTTAGGGCTTGTTTGACATTGCCTTTTGTTTTCAATTTTTATTTTTTTAAAATAAAAAACCCAATACATGAAACAAGAAAAAAATGTTTCTATTTTTCTATTGTTAGTTTTCAAATTATCATGATTGCAATAAGTTAGAGAAATTTTTAATTCATTATATGATATATTTTCTTCGTTTTTTTAAGTGCCCCAAAGGAGGTGCGCGCGTTGAGGTTTAGGCAAATGACTAAAATAATACTCCATTCTTCCCAAAAAGTTCGACCTTATGACCAAACTCTAGTCCCAAATTGATCGTCCCATGTGCATTAAAATACTCCATGATATGCAACAATATTTGTGCAAAAATTAACTTTCTCATGTAAATTTCACTTTTTCATATATATTCTTTTATTACTTCCTCTTTCTAATTTTTGCAAATTCCATGCAAATTTCACTTTTCAATATACTTTTACTACTTCTTCTTTGACTTTCTTAATACTCGTGAAAATTACCCATAAGAGTCGAACTTTTGAGGACAGAAGGAGTATATGAATGGTCATGGATGAAAATAAAAATTTTTAAAAAATAAGAGAGAGAAATATAAATGAGGAACCACTAGGTATAATGTGAGAGGGAGAATTGAAGAAATAATATTATTAAATGATAGTGGGGTCAAAATAAAGAGAGAGAAATAATATATGTGTGTGAGGTTTCTATAGTTGATAATGGGGTGCTAAAAAAAAAGGCATTTTTGCACTAAAATGGAGTAATGTTTAATTTCTTCCAAATTTTATTATTGTATAATTATCAAGGAGTTACATTCTAAAGGAAATTGTTATGCATATAAAGAGTTTATCAATTAATTAAACTAAACATTAATAAATAGAGCTGAGGTTAATGCATGGAATTTGTCAATTATTAATGGTATGGT
The DNA here is from genome assembly GCF_001683475.1 of Chenopodium quinoa. Classification (NCBI taxonomy): domain Eukaryota; kingdom Viridiplantae; phylum Streptophyta; class Magnoliopsida; order Caryophyllales; family Amaranthaceae; genus Chenopodium; species Chenopodium quinoa. The sequence goes on from NW_018742455.1 coordinate 537,850, forward strand.
AAAATTTGGCGACACATCATATGCCAAATGACAAAATTGGTGATACATGACAAAACAACATGTCTTGCCATGAGTTTTAATAATATATATTGATATTGATTGATTGATTGATTGATTGATATATTGATGATTAATGTAAACCTTTTTTTTTAGGGATACCCAGTCAATTCCCCAGACAAATAAATTTTGCTTATCTGGGGGTATAATTGTCTTTTCAATTACTAGTGGAGGGGTATATGCGTCTTTTCATGTACTAATTGAGGGGTACATGTGTAATTTCCTCATCAAACAGTAAAATCAAAAGACAAACAGTAATTGGACAACTTACCAAAAGTACTGAATAAATGACCCTACTTTTTCAATATATTTACAAAAATGCTATCAGATTAACAAAAAATTGTTTATCTAGTAGATTAACTTGTATTTTTTTTTTTTTTTTTAATTTTTTGAGAATTTGTGTTTTTATTGAGTTCAAGTGCTTAACTTTTGAAAATGCTAGTTTAATGCCTTAATGCCTTATTGTTCAAGAAACCAGAGTATTTCACCTTTTTATTTTCCTTTTATTTTATTTTATTTGCAAAAGAAAAACACTGATACAAAAAGCTCGATTCCTCTTTGTCTCTCACTCTTCTTTTCTTCTTCAACTCATTTTCCCCTTTCTCTCTCTCACTCGCAGATTCCCTCTTTCAATTCCAGATGTCTGTAAGTTTTCTCTCTCTTCGACGAACCCTAATTTCAATTCCGAAACTTCATTTCGTAAATCTGCTGTTAATTGTTAATTGCTGTTGATTTAATTTGATTTTCGATGAAATGAGCAGATCTTCGAGTACAATGGAAGTGCCCTAGTGGCAATGGTTGGGAGAAATTGCTTCGCAATTGGTAGTGATCGAAGATTAGGGGTTCAGCTTCAAACAATTGCTACTGATTTCCAGCGTATTTTCCAAATTCACGACCATCTCTTCATCGGTCTCTCTGGTCTTGGCTCCGATGCCCAAACTCTGTAAGGGTTTTTCAATCAAATTTTCTGGGTTTGTGAATTTTTGCAATTTTTTTGGGGGAAATGATGAAAAGTTTGGAGCTGATAGTGTAATTATGGAATTTTGTGATTTATTTTGGAATTAATGTGAATTAATTTGAGAAAAATGTAGAGAAAATGGAGCTGATAGTGTGATATAATGTAAATTTGAAGGTACCAGAGGCTTGTGTTTAGGCACAAATTGTATCAGCTGAGAGAGGAGAGAGACATGAAGCCTGAAACTTTTGCTAACCTTGTCTCTGCAATTTTGTACGAGAAAAGGTTTGGTTTCTTCATTTGTTTATTCGTTTATTATATACATATATATACTTGCCTTGCTTATTACTCTAATGCTACCTTCAATTAGTAGTTGTGTTGATAGTATAATCTGAATTAGTAATGTGACAATTAAGTTTGGACGGATGGGGTATGAATGTATAACGCCGTTGATAAAATTTAGGCTTCAATGGTTAAGATTGAGACTTGTATTGTTGAACCTCTTTATTGTCCACAGAAAAATAACCACTTCATAACTTAGAGGAGGTACTCCTATTACCAATTGATTTGGGGATGAAATTTCCTTTAGGCTAATTGGGCCAAACGCTCCTCGTTGGGTTGTGTGCATTTTATATTTTTAAATTAAAGAGATGTTCTTGATCATTGTTTTAGAAGCTTATACTATACACTTGTTGCCCAAGTCATTTATGTTTGATTGTTTCTTTTGTATTATTAGAGGGCAAATATGGATGTAATTGGCTTAATTTTAGAAGAGAAAAAGTGCCTATCTTAATAATTTTTTGGAAATAGAAAATCCTTTGTTGCTTTAAACTTCCACCTTGACAACAAGAAACTAATGCTGTATTGTTCTTGATGATGTGACTTTAGGTTTATTGCTACTACCTAAGATGTGGTAAAATGGACTGAACTGTTGTTAGATTGGGATTTGGGATTTAGCATTATTTTTGATTTGTCCATATACTGATCACATGTTGTATAGTATATTGTGATTTGTACTGACACTGATTACGTTTTGTGTATTACGGAGTATAAAGTGAAAAAAGACTGACCATTTGCTCTCCTGCCACTCCTTTTCGCCATCAAGTAGCTGGTACTCCAGACATAGCTCAGAAGCCTATTTTTTATTTTTAGTCATACAGTGCGCAATCTCATAAATCCCTTATGTGCTGTTCTAGATTTCTTTAAGCTATCAATAATTAGTAATTAAAGCTTCATAGAATCCTGCTGTTGTTGAATTCCATATTTGTTGTTGTACCAATATTTTGCTGTCGTCTTATTGGTTGCTATTTTTTAAGAAAACTGAATGTGAGTTCTGTTTTTCTCTAGGTTTGGCCCATACTTCTGCCAGCCAGTGATTGCTGGATTAGGTGATGATAACAAGCCTTTCATTTGCACAATGGATTCAATTGGAGCCAAGTATGCTCTCTTCTCTGTTACCACTTTGTATTCTTTGGAATTAATACTCGTTTGCGGTATCAGTAATTTAAGATTTTTGAAGATTATATAAACATCGATATTAAGGCCTTGCGACTATGTGGCTGTTGAAAATCCTTATGAAATAACTGATATCTCTAAAAAAATGGGGAAAAAAATAATTAGAAAAGTTAAAAGTCCTTTTGATGATGTCTTATTTGCTTGAGGCATCATGGTTGTATTCTTCATATTCTCATGATTAAAGAAGATGAATAGAACCAGTACTTTAAAAATCACGCCTAGGCTCTAAGGCGTTAGGGGTCATGCGCCTTTTGTGGTCTAGGTGAAGCAATTTTAATGAGGCGCTAATAGGGCACATCAACTTTTTTATTCTGAAGTTTTTTTATTTTTTTTATTTTATTGTTTATAATACGCGCCTCACTTAAACTAAGGTGTGCCTTAGGCGCAGAAAACTCCGAGATGCCTTGGTGCGCCTTGAGCTTTTTTATACATTGGCTAGAATCTTCTTTGGTTTGAAATTCATATTAGTGATTTTGGAGAGAATCTTGAGCTTTATATGGTACTTGTTTGATTCATATTGGAAATTGGGATTTGTTTTTCTTAATCAAACTGCGTACCTTAAACTGAGTAACTGACATGTGACCATTAAATTTATCAGAGATATAGAAGAAAGCACGTTTGTTCTCTATGAAGTTGGAATTGATGTCTTTTTCTCTTCTTTCATGCTAATGGGACTTGGAAAAAATCTAAATCTTGCAATCCATTGTACCATATTTGAGAAAAGCATTGTATTCACTGGCTGCTAGAGTACCTTTAAACTTGATAGGGTGGTTGATTTGTGGTCTTTACAGTGATAGTTGTGATTTTCTTTGTTATTCTAGAAAATAAGCCTTTAACACTATTAACCTATAATGAAGAGATTTTTTTATCAGAAAATTATAAGATGGATCGTTGTAGTAAATGCAATGTTATTTCTGACATTTCATAGCTGCTGCATTACCTATCACCGCAAAATTGTAGTCTTGTTTCAATTTTTTTTTTCCCGATTTACAGGGAGCTAGCTAAAGATTTTGTTGTTGCTGGAACTGCATCAGAGTCTCTGTATGGTGCTTGTGAATCTATGTACAAGCCTGACTTGGTAAGTCATTTTCCTTGCATTTTAAATTTTCTTTGAGTATTTATTGTGACACATTGACATCTGAAATTTTTGGTTTTTGCTATTTTACCATCTCTGTTTGTTTGTAATATTCTAAGTTGAGCTATCGAATCTGTGGTTCTTTATTTTGGTTTCACGCATGACTATGGGTCAGCAATCCACAAAGGATTGGAATTTCCTAGCAAATTTGAATTTCTACCTAAAGAATTATCATGAACTGGACTTTGGCTTTTCAAAAATGTTGATCCTAAATCTGTTTGCAGCTGTCTGTTTTATCTTATATGGTTGAATATAGACCTGGTCATATGTTGGTTTCCTTGTGGAATAATAACTTTATCTTTTATCTAACTGTCATGTGTTTTAAAAAGTCTCACTACCTGCATTTATCTAAGTTTTCATGTATCTGAATTTTAACTTGATCTTGATGGTGTAAAAGCATTTTTCTTCTGATTAGTGTTATGTTTCCTGCTAACGTATATCCCATTTAGGATGTTGTTTTCGTAAAACATTAAGGAAAATTTAACAACAATAAACCAACCTTTGCTCCTTTCTCCCAAAATGAACCAACCTTTAAATCTGCCCAAAATAAACACAAGTTTGCCTTTATTCTCCCAAAATGAACCGAACAGGTCACCTTACCTATTATACCAGGTAAAAATCCACGTGTCATTAAATCATTGGTCAAGGCTTCTTTTTCTTTTTCTTTTTTTTTGTTTTTTTTTTATAATTTTTACAAAAAAAAAAAGAAATTTAAAAAAAAAAAAAAAAAAAAAAACAAAGCCAAACACCCTTCCAAATGCCAGCCACCCCACTACCACCCACTCAAAGCTTGACCCCCTGCCCTCAGACCCGCCCAGAACCCCCCTCCTCCGGTCGCCGGTGCCGGCTGTACCCCATTAAAGCGACTGCACCTAAAGGAAGAGGTTGAGTGATGATTCCAACAATGGTGGAGAGGAAGATTGCGAGGAGTTGCCATGCGTTTCTGGGTTTGAATTTGATTAAAGCTCCCTGCCATGGTTGAAGTTGAATTTGAGGTGGGCTTGTTGCAGAAGATGAAATGGGTTTGAATTTGAAAGTGTTGGGAAGAGGACGGAAGAAGAGAAGGAGGAGAATGGAGAATGGAGGAGGAGAGTGAGAAGATGAGGAGGAAGAGGATGATTTGAGAGCGTTGGATCAGATGGAAGGGAGGGTAAATTGTGGCGTAGGAGGGTGGGGTTGCTGGCAGCGGGAGTGGTTGGGTGCCGGCCGCCGGTAGACGGAGGGAGGAGGGGGTGGCTGGCAGTGGATTGGGGGTTGGATTTTTTAATTATTTTAATTTAATTTAATTTATTTTAAATAGATAATTAATGGAAAATAAAAAAGTGACCGGTTATTCAGGTCACAAGTCATTTGGGTTTACTATGGGAGAAAAAATGCAAACTTGTGTTTATTTTGGGCAGATTTAAAGGTTGGTTTATTTTGGGAGAATGGAGCAAAGGTTAGTTTGTTGTTGTTAAATTTTCCAAACATTAATAAGGTTTTATACTCCCTCATTTTGCCTTCATTAGGAGATACTGCCTCCGTCCCTTATTGATAATCCTTTATAGCCTAATTTAAGTCCCAAAATGATAGTCCCAATTGCTTTTTCCAATTACTATTAATATTAATTTTTTACCAAAATTTCCTCCAATTTACAACAATATTTGTACAAATTTAGCTTCCCTATGTAAATTTTGCATCCCCCTCAAAAAAAAAAAAAAATGTAAATTTTGCATTTCCATATACTTTTATTACTTTCTCTCTCTACTTTTTTGCATACCCCATGCATATTTACCTTTCCAATATAATTTTACTACTCCCTCCGTCCCCAAAAATTCGACCCTTTTGGGTTGATTTCGCGGTTATTAAGAAACTTAAATTAAAAAAAATAAAAACATATTGGAAAGGTAAATTTACATGGTGTTTGTAAAAAAGTAGAAAGATAAAGTATTATAAATACATGAAAAAACAATTTTATATGGGGAAACTAATTTTGCACAAAATATTGTTGTAAATTAGTGGGTACTTTAATGCAAATGGGTCGATCATTTTGGGATTAAAATTAGGCCAAAAGGGTCGAAGTTTTGGGGAAGGAGGGAGTACTTATTTAAGTTTCTTAATTCCCGTGAAATTTCACCGTAAGGGACTATCGATAAGGGATGGAGGAAGTATATGTATAAAAATGCAACTCAAACTGATTCAGGAAAAATTCAAAATCTATTCAGCCTATGCTAGTGATTTGGAGTTTTAGCTTACAGCATTGAATGCCTCACATTGGCCAAATTTTTGTCAGCATCATTAATCTTGTGCCTGTGATTCAGGAACCTGAAGAATTGTTCGAGACAGTCTCCCAAGCTTTACAGGCATCAGTTGACCGGGACTGTTTGAGTGGTTGGGGAGGGCATGTCTATATTGTGTAAGTGGAATCCCTTGTACCCTGTTTTCTTTATTGGACATTTTTTTGTTAATACTGCATAATACTCATCTTATGTGCTGCTTGGATGGTTTCTACCAGTGCTTTCCAATTATATAGAGCACTAGATCCCTGTAGACTTCATTTAGTTGTGGTAGGTTGTGGGTTTTAGCTTGTGTCAGGGGATCTTGGCATTGGTTAGCAGGAGTACTGTCCCTCCACTTCTTTTTTTTAAAATTTTTTTTAAGAAAAAAACTGTCCCTTCACCTTGGATATGGGGACAATGATTTAATATATATTTTTTTAAACAATCTCGATTTTAAAGAATTTTTGTATGAGCTTTTATTGTTTAAGTACATATATACACATTTTGAGGTTCATAATCTTGTTATTTTATTGATTCTAGTTTATTTGTAAGCTTATATTGCTTACTTTCTTTTCTCCTTTCCATTTATATTTTACAAGTATGTGGTTCAAGATAATTGATGTCTTGGTATAAATTGAATTGTCGGGCTCAATTGTTGGAGTGTCGAATGTTTGACATAGGTACATAACGTAAATTTAAATGATGATGTAAATTTAAATGTTGATGTAACATAGCCCAATAACAACTTTTTCCCAAAATGACTGTCAACAAAATTCCTTTTTTTTTTTTTTTTTTTTTTTGTCTCCATTTGAAAGGTAGTTTCATGGTTGTAATTTTTTACCCTCTTGCCCGTGTTGGATTTCTAGCCTTGCCCTATCTGCTAGGGGCCTTCTGTGCCACAAAGAAATTAGCAATTTTATTCTGTTTGTGGGTCTGGAGATTTTTTATCATTACTTGTAATCAGCTGCTGCAGGTCCTGATGAAGTAATATAACAACAGTGGGAGAGTGGTTGAAGCAGTAGGAGAGTGGTCCTGATTTTTTGTCGTGTAGGCAAGTGTTTGAATAACAAAAAAGATTTGAAAGGAGGGGGGAGGGGGGGGGGGGGGAAGGTTGCAGTAGTGTCTTGAAAAAAGACTGCAGGGACTATGATTAAGGAGCGGATAGAGTAAACAAAGACAATATGCTATGTACAAGTGGGGGCTCCTTCTTTCTAAACCTAGACCGAAACATAACAAGAGAGGATCTTTAACCGATATCTGGGCTAGGGCACATTAGTGTTGGGCTGTTTTAGTTTTCTATCAAGATTCATGTCTATGATAAGTGCTAACTGGGGTCAAGTCCGTAATAGTTTTTCTCTATCAGCTAGTAGGACATTGTTTCATTTTTGGCTATACTCACATATCATAGAAATAAGTAGGTATGATAGTAAGTGAAGATACAATACTACCTCTTTCCTAAATAATAGACCATATTTCTATTTAGTTTTTCTTGTATCGGTTAGCTAAATCTTAAAGCATACATGTAGATTGTAGATTTTGTAGTAATTAAGACAAATTTCCTTTATTATCCTTGTGATACCCAATTTGCTCTATTTACCCTTGTAATAACACCAATTTAAAGAAAGGCTACATTGGTAATTAAGGTCTTGACCATACGCCCAATCGCCCATACCTATCTTTGGTTCTATGTCTAGAGTCAGCTTTAGCTTAATAACCGAGTGTATGTTGTGGTCCTATGTAGTAATGTGATTGTGGTCTCATCTTGGGTTATAGCCTCTTCTTTGGTGAGAAAGCAAACTCTTGCTATTATTCATCCCAAAGAGGAAGTTCAAATTTAAATGCTTCTTTGTATTTGTTAGCTCCCCACCCTCTACTTTTTTTTTTTTTTTTTTTTTTAATTCCTTTTTCAGTTTTATTTGGCAAACCTAATAATGCTTTTTGTGTTGTCTTTTGCCTTTGCTTGTGCAGCACTCCAACAGAGATCAAGGAGCACATCTTGAAGGGCAGGATGGATTAGAATTTCTCTACAGGGCTTATCTTTCCCTATTCTCTCTATCGTGTCTTTGGAATGTAGTTAGACTTGTTTCCGTGGAGGTTTAATGTAATAGAATATGCTGTTGAAACTAGCGTGTGCTAATTCTGAATTCTTGTTCATGTAGTGGACAGTGTATTTGCGATTAGACATTTCCAGACTTAGATCTTGTTATCCCCTGAGTTCCGTTCTAATCATAAGCCATTAGTTTGGTCGGTGATTAATTTGATCAATCTTGGTATTCGTGTTTGCTGCTAGCCTTGATGCATTGCTGAAGAATTAGTGTGACTGAGTGACAAACCGACAATGTAATCGGATCTGAAAATCATTGTTTGCTCAGCTAAACAACTCTTAAATGGCTAATGCTAGTTGTAATTTGTAAATAAGAATTCATAATTTGATTACCTTTACTAGTATCCAAATATCTGATACAGAATTCTTAAGCCTAGCCAATCAGTCTCTCTTCAATTTTGTTTAGTAAGAAACTAAGGATAGAGTATAGGCAATTAGTGTTATGGTTGAATCTCATCTATTAGAGTCCCCTCTTGGTAACTTAAAAGTTGTGTGAGACAACGATTTGAGAATGTGCCGAATTGTTATATGTATGTAATTGGATTCTTAGTCATTCTTTAATTAATTCTTGTTTGATTTTATTAAATCTATTTTCCTTGTCGTTAATCATCAATTGTAGGTACCGTATGACTTTAATCGATTAAAATTGGTGTCCTTTGGGTTTTCTTAAAAAAAAAAAACTTTAAAAAAAAAACTTTCTAATTTTTTTTTTATATTATCTTTGTATGATTTGTTTTTTCATGATTTATTTACTTAAAACAATTACAAGATTTTGAGACCTTTTAATTAAGGGAGATTAAGCTATAATTTAGAAGGTTGATATATGGTAGAGTATAAATTGACGGAGCAAAAAATACAATATTATGTTATAAAATAAGGTGGAAATATAAGAGATAGAGAGAGAATTAATCTGTGTGTTCTACTTATCTTTCATATAATGGAGGTATAGATATATATGGATACAATACAATTGATAGGGTTTGCTTGGAGAATAATAAACCCTAAAATCTAGAAATTTCTAGAATGATACAAGGGTATAATGGGCATCCATATATATATATATATATATATATATATATATATATATATATATATATATATATATCATAGCACTCCCTCTTGGATGTCCATTATCTAAGAATGTGCCTTGTTAAAACCTTATTAGGAAAAACCTGTGGGATAAAAACCTAATGAAGGAAAAAGAGTACAACATTCTTCGTAATACGCTTTGGGATGCTGCCTCATTAAAAACCTTACCTTAAAAATCATATAACTTTTGCATGAATTGTATTCATCACTACAAGAAAACAGCAAAATTGCGACGGAAAAAGTTCGTCAGAACTTATGCCATTTCCGTCGGAAAGAAGGGTTCCGACGGAATTCCGTCGGAACCGGTCGTCGATAAACCCTTTGTAGGAAATTGGTCATATTCCGACGGAATTTCCGTCGTAAACCTTCCTTCCGACGGAATTTACGACGGAAATAACTTCGTCGGACTTGAAATTGGCCCTAACTGATGATCCGTCGCAATTTTCCGACGGAAAAAGATCCGTCGCAAACTATAATTTCCGACAGAAAATTCCGTCGGAAATTATAGTTTGCGACGGAAAATTCCGTCGGAAAATATAGTTTGTCGGGAAATTTTCCGTCGAAAATTATATTTTCCGACAGAAAATTCCGTCGGAAATTATATATTTCCGACAGAAAATTCCGTCGGAAATTATATTTTCCGACAGAAAATTCCGTCGTAAATTATATTTTCCGACAGAAAATTCCGTCGTAAAATATATTTTCCGACAGTAAATTCCGTCGTAAATTATATTTTCCGTCGGAATTTTTAGTTCCAGCCCGCCATAAATTTCTGTAAAAATATGGATTTCCAAACCTGAATTTTGTTTATAATAAATAGACAAAAAAAAGCATTTCAAAACCTGAAATTGTTGTTTTAAAAAAATTAATTACCGACCTACGAATTATATTTATTTACATATAAATATATTAATTATGTTTTAGTACAAAAGATAGTCCATATTTTGGTATCTATACCAAACAAAAGCTATGTTAGAGTGGATATTTGCTAGACTAAAGCTAAGCTACGCAATCGCCTGGGTACCCTGACCTGCTCCACCACTACCCGGGTCATCCCTTGGGTCTCGATGCTGAGGATGAATGGTGGAACATGAGTCGTTGTTGGTGAAACGACTCATCATCTCATCCATACTCTCCTGGTATCTCCTCTCTATTTTAGCCATTCGGGAGTCAATTCGCCTTTGCATCTCGGCTTCCATTTGAGTTTGGAGAGCTTGCACCCTGTGTTCCATCTGGTCTTGCATCTGAGAAATGACAGACGACGTGTATTGCTGTGAAGAACGGGAAGCTCGACCCATCCGGTTGCCATAGTAGAGCTCTGCACTTTGGCCAAGTCCCTTCACACGACCCTTCTTATTGCGCCCACCCACCGTCTCCCAGTACAACTCATTGGGACTCTTCTGAATCCCCTGACTCCTTGTTTCTTCGAGCTTCTTCTGGTAGGTCTCCTACAAAATATTGAAGATAATAAAAAAAAAATTGTTGAAAAAACAACTAACAATATAAGGTAAGGTTTCTTATTCTTGATTATTCAGTTGCATATTTGGCCTATATGGCTTAAATTTTAGGTGCATGTGGATAGAAATTAAGAAAAATAAGCACAAAAGTCACTTTACGACCCTTATTCATCCAAACGCAAGCATTTTTGGCCTATATGGCTAAAACCGTGCCTATTTTCTATGTTTTCAATCAAATGGACTCGTTCTTTCTTATAACATTCCAATATCAATTACTTTTAGGTGCCTAAGGATAGAAATTAAGAAAAATAAGCACATATGTCAATTTTCGACCCTTACTCATCCAAAATCATCCAAATTTGGCCTATATGGCTAAAACCATGCCTATTTTCTATGTTTTCAAACCAATGGACTCGTTCTTTCTTCTAACATTCCAATATCAATTTCTTTTAGGTGCCTAAGGATAGAAATTAAGAGAAATAAGCGCATATGTCAATTATCGACCCTTACTCATCCAAAATCATCCAAATTTGGCCTATATGGCTAAAACCATGCCTATTTTCTATGTTTTAAATCAAATGGACTCGTTCTTTCTTCTAACATTCCAATATCACATACTTTTAGGTTCCTAAGGATAGAAATTAAGAAAAATAAGCACATATGTAAATTATCGACCCTTACTCATCCAAAATCATCCAAATAAGCATATAATGAGTTCTACTTTGCTAATTTGCCATATATCAAGTCATATAATAAGTTTTTACCGCAATCCTTTTTGCTTTGGTGTTGGCAGCCACTTGGCCTTTTCCAGGCACTTCTTGAAGTGTGTCTTCAAGAAAAGATCATGGGCATTTGGTAATTGCCCTTGGTTTTGTGCAGCCTTTATATATACATGCAGAAAATCAATGAAAACATGTTAGCCCACTAAAATTCATTAATACACAAATGACTTAATTGTTACTGGACATATTTTAGGATCCTTACCATCCTTTTAGCATGTTGTACAGATGACATTGAACCTTGAAAGTGGGTCGGTTCAACGACATTTTCCATGGATCCGCCTCTTCGGTTCTTCTTGTTTTGTTCAGACCGCTTCTTATAATCTGGATCAATGGCAACAATTCGCATCATGCGTTCGTGGACATCCTTATTAAGCCATTTTGGTCTGCCACCATTCAGCCTGTGTGTGATGTGGTAGAACGTGTCACATAGGCAATTTGCAAACTTGAATTCGAAAGTTTCCTTCACATAGTCGTTTAACTTAGGTGCCCACTTGAATTTTTTCTGCAAATCAAGAAAATGTCTTTATTACAAAATTCAACTCCATCAATATACTTTATAAAACATGTATTATGTTAGGTTAAAGTTATCATACGCTGAACAAGTTCCAAAAGTGCTATCTCGAATCTTCATCAACCTCTCCATAATTCTTCCAAGGCTCAACATAGTAGCCGGTTAGCGTGTCGGAGAGCACATTCTTCACCGGCTTATCATCAAACCTATAATAAAGGATAAACATTCATGTAAGTAGATAGTCAACACAAAAGTGAACAAAACATGGTAAAAGTAATACAAATTCACTTTATCAAAATAAATACGAATTTAAGGATATTTCATTACAAATACATACGCACCAAAGTGTGGAAGGGTCCAACTCCAGCAAGTCATTAGGTTGCGGGTCCTGTATCTCCTGTTCCTGTTGCTCCTGTTGCCCCTGTCTCGGATTGATGATTTCTTGAGAGGCCCCCAAATCATGTGCCTCCTCTTCCTCCATTGACTCATCCTCGTCATCACGTACAACCTGGGATTTCCCCTTAGTCTTTCTCCTCTTGTACGTTTATCCTTTATTTCCTCCTCCCATGATGACCACTTGAAAAAGTTGTTAGTACCATGATCGCACATTGTAATTTCATAAATTAGATCCATATGACATTAAAAAATAAAATGAGACCAAAAATGTAATGCAATATTACAAGTCCGAGTAGTCATTAAAAACTAAACATTCGAAGACAATAGTTAAAGGAGTAACTACATATTCTCCTCTTCATTACTCTTATCACTACTACCACTATCATTATCACTATCATTATTACTATCACTAGTGTCATCTAAATATACATCAATGTCCTCTTCTTCGTCACTATCACTGGAGTCAATGCTTTCTTCTTCTTCTTCATCGCTTGAGATAACAAAGCCATCGTCATCATCATCATCACTAGAGAGTGAGGAATAGCTCAAGTGGTTAGAGATTCCCTCCCGGTTCCAGGAGATCATGGGATCAATTCTCACCCCCGCCCTTGTGGCTCTCTAAGAACCAAAAAAAAAAATCATCATCATCACTATCAAGTTCATAGTCTGGAATGTCAGTTGGTGGACAAAGCGTTGCATGTACTTGTGGAGAAGGACCCTGCAAAAACTCTAAATCCACCGGCGCATCAATCACCGACCTTTCTTAAGTTCTAAATACAGCCCACCATTGAACCCGATCACGTTTAAGGCTAGGGTAAGATGCATAATACACTTGAGACACTGGGTAAGATAAGACAAATGGATCATACTTGGGATATTTCTTAGTATGATTTACTTCGACAAGCTTGTATTGTTCATGAATGTTCATTCCTTTACCTCAATCCATCCAATTACAACTAAACAAGATAGTCTTGTACTCTTTTTCGGGACCGGTGTAGACAAGTTCAATTATGTCGTTTAAAATGCCAAAGTACTCTCCACCGTCTTCACTTGAGACACACACCCCATAATTCATCGTAGATTTTTGTTTGCCATAGGACTATGTAGACACCCATTTGTGTCTCCCCAAAACCAAACCCAGTGATGAGTACCTTTTCACGTCGAATCATAATCGAATAAAGTGAAAGTGTGGAAAGTTTAGTGTTGCGGATAGTTTTATTTTCTTTTCTCTTCTCTCTGTTTTTGAAAACTTATTTTAAAAAAACAGCCAATCCAGTTTGGTTGGTCCATGATATGGGTCCAATAGTAGTGTAGTTGGATGGGGCTTGACAAGAGCTTTCCAACGATATATTATAAGCCCAATTCCGATGAATATTGAGGAAGTTATGGCCAATTTACCAAACTGGGCCCGGTTTGAGCCTTATATACGGCCCAATGATCTAGGGGAGGGCCTAATATAGATTTATCATTCCTAATGCAATTAGGAATGGTTTTAGTCTTCTAGATTCTTCTAGAAGGTTCTTTTCATTCCTAATTCAATTAGCATTGATAAATTGATTTTTGTTGACTTTTCAGAGTTTTAATTAAAATCAAAGAACATTTTTGAAGGAAAGATACGATTTTATCCTCCTGTACGGCAAAATTTATCTGATTTTAGAAAACGCGTCAAAAACAGGGTTAGCGCCAGACGCCAGGCATTGGCACCTGGCGCTAGCATTGGCGCCTAGCGCTAATGTTTGCACCTGACGCTAATAAGCTGGCGTTGGTGCCAGCTCTGTTTTAGGTGCGCCAATGCTCTGTTTTTGATATTTTATCTTTTTGGCTGATTTCTCTATAAATAACGTATTAAAAACTCCGTTTTGATTCATCAACAACCACTTTTCAATTATAATCATCTAACCAATTCTCTTTAATCATTCACCATCTCTCTTTCTCTCTCTTTTTCTAAACTTTCTTTTCACATACAAAATTCCGCATTAGCAAGACCTAGAAACACCTAGCCATATTCGAAGTTGCCTTCGCCCTAGACGTGAAAGGTTTAACTTTTGTGGGTTTGGTCCCAAATCTCTATTTCCATTATTTAATTTAATTGTTTGTTTATTATTTTCCTTGAAGTTACTAACGTGTGTATTTTGTTATTAGAAAGACGTACGAGGCATCAAAGTAAGTGCTTTAATGGATTTAATTGATGTTATGATGTAGAAATCATGTTTATATTGTTATTATGATATTCCTAGTATCATGTCTAGGGTAATTTTAATATTAAATATGATTGTTACGATGCTTCCTATGTTCTTCCTAATATTTATGATTGTTAGTATCATGTTAGGGCTAAAGATTTGATTTTTATTGCTTAGTGACATGCTAGGATTTGTTATTAATCTTGTTAGTATCATGCCTAGGATCTTGCTATTATTATGCTTTAATATTAACATGAACATGATTATGATTATGATTATAATGACTATAATTTATGATGATTATGAATATTATTATTATTTTTATTTATGATGATTATTATTATGATTGTTATTATTATTTATTATGTTGCTTGATGTTTATTGTCATTGTTTGATCACGCCTTTAATGCATGTTTAAAGGAAATTGGTATTTTTAATCACGCTTATATAAGATAATTAGTAATCTTGTTTAGGGTTAATTGTGATTATAATTCAAGTGATCGCCAATAATAGTTTTATTTGTGCATTAAATTCAACCAACATAGATAAACAGGTTTAGGGTTAATCCTATTGATTGTATGTTAGTCAGAAAGCGCACATGAATACGATCAGAATAAAGTAGAGGCCGAATATTAGGGCAGGTTCAATCTCTTTTAGGTTGGATTTGTACCTTCATCCCCGAACCCTTATTTGGTTCTAGACTTATGGAGTTGACGATCTCTTGGATCGTCAAGGGGTGTAACCTTCACCCTGTGAACGGTTTACAAGTTCCTAAAACTTGTTGGCGACTCTTTTGCTATATCTTCTTCCCTTTTGGACGCCACCGTACTTTAGTGTATGATCACAATGGGGTTCAAGCTAGGGGGTTAACGCTTGAATTTATTCCCTACAGTTTTTGGCGAATCCACTGGGGAAGATTTCTATTATAATTCCTAATTTTGTTTCGGCAATGATTTAGAATGAGTGGATGAGACTCGAAACGTTCTAAGTATTTCATGTGCGTAATTTTGATTAACATTATTGTCATATGCATAAAAAAGATCTCATTGGAAACACCATCCGTAATGAGTTAAAAACATAGGATTTTATACGTAGGAAATTTGAGAAATATCTTGCACAACTAGGACCGAAATAACACCGCGCGAAACTGGAAAATTCTATCGAGCATAGAAAGCTGCTGAGGCATGTGGGAAGTAGCGCCAATGACCAGAGCATTGGCGCCAGGCATCTAACTGTAGCGCCAGACGCCAGCATTGGCGCCAGGCGCTACAGCTAAATCCAGGCGCCAGTCTCTGTTTGCTGGCGCTAACTTCCCCCAATACCGAGCCAGAAATATGCGCTCTAATTTCGACCGGTT